>NW_016808946.1:2830461-2836225 GCF_001698545.2 Rhinopithecus bieti | reverse complement strand
AAAAAAAAAAAAAAAAAAAAAAAGAGTTTCAGTCAGGAAAGATGCAAAAGTCCTCCCAATATTAAATAGCAGTGAGAACTGCACAATTCTATCAACATACCAAAAACAACTGAACTATACATTTAAAACTTAGAATTATATCTCAATAAAGCTATTATTTTAAAAGTAACAAGTGAACCCTCGGGTCTTAAAATTTTATGTAAACGTTTTATTAAGCTTTACTTAGATTATCATAGATAGGTCGATCTACCAAGATATGTCATTATTTCATTATTTTAAAAGTTACACGTGAACCTGGAAGTTTAAAAATGTTATATAAATGTTCTATTAAGCTTTACTTAGATAATCATAGATAGATTGATCTACCAAGATAGGCTTTCATTATTTCCCACTCACACTATACCTTGGGTATTCGTCAAAAGCATTCTTCCTAGATCCACAACAACTAACACAGGATTCTTGAATTTGAAATCATCAGGAAATATCACCTGAGGGGCAGAAATATCCAGTCGCACGGTCCATCGTTTACTCTCCTCCTGTACGAATAAAACAGTCATTAACCATAACTGCTGAAACCCAACAGCTTTATCCATGGTGCTCAAGCGTTTCTGGAAGCTGCAGCTGGGATTATGGAGTGACTTAGTGGTCTACTGTATTACAGCCAAAAGTCTAAGACAAAAGTAGATGTAAATGCTTGAGGATCTGAGAAATTACCACAGGCAAATATCTGAACGGCGGAGAAAAAAATAGCAAATAACTAAATAGGGGGATAGTCTATACTTAAGATTTTGTTTCTAATTTACAGGGTTTAATACTTTAAAGGATTATAGAAATTATAGAATTCAAATAAACATAGAACTCTAAACATTTTTACTTATTCAGGGGCATTGGTAACCACGAACTTCCATGCCAAAACATCTTAGTGAGAAACATAAGCTTTGACACTTGAAATATAAATAACACACCAATTCATGATTTGTTCATTGTTCTTCCCTTCAACCAAAATCAGCCTCAACCGTATGTATGTGGCAAAAGCTAATTTACGTTACCAAAAAGAAACCTCTCTTGTTTACGAGAATACTAATTGTCATACTTTATGTAGAAACATATATACACACACATACACACACACACACCCAAAAACAAAAAACAGGGCTAATTCTCCATCCCATACTACACACCTCATTTTACTTGGATCATTTCTGCTTCTCTGACACCTGTAACTTACTCTGCACTGTCCAAAAGATGCCACACTTTTTCTCAATGTGCCACCTGCTGCTGTATTGTAGCAGTGCACCTCCATGTCACCTTAGAAACTGTGTTTTACTGGACTATTTTGATTTCTAGAGACAAGGTCTCACTCTGTCGCTCAGGCTAGAATGCACATCATAGCTCACTGCACCCTCCAGTTCCTGGGCTCAAGCAATCCTCCCGCTTCAGCTTCCTGAACAGCTGGAACTATAGGTATGTGCTACCAGGCCCAGCTAATTTTTTTTTTATTTTTTGTAGAGACAAGGTCTCACTATGTTGCCCAGGCTGGTCTCAAACTCCTGAGCTCAAATGATCCTCCCACCTCAGCCTCCCAAAATGCCGGGATTACAGGCATGGGCCACCTTGCCCAGCCTACCTACTGGACTGTGAAGATATCTCTTGGCCCTCCCTATCTATGGCATCCTCTTGACAGCTGGTCATTTGGCATCACAAAGTGCCTATCATCACACCCTAAAATAGAAGCTGGGGCATCATTCCAGTTGTCGCTTCTGGTAACAGTAAGTAAAAAAGAGAAACTCTCACGTGAAACATGCACAAAGTATCAGGTCTGGAAAATAGAACAAACACGAGTCTTTTTTTTTTTTTCTTTTTTCTTTTTGAGATGGAGTCTCACTCTGTTGCCCGGGCTGGAGTGCAGTGGTGCAATCTCAATCCACTGCAACCTCCGCCTCCCAGGTTCAAGTGATTCTCCTGCCTCCGCCTCCCGAGTAGCTGGGATTACAGGAGACCACCACCATGCCCAGCTAATTCTTGTATTTTTAGCAGAGACAGGGTTTCACCATGTTGGCCAGGCTGGTCTCGAACTCCTGACCTCAAGTCATCTGCCCACCTCGGCCTCCCAAATTGCTGGAATCACAGATGTGAGCCATAGCACCCGGCACAAAGATGAGTCTTGAAAGTAACCTCATCCTGGTCCAAGGAGACACAGAATCTAGTCACAGTCACTCATTGTATTAGCTAAACCCTGACTATAAAAGACACAAGATTTTATTATCTGCTAGCTGATAAGGATTTAATATTTTCCGTGTCTTCAGTTAGCATAACTGATAAAAGTAAGCCTATCTACAGTAGGTAGTGACTTGATGGAAAGAATTCCTGCCCCTTCCACAATCCCCAAAGAGTGTTTATGGATGCCCACTTACAATGAAATCACCCACTAGCAAGCGATCAAGAGTTTGCCGGATTTCTGCCTTGGTCTGCATCTTCAGCTTGTTATATTGCCTTCGGGCAGCTTCAGCCACTCTCAGCTCAAGTTCAGACTGATAACCAAAACCTGCAAGATTGGAAATACACAGGAAAGTCAGAATTTTCACACGGCTGGGTGAACAAAAGTCCTACATCAATTCTCACCAAGAATTTCCACTAAAGTTTAAAAAAAAAAAAAAAAATCAGGCTGGGCATGGTGGCTCACACTCGTAATCCCAGCACTTTGGGAGGCCAAGGCGGGAGAATCACCTGAGCCCAGGAGACTGAGGCTGCAGTGAGCCATGATCACGCCATTGCAATCCAGCCTGGCGTGACAGAGCAAGACCCTGTCTCAAGAAAAAAAAAAAATCAGTAACAACAGTTTCTTGCTCCAGTATGACCTGGCATAATACAGGGTAACAGGAATGAGACAAAAATGGGTAGTAGACAGTCATGGGGGAGAGGAGACAAGCGAGAGAAGCGTACCTAAGCTACTAGAATTTCTTAAGCCATTTTCTAAAATATTCCAAACTACTATATTTCCAAATTGTTAAAAAGCACTGAAAGAGAAAATGGAATTTCAAAGGAAGTGCCTTCTATGTTCTTTGTTTTTTCTTCTTATTCCTCTAAAACAAAGTCCCGCTCTGTCTCCTACGCTGGAGTGCAGTGGCGTGATCTTGCCTCACTGCAACCTCCACCTCCCAGGTTCAAGCAATTCTCCTGCCTCAGACTCCCGAGTAGCTGGGATTACAGGCGCATGCCACGACACCCAACTAATTTTTGTATTTTTAGTAGAGACAGGGTTTCACCATGTTGGCCAGGCTGGTCTTGAACTCCTGACCTCTAGTGATTTGCCTGCCTCAGCCTCCAAAAGTGCTGAGATTACAGGTATGAATCACCACACCCAGCCTTTCTATATTCTTTTTAAGATAGGGTCTTGCTGTGTTGCCCAGACTGGAGTGCAGTGGTGTAATCATAGCTCACTGTAGCCTTGAACTCCCAGTCTCAAGCAATCCTTCTGCTTCAGCCTCCCGAGTAGCTGGGGCTACAGGCACGCACCACCATGCCTGATTAATTTTTTTTAATTATTTTTAGTAGAGATGAGGTCTCCCTATGTTGCCCAGGCTAGTCTCAAACTCCTGGGCTCAAGCAATCCCCCAGCCTCGACCTCTCAAAGTTCTAGGATTACTGGTATGAGCCATTGTGCCTGGCCACCTTCTATATTCTATCAGTGACAGAGCAATGAAGTCACAGCATTTATGGCTACTGTTTATATGAAAAGACTAAAAAACTAGTCCAAAACTAAAACAGCTTCATTGTAATAAAGGGGAAGGGACATTTAAGAAAATACTATTGTTTTATAAATCTCCCTGTCCATAAAAGTACTTTTCTGCACCTACTGTTTCAAATCTTTTTGGGGAACAAAGGGAGGCATAAATAAATCAATGATGACATTTAGAACTTTGCGGTATTTAATGCTGCACAAAGGATGTCAAAGAGACCACTGATCCTGTCATCTAGAAGGAAATTCTTGAACATTCCTGCTCAGTTCACTGGTCTAAAATATCCCGGGTAGCCAAGGAAACCACTGTCCTAGTGAAATAAAAGTACGGAGACCGTCGCTTTTCAGTTCCAAGATGCAGATTTCCAGTTACAATGCTGGCTGAAAATACAGCCGTGTGAAACCAATATCATGAAACTATTTTATGCCTGTAGTACTTTCATCTATTTTTGCAAGAATGTTTTGCAATTGAGAAACCTAAAAGAGATGATGAACTCCCTCACCCCATACTATTTTATTGCCTTTCAATCACTTTTGGTAATATTTTAAGATAGGTACTGATTCAAAGGTAGTGGCTTTCAAAAAGTACAGCTGCTATTCTTTGGTGCCATTATTCAGAATGACAGTATGACATAAAAATGGAAAAAAAAGAGAGAAATTAAAAGTATGACTACATGCATGCTAAGTGGAGGCAAACAAAGAGAAAATATTTAAGGATATAGATTTATCTTGGAAAAGACTGTCCACAAACTTCTACCCTGACTTAGTAACAGGACAGGGCAACCCGACTGACTTACTCTACAGACCTTTTTTGTTGCTATCAGAGCATCTGAAAAACCCTTGTCCAGAACACCAGAAATAACAATAAAGATGTTTTTAAAAAGGAAGATCAAACAAAAAAGTTAACCTGAGGTATGAACCTTTCCCTTGTAGAAAAAGTCTGCTACTTTTTTAATGGCCTGCGGATTGTATATGATGTTCAAGGGCCTTGTGCTGACATTGAGTCGCCTCTCAAAGTGGCTGTGTGCCGGATTTCTCTCATACAGCATCTCAAAAACTGGGTCATCTGGGTCTGCAGCTAAAGGAAAGAATAGGAATAAGAACATGAAACAAAGCAAAAACGATAACTTTATTCTTAATAGACCTGTGAGAAATTCTGGAAAAACAGACGTTTTCTAAATTATTTTCCAATTAGTTCACATTTATGCCTATCTTTAAAATAGAAAGCCTAATCAGGATTGACTGTTTAATTTTCCACAGGAATTACGTAGAATGGCCTGTTGTACTAGCTCCCATATCATGGAAACCAAGGACCTGAAGGCCCTGCAAGGTTGCCCAGTTAGCCTCAGGTTCGCATCTCCACTGAGAGAGGACCAGGCTGTCTCCAAGTCAAACCCGGGTGCACACAGCAAATCGCTGTGCACAAAACAGAAAACATTCCCTCTTTTACTACTGATCAAAGACTACTGATCTGGTTTTTGCTGGAAAGCCCCCCAAAAGAATTTTAAATTATTAAAAAAAAAAAAAAAAAAGGTCAGGTATGGTGGCTCATACTTGTAATTCCAGCACTTTGAGAGGCCAAGGAGTTCAAGACTAGCCTGGACAACATGGCAAATCCCCATCTCTACTAAATATACTAAAATTATCCGGACATGGTACCACAAGCCTGTAATCCCGGCTAGGGCATGAGAATTACTCGAACCCGGGAGGCAGAGGTTGCAGTGAGCCAAGACCACGCTACTGCACTCCAGCCTGGGCGACAGAGCAAGGCCCTGTCTTAAAGAAAAATTAATTTTAGCCGGGCGCGGTGGCTCAAGCCTGTAATCCCAGCACTTTGGGAGGCCGAGACGGGCGGATCATGAGGTCAGGAGATCGAGACCATCCTGGCTAACATGGTGAAACCCCGTCTCTACTAAAAAATACAAAAAACTAGCCGGGCGAGGTGGCGGGCGCCTGTAGCCCCAGCTACTTGGGAGGCTGAGGCAGGAGAATGGCGTAAACCCGGGAGGCGGAGCTTTCGATTAG
>NW_016808946.1:2814503-2830069 GCF_001698545.2 Rhinopithecus bieti | reverse complement strand
AAAAAAAAAAAAAAAGAAAATTAATTTTAAAATTTAAAATTTTTTTTAAAAAAGTAGGACAAATTACCTGGGTAATGATCACTTCTGTCTGCAGATGTAGTTTGCACACCAAAAGATTGTGAAACTCTGCCAACTTCTTTTTGCTATTAAACAAACACACAAAAATGCATAGACGTCAGGGTGAGAGGAGAGTAAATTCACTAAACAAACCATCTTACCCTTTAGCAACACACTCCCTTAGCACAATCAAATCAAAACCCACTTTACCTCAGATTGAGCACTTGCAGAATTGTTTCGTTTTCTGCCCTTTTCCCAATCTAGTGAGACCACATCTTTTCCTTTGTACTGACAATATGCTACTTTGCACTCAGCACATTTAATGAACAGTTGCTAAATGAAAATTAAACATGTCTAACTTTTCAAACTTTAAGTCTGCCTTCCCACCCTCTCCACAACCTTCCCCCAACCACAATAAAACTATGGACAGAATAAGGGGTTAACTATTCAACCATGTGGACAGTTTGTTGCCAACTTAAGATCAAAGATCTTATCGTTAATAATGTATATTTTGAAAATTATATATATATATATAGAAAACTTGAGATGTTTCTGTTTTGGGACCCTGGCAAGATGAGATTTCATGTCAGTGACTAAGGGTCAGAAGGCATGAAAATGACTGTTACATACAGAAGAAACCCAAACACTGAAATGCAGAAAATAGTGGTCTTATAGCATTTTCTTCCAAATCAGAGCAAAATAGAGTATGGTGGCTACAACACAGGAGTGCAAGAAGGCATAGCCATAAATCTCACCAACATTTTCTCTTTAACAAATTCAAGAAACTTCTCTAATCCCAGCACATCAGCCTCAAGATCATCAAATGTCAGAATGAATCAGGTATCATTCGCCTAAAACAGACTACAATTTACCAACACTTTAGATACATTCATTATCCCACTGTTGTACATACTGGATTAGGGAAGACTAGAAGAGGAAACATAGTTCCTTCTGTAGCCAGGTCTCGAAGAAACAGTCCACCCAACCGGACTGAAAGCAACGAGGAATTTCTTCGAGGAAGAGACTCTGCTAGAAGTTTTACATCTATAAAACATAAGTAAACTAGTTGATACAATGCTTATGAGAGCCTAATGTGTTTTTAAAAATATGAGATATTCTATTTCACAGAGGATTATTAGAGATGATGAACTATTTTTCCTTGAAATTAAACAAACAAACAAAAAAACCCTATCTATCTATCTATAGGCACATATTGGAGATATCACGGGTTTGGTTCCAGACCGCTGCAATAAAGTAAGGATCACAATAAAGCGAGTCACACAAATTTTTTGGTTTCCCAGTGCACAGAAAAGTGATGTTGACACTATACAGTAGTCTACTGAGTGTGCAATAGCATTATGCCTGAAACTACAATACAGATACCTTAATTTTAAAATATTTTATTGCTAGAAAGTACTAACAATCCTCTGAGTCTTCAGCGAGTTGTAATCTTCTTGCTGGTGGAAGGTCCTGCCTACATGTCAATGCCTGCTGACTGATCAGGGTGTGGTTGCTGAAGTGTTGGGGTTACTGTGGTGATTTCTCAAAATAAGACAACAATGAAGTTTGCTCCATCAACTGACTCTTCCTTTCACAGAAGATTTCTCTGTAGCAGGTGATGCTGTTTGATAAAGTATGTGTTTAACCACAGTAGAACTTTTTTCAAAACCACAGTCAATCCTCTCAAACCCTGCCATTAGCAAGTAAGTTTATTTAGCATCCTAAAAACTTTGTTGTCATTTCCTTTTTTTATTGTGTTTTCTTTTTTGAGACAGGGTCTCGCTTTGTCACCCAGGCTGGAGTGCAGTGGTGCAATCATAGCTCACTATAACTTCAGAGTCCTGAGCTCAAGGGATCCTCGTACCTCCCAAGTAGCTAGGACTACAGGTGTATGCCACCACAACCAACTAATTTTTTTTTTTTTTTTTTTTTTTAGTAGGTCTTGCTGTGTTGCCCAGGCTGGTCGTGAACTCCTGGCCTGAAATGATCCTCCTGCCTTGGCCTCCCAAAGCGCTGGGATTACAGGCGTGAGCCACCACACCCAGCCTTTGGTTGTCATTTCAACAGTGTTCACTGTATCTTCACCAGGAGTAGATTCCATCTCAAGAAACCACCTTCTTTCCTCATCCGTAAGAAATAACTCTTCATCCATTCAAGTTTGATAACAAGATTACAGCAATTCAGTCACATTTTCAGGTTCGACTTCTAATTCTAGTTCTCTTGCTATTTACCCCACATTTGCAGTTACTTCCTCCACTTAAGTCTTAAATCCCTCAAAGTTATCCAAGAGGGTTGATTTCTTCCAAACTCCTGTTAATGTTGATATTTTGACCTCCTTCCATGAATTACAAACGTTCTTCATGGCATCTAGAATGGTGAATCCTTTCCCGAAGCTTCTCTATATACTTTACTCAGGTCCATCAGAGGAATCACTATTTATGGCAGCTATAGCCTATGAAATGTATTTTTTTTTTTTTTTTTTTGAGACGGAGTCTCGCTGTGTTGCCCAGGCTGGAGTGCGGTGGCCGGATCTTGGCTCACTGCAAGCTCCGTCTCCCGGGTTCACGCCATTCTCCTGCCTCAGCCCGAGCTGGGACTACAGGCGCCCGCCACCTCGCCCGGCTAGTTTTTTTGTATTTTTTAGTAGAGACGGGGTTTCACCAGGTTAGCCAGGATGGTCTCGATCTCCTGACCTCGTGATCCGCCCGTCTCAGCCTCCCAAAGTGCTGGGATTACAGGCTTGAACCACCGCGCCCGGCTGAAATGTATTTCTTAAATAATAAAAATTGAGGCTGGGAGTGGTGACTCACACCTATAATCCCAGCACTTCTGGGGGCTGAAGCAGGAGGATCGTCTGAGGCCAGGAGTTTGAGACCACCCTGGCCAACAAAGTGAGAGCTCATCTCTGAATAAATTAAGTAATTAATTAAAGAAACAAACAAACTTGAAAGTTGAAATTACTCCTGGATCCATGGGCTGCAGAATGGATGCTGTGTTAGCAGGCATGAAAACACCACCAATTTCTTTATACTTCTCCCAGCAGAGGTCTTGGGTGACTAGATGCATTATCCACGAGCAGTAATATTTTGAAAGGAATCTTTTTTTCTGAGCAGTAGGTCTCAATAGCAGCCTTAAAATCTTCAGTAAACCATGCTGTAAACAGATAGGCTGTCATCATCCAAGCTTTGTTGCTCCATTGATAGAACACAAGCAGAGGAGATTGAGCATAATTCTTAAGGGCCCTGGGATTTTCAGAAAGGTAAATCAGCAACTGAAAGTCACCAGCTGCACTGGCCCCTAACAAGAGAGTCAGTCTGTCCTTTGAAGCTTTGAAGCCAGGCATTGACTTCTCCTCTCTAGCTATGAAAAGTCCTAGATGGCATCTTCTTCCAATAGCAGGCTTTTTCATCTACAATGAAAATCTGTCATTTAGTATAGCAAGGATCTTAGCTGGATCTTCTGGATAACTTGCTGCAGCTTCCCCATCAGCACTGGCTGCTTCGCCTTGCACTTTCATGTTATAGAGATGGCTTCTTTCCTCCAAATTCATGAACCAACCTCTGCGAGCTTCAAACTCTTCTTCTGCAGTTTCCTCTCCTCTCTCAGCCTTCCCAGAACTGAAATGAGTTCAGGCCTTGCTGTGCTTTAGGCTTTGGCTTAAGGGAAGGCTGTGGCTACTTTGATCTTCTATCCAGACCATTCAAACTTTCTTCATTGCAGCAGTAAGGCTGTTTTGCTTTCTGATCATTCGTGTGTTTGCTGAAGTAGCACTTTTATTAATAATTTCCTTCAAGAACTTTTCCTTTGCATTCACAACTTGGCTAACTGTTTGGCACAAGTGGCCTAGCTTTTGGCCTATCTCAGCTTTCGACATGTCTTCCTCACTAAGCTTAATCACGTTTAGCTTTTGATTTAAAGTGAAAGATGTGCACGTTTAGCTTCTGATTTAAAATGAGAGACATGTGACTCTTCCTTTCACCTGAACATTTAGAAGCCATTGTAGGTTTATTAATTAGCCAGATTTCAACATTGTGTCTCAGGTAATAGGGAGGCCCGAGGAGAGGAAAAGAGACAAGGAAATGGCCAGTCGGTGAAACAGTTGGAACATACACAGTATTTACAGTTACCATCTTTGATGGGCATGGTTCATGGCACTCCAAAACAAATAAAATAATAACATTACAAATCAGATCACCATAACAGAATAATCATGGAAAAGTCTGAAATATTGGGCAAATTACCAAAATGTGACACAGAGACACAAAGTGAGCACATGCTGTTGGAAAAATGGCACCTGTAGACTTGCACATTTTCAAATCTTCAATTTGTAAAAAATGCAGTGTCTATGAAGTGCAATCAGGCAAAGTGCAATAAAATGAAGTGTGCCTGTATCTACCCAGCTATCTAAACATACAAAGACCGTTAGAAGTTTCCCAGCAGAATGAATTTTAAATAGCACCTTTTCAATTCAGTTCAAGTAATCTGCTAGGTAATACTAAGTTTATGACAGCTCAATTTTCTACAGTATGAAGTCAAACAAACTGGCTTTTTAAAAAAAAATCATTTGTCCTTCTTCAACTACTGAGGAATCTCAAATAAGTTACTGTTTTATGGACTGAAATAAAAATATCTGTGAGATGTCCAAACCAATATCTGCATATTTATACACCTTTAATTCAAAGTCACAAAAAGAAGGCAAATAATGTCCAGTCCATCCTCATTATTCACAGATTCCGTATTTGCACATTTGCTTACTTGCTAAAATTTGTAACCCCAAAATTAATCCTCATGGCACTGTCAGTCATTCAGACACTCACAAAGCAGAAAAAAATTCAAGCCGCCTGATGTGCACATTCCCACCTGAGTTCAAACAAGGCAACGCTCTGTCTCCTCGTTTTAGCTCTCACACTGTGAACAAACATCCTTCCCATGGTCTTCTATTTAGAGCCATGTTTTTCATGCTTCTGTGCTTTTTGCTTGCGGTTTCACTGTTTAAAACAATCCCCTAGTGCTAAAGTGCTGTCTAGTGGTCCTGAGTGCAAGAAGACTGTGATGTGCGTTACAAAAATAATATGAGGCCAGGCGCGGTGGCTCACACCTGTAATCCCAACACTTTGGGAGGCTGAGGCGGGCAGATCACGAGGTCAGGAGATCAAGACCATCCTGGCTAACACAGTGAAACCCCGTCTCTACTAAAAATACAAAAATAATTAGCCAGGAGTGGTGGTGGGCGCCTGTAGTCCCAGCTACTTGGGAGGCTGAGGCAGGAGAATGGCGTGAACCCAGGAGGCAGAACTTGCAGTGAGTCGAGATTGCGCCACTGCACTCCAGCCTGGGCAACAAAGTGAGACTCCGTCTCAAAAAAAAAAAAAAATGAGTATTAGAGAAACTTCATGCAGGCATGAGTCATAGTGCTATAGGCCATGAGTTCAATGTTAATAAATCAATAACACAATGCTCCTTGACTTAGGATGGAGTTATGATAAACCCACCATAAGCTGAAAATATCGTAAGTCAGCTGAGCACAATGCCTCATGCCTGTAATCCCAGCAGTTCGGGAACCCAAGGAGGGTGGATTACTTGAGGTCAGGAGTTCAAGACCAGCCTGGCCAACATGGCGAAACCCTGTCTCCACTAAAAATACAAAAATTAGCTGGGCATGGTGGTGTGCACCTGTAGTCCCAGCTATTCAGGAGGCTGAGGCAGGAAAATCGCTTGAACCCAAGAGGCAGAGGTTGCAGTGACCAGAGATCACACTACTGCACTCCAGCCTAGGCGACAGAGCAAGACTCTGTCTCAAAAAGAAAGAACGAAAAAGAAAGAAAAGAAAAGAAAAGAAAGAAAGAGAAAGAAAGAAAGAAAGAAAGAAAGAAAGAAAGAAAGAGAAAGAAAGAAAGAAAGAAAGAAAGAAAGAAAGAAAGAAAAGAAAGAAAGAAAGAAAGAAAGAAAGAAAGAAAGAAAGAAAGAAAGAAAGAAAGAAAGAAAGAAAGAAAGAAAGAAAGAAAGAAAGAAAGAAAGAAAGAAAGAAAGAAAATATCATAAGTCAAAAATGCATTTCATACACCTAACCTACTGGACATCACAGCTTGGCCTAGCCCACCTTAAAAGTGCTCAGAACACTTCCATTAGCCTACAGGTAGGCAAAATCATCTAGCAACACAGTCCACTGTAGACTATTAGCTGCTTACCTCATGATCGCATGGCTGACTGGGAGCTGTGGCTCACTGTTGCTCAACAGCCCAGCATCTTCAGAGAATATCATACTACCTACCTTTAGCCCAGGAAAAGATCAAAATTCAAAATCCAAAGTATGACTTCTATTGAATGTGTAGCACTTTTGTGCCACTTGTAAAGTCAAAAAATCCAAAGTCAAAGTATCCTAAGTCGAGGACTGTCTGTATATCTATATTAAATGTCTTTAAATACAGACACACATTTTAAAAGTAAGGTTAGGTACTGATCAATTGATGAACGTTATGACCAGAGGTTCACATGAACCTAACCCAGTAGTTCCCCTAAGAGCAATGGTTCCACATTGGGTAATACAGTTTTCGCACTGACTTTCTAGACTATCACTACAGCGAATAATGAGAATCGCCTGGACATTGGCCCACAGAGAGACAACAGTGGCAGGTAGTTTCTTAGGGGCAGTGTACCTGAAAACTCGAGCTGCATGAAAGCACTTTCATTCATTTGAGGAGTTCCTTGCTCCTTGTGTAACAGAGTCACTGTACCTCGCTGCAACTGCAAATTCAGTTTGGCAAAGACATGATCTCGCTTTGTATATGTGTTCATACACGAGGCATCTGCAGTGGGGTCAAAAAACTCCTCAGTGCCTAAATGGTAAGGGAGAAAAGACTGTAAGAAAAAACATGGAATAAAAAAGCACCAGCAAGCAGACTGATCACAGTTATGATGATGTTAGTTTAACTATTTTTCCCTGTGTTAAGGAAGAACTCCAAAGTCATGGGTGACTGTTTTATAGTATTTCCTAATGTAAAACAACCCTAATTGTTTTTTAAGGGATCTTATCAACTTATTATCAAACCAGGAAGGATAAGATTCATGATAAGGGACGGTACAAAGCAGTGCTGCCCAGTATGGTGAAATGGTCCACATCTGTGATGTCCAGTACAGTGGCCACTAACCACATGTGGCTACCGAGCACTGGGAGCACAACGTGGCTAATGTGCTAGTGCAATTAAGAAATTAAATTTTTACTTGTATTCAATTTGAATTAAATTTTAGTAGCCATTTGTGCTTATGGCTAGATATCGGACACTGCAGGTTTAAGAGAGGCTCTAGACTGGTATTCAAATTTCAGAGTTTAAAATTGTTGAACTTGTTCAAATTTAGCTCTTTTACAACCTCTGCCTCTCAGCTCTATCTGAAACTGCATTAATATGTACACTTAGTCACAAAGTTACAAATGGAGTATCTCCCAAAATATTTCTTCTCTTAGCCTCTATGAACATAAACTGTTTTCCAAATATCTACTTTTGTTAAATTTGAAAAATACCACAAGCTGTTGCACAAATAACAGACCACTTCGTTTGAATCAAGTGAAGGCCAGCTCCCACCGTACCCAGGATCTCTTCGGGAATCCACTGCTCCTGTTGCTCTGCTGACAGTCCCTCAACCACATTCCCTTCTGGGGTTTGCTGCCCGTACCAGCCACCCCATCCAGGAAACCAGGACTGAAGATACTGCAGCATCCCACTGCCTCCACCAGGTTCTGGGTCTCCCGGAGAGGCTCCTGGAGAATCAAACTGAGGCTCCCGCAGACTCTGTGTCAATCACAAAGGAGCACAGGTGAGTACTCAAAGATAACAGCAAGCTGTGACATGCACTGTTTCCCCCACAGGAGCATACGCACATCAAAACTGCAGCACTCGGGGTGTGCTGGGTCTGAACAAATCCTCTTGTAGAGGATTTCTTACCTCTGCTAGTTCTTCTTGTTTGTGAAATCGATCATGAACCAGTTCACGCAAAATCTTCAATTCCTCAAAGCTCTGTTCCTCTTCAATCCGACACATTTCCTCCTGTTTGGGTGAAAACAAAAGCAAATAAACAAAAACACAAACGTTGTACATCCAGAGACACTGGACACCCTCACAAGCCACTAAAAGTACAGCACAGGAAACTCTCTGGTCCCTGCATTTCCACTGAAGGCCAAGAAACAAGATAAATAGTTCCATGATTGCTGTTTCTGGCTTAAGCAGCTTTCCATATAATCCAGTAGAAGTTATTTGGTCTTAAAAACATCACTAACAATTCTCCAGAAATTGAGCTCTATGAAAGAAGGGGGGAAAAATATCACTAACAAGTTTCATCATATCTGAGATGAATGGTGAATGGAGAGGGAATGAGGAAGAGCAGTACTCAGTTTTAAGAGTCATTGAAGCGTATGGACTGTTGCAGCACCCACATTTTGAACAGCACTGACCCCATTTACAAAGGGCTTCCACATGTATTAGCTCAGATGAGCAGTAAGCAGCCTAGTTATCGCTCTTCCTGAAACCCAGGACCAAGTTTCCACAGGAAGTGTGCAGGCTCCAGCTCTTTTACAATTCATGTAGGAAATTAGCAAGAACGTGGTCATTTTCACTTGTTTCACACTAGTTAGAAAAGAACCATGATACCCAGCTAATTTTTTAAAAGCAGAATTAGCTGTCCTGAACTGCTTCTTACACCGTAACATTAAGAAAAAAGGAGATTTTACGTGTTTACTTGCTCATCTCAGTTGTAAATGAGATTTTCTCTCCCTCTGTGTCTTTGCCTGTGTCTTTAAGACAATCATCCAAGGGCTGGGCGCAGTGGCTCAGGTCTGTAATCCCAGTACTTTGGGAGGTCAAAGCGGGCAAACCGCTTGAGCCCAGGAGTTCCAGATCAGCCTGGGCAGCATAGCAAAACCCTGTCTCTATAAAAGATACAAAACAGCCGGGTATGGTGACGCACAACTACTCAGGAGGCTGAGGTGGGAGGATCCCTTCAGCCAAGGAGGCTGAGGTTGCAGTGAGCCAAGATTGCACCACTGAACTCCAGCAAGGATGACAGAAGGAGATCCCGTCTCAGAAAAAAAAAGGGTAGCCTGGGGGCGGTGGAGGCTGAGGCAGGCAGATCACTTAAGCTCATGAGTTCAAGACCAGCCTGGGCAGAAGGGTGAAACCCCATCTCCACAAAAAATAAAAAATTAGACAGCTGTGATGCGGGCCTATAGTCCCAGCTACTTGAGAGGCTGAGGTGGGAGAATGGCTTGAGCCCAGGGGGCAGAGGTTGCAGTGAGCATGATCACGCCACTGTATTCCAGCCTAGACAATAGAGCCAGACCTTGTCTCAAAAAAAATTTAAAAAAAGGAAAGAAAAGAGAAAAGAAAACCATCCACAATGTCTGGTTTATTTTATCCTTCTCATAAGGTTCCTGCGTCAGTAACCATGTCTGACACTGATGATAAAAGCATTAGCAAAGTGAGTGGGCCACAGCCTCAGGGTGCTGGCAGGAGAGGCGCTAACCACTAGGGATTCAGCATTGCCCTCAGTGACCACACAGCAGGAGCTGAAGGGAAAAGTACTCCTTTGTGCTTGGAAGAGTCTACTAAACAAATGGTTAGTTAAGGGGCAGTACCTGAGCCAAAATCCTGGAAACAGTCTAAGCTGCTACTGCAAAAATTGATGCTCACAAAACTGAAACAAAACAAGCAGCAAAGCAATCCCCAACACCTTCCCCCGAGAGAGCAGGCAGACAGCAGAGAAGGTGGGGTCCTATGCCAGGGCTCCGGGAGGGGCATTCTAAGGGCCTTCAACCCTACTATTAACTAAACCATGAGCTTGCCTTCACCACGTACTTCACCCTTTTCTGCCTGGCCTCTACCACCTAAATATCCAAGCTCAATCAAGTCCCCTGGGATTACAGAAAACAGAGGTCAAAGTTCACAGAGATTACAGACTCTGAAGTAAAGAATTAGGACTCGGATGAGGCTTTGAAGAGAGGCGGGTGACTGCATGAAACCGTCTCTCGAGCTGGGGGGCAGGCGTGTGGGCACAAAGTCATAGCAGGACCACGGTGTCTTTCCTCCTCCTATCCCGTGGCCAGGCTCTCCTCGGGCAGCGGAGTGTGGAAGATGCTCCTGGCTTTGTTCTCGCCCTACTAAGACCAATTCTATCCTGTAAAATTTTGCCACTTTGGCATGGGACTTTATTACCTCACAGATCCTATTTTCTTTAGTCTTTGAGAGAACATTCTTACCTTGTGAATAAGACAAGAAACACAAGACCACAGTCCACTTACCTTGTCATCTGTGGACAGCAGGCCTCCTTTTAACTTGTTGAAATACTTGTCAGTGTAAGATACAGCATCGCGAGCACGGTGCAACATGAAGTCCCAGGTGCAGCGTTTCCTCTGCTCTCTGATCTCATATAAGTTAGCATTCAAAGCAAAATACCACCATTCTCGGCAGCTGAAATAGTCCATAACAAGGTAATCACCTCTTACAACAAAAGCAACAAAAAGGTTACCAATCCAGGACAATCCACATAACCCCACTCCTCTCCTGAGACATCTTTTCTCTTGTCAGCCACCAGTTTATATATTAAGCTCATCTTAATATTAAACCCACTAGGTGGAGAAGGCAAATCTGCCAAAGAACATCAAATAATAGATCCCAAATGTATATATCAATAACATAGTTCTCAATTGGTGTGAATTTTAATATCCGTCCCCTCCACTGACAGAATATCGAAGGCTGACTGTAAGGTAAATACCGTCTTCAGATAATTACCAAGGATGTGACTACTAAAGATTTTTAATTGAATACTTCTAACTAAAGACACGGAACTACGTAGGATCTTTAAAAAGTTTTATTATATCACGCTGGTCAAATTTATCACTGCAACATGAAAATAGGATTCAGTTTTGCTATGGAGGCTGCAAAGAGTACTATGTAAATGTTGACCAAACAACCTGGGAGAAAAAACACAGGGAAGTAGGTTCAAAGAATATTTAAAGTATTTTAATATACACCAGATCCCACCAGAGCAACATCAGCCTACTTGCTAAATGAGACTGAGAGGATCCTCTGAATTTTACTCCACTCAGTCTAAGAGTAAGCTGATGACACCAAATAAATATACAGAAAGAATAACAACAATGATAAACAACGGGAATGGCATTCCAAGGACCAGAAAAAATCAATTGTACTTTTATCTCCAAACAAGGGTAAAGGACAGTGAGGCGCATTTCTGATCTATGCACATAATAAGAATAGACTTCCAAATGTATTTCAGGAGCACACTGAGAAGCCCTTACTTCTTAGATATCGCCACTTTGGGTTTCCACCTTCGGAACTTCACCTGCCTCTCCTTTCGTTCCAGCTCCTTGAGGAATTCCATGATTTGCCGGTATTGCAGCTTTTTATTAGAGGTTAAGAGATACTAGGTTAGAATTGGTTTGTTTCTTTTACTCAGTTAAGACCTATATCTAACAAGAACAACTCACATTAGTTGATCCACTGAATTGAAACCCAGTGCAAACTGAACCACCAAAATATCAGCATCAAGTGGCATGTTTCTCTGAACACTCACAGTTAAGCCTATGCATTGCCGTATTGCTTGTAGTTTTTGTTCGGCTCTTAAAAATATCAAAACAAAACTAGCCTCCTTTCCAATCCATACCACCAACTAATTAAAAAAAAAAAAAAAAACTACCCTGAGATCAACCCATTTTAACTATGTAACAGATAGTGAGTTTTATACCTAACACAATTTTGGTCTGGAGGGAAATGGTCTCAGGTGAACTTTCTTTCCTGGTGAGGACACATTAATATCAAGACTTTCACCGCAGTCACCAGTGTGACAGTGAGTAGATGCCACTGAGAAGAAAGGGCATACCTGAGAGAGTTTCAAGGGAATGGTCTCCAGCTGAATATCACAATCAATACGGGGACTGTGCCGAGACCGTAGGGGCTTCTTGGAGCAGTTTCTCTTCAAAAGAGCAGATGCAAACACAGGCTCCAGGACGTAGTGATGGCGGCGACTCTCCATGCTCCTGGCCATGGCCTCCTGTGTGTCACAAGAACATCTGCTCTGCTCAGAATGGCTTTCCGTCTGGGAGTCACTCTTTTACAATGTTGGGGTTTTATGAGAAACAGTGGAGCACAGTCACAGGCTGTGTCACAGCAGCAAATGTTTTGTCTGTTTTGTTTTATTCATTTTATTCTTTTATATGAGGACAGGATCTCACTATATTGCCCTGTCTGGTCTTGAACCCCTAGGCTCAAGTGATCCTCCTGCCTCCCAAAGTGCTGGGATTATAGGCATGAGTCACCGGGCCTGGCCAACAGCAAATGTTTTTAGGATCAAGTAACATGTTGGTATGTTATCTAATCAACAGTGTATTGTATCGAAATCCAAAAACACTATAAAACTGGGTTATAAAACTCTCTAGTATTTTAAATTTTTTATTTATATTTCTTTTTTCTTTTCTTCTTTTTTTTTTGAGACGAGTCTTGCTGTGTTGCCAGGCTGGAGTGCAGTGACGCAATCTCGGCCCACTGCAACCTCCAACTCCCTGGTTCAAGTGATTTTCCTGCTTCCGCCTCTCAAGTAGCTGGGATTACAGGCACGCACCACCATGCCCAGCTAATTTTTATATTTTTAGTACAGACAGGGTTTCACCATGTTGGCCAGGATAGTCTCGATCTCCTGACCTCATGATCCGCCCACCTTGGCCTATCAAAGTGCTGGGATTACAGGTGTGAGCCACTGCACCCAGCCTTTACGTTTCTTAATAGGTAATACATTCACACGGTTTAAAATTTTAAAGGAAAAAAAAGGTGAAATCTCTTTCCTGGTCTCATCCCCAGCCACCCACTTACCTCCTCAGAGGCAACCAGCAACACCAGCTTCTCATGTCTCCCACCCAAGCCATTCTGTACACATGCAGAGACATCTGTAATTTTCTGTTTTCTTCAACAAATGCTATAAATGCTGTTTTTACCTTAGTTTAACTTCATACTATATCTTAAGAAACTATTACACAGTCATCATAAAGATCTTTACCTTTATTATTTACAGCTGCATATTGTTTTACTGTATGGATACAGTGTTTATGTAATCGAATTAAAACAAAAACCGGCCGGGTATGGTGGCGCCTGTAATCCCAGCACTTAGTGAGGCCAAGGCAGGTGGATCACCTAAGGTCAGGAGTTCGAGACCAGCCTGGCCAATATGGCGAAACCCCGTCTCTACTAAAAATACAAAAATTAGCTGGGCATAGTGGCATGCACCTGTAATCCCAGCTACTCGGGAGGCTGACGCAGGAGAATCACTTAAACCCTGGAGGTGGAGGTTGCAGTGAGCCGAGATCGCACCACTGCACTCCAGCCCCAGGCAACAGAGCAAGACGCCACCTCAAAAAAAAAAAAGAAGAAAAAAACCATCATGTACAATAGTATCCAAGCGAAAGATAACCCTGGGTGGGGAAAAAAATGAGCCATTTTCCCCATTTCACTTAAACCACCTATAAATTATTTATAGAAGGATTAAACTGGCTGGGTGTGGTGGCTCACACCTGTAATCCCAACACTTTGGGAGGCCAAGGTAGGAGGAGCACTTCAGGTCAGGAGTTCAAGACCAGCCTGGCCTGGCCAACATGATGAAACCCCATCTCTACTAAAAATATAAACATTAGCTGGGCATGGTGGTGGGCGTCTGTAAACCCAGCTATTGGGGAGGCTGAGGCAGGAGAATTGCTTGCATCCAGGAGGCAAAGATCACGGTAAGCCAAGATTGCGCTGCTGCACTCCAGCCTGAGCGACAGGGCGAGACTCCATCTCAAAAAAAAAAGAAAAAGAAAAGGAAAAAAGATTAAACTGAGATGTTTTTTAATCCTTCACAAACAATAATATTTTATATCTGATGATTTATGACTTTTTAAATATCACTTAAGGGAATGCCACCAAAGTGAAGTTTAAACATAAATGCGTTAAGAAAGTTCCTCTTAAAGGCCGGGCGCGGTGGCTCAAGCCTGTAATCCCAGCACTTTGGGAGGCCGAGACGGGTGGATCACAAGGTCAGGAGATCAAGACCATCCTGGCTAATATGGTGAAACCCCGTCTGTACTAAAAAATACAAAAAACTAGCCGGGCGAGGTGGCGGGTGCCTGTAGTCCCAGCTACTTGGGAGGCTGAGGCGAGAGAATGGCGTGAACCCGGGAGGCAGCAGAGCTTGCAGTGAGCTGAGATCCGGCCACTGCACTCCAGCCCAGGCAACACAGCGAGACTCCGTCTCAAAAAAAAAAAAAACAAAACAAAACAGAAAGTTCCTCTTTAAGATTCAGTGCTGGTGCTCTGTTCATTTCAAATCTAGATGTCTAGGCCAGGTGTGGGGGCTCATGCCTATAATCCCAGCACTTTGGAAGGCCAAGCGGGAGGACTGCTTGAGCACAAGAGTTTAAGACCAGCCTGGACAACAGAATGAGACCCTATCTCTACAAAAATAAATAAATAAATGATGGAAAAAATCTAGATGCATAACTATGTTACATGCACATGCAAACAATGGAATACTATGCAGTAGTCAGAGCAATGAATTGGAAGTACAAACAGCAATATCTTAAAAACATAGCTTTAGTTGAATAAAATAAACCAAAGAAACCTATAATCTAGTATAAATGTAAAACATACATAAAATAAAGCACTATAAATTGTTCAAAGTCACATACATATCAAGTACCTCAAGCAAACACACTTGAGAGTGAATGGCTTTAGAGGAACAGTGGGTGGGAATGGGAATCAGAGATGCAGGAGACAAAAGCCTCCATGGCAGTGATCCTACGCCACTTCCCTTCCATGCTGTCTTGCAACAAAGCCCCCTGCCGAAATCATACCTGTAACTCCACCTGAGGCAAATCCCCCAGTAAAGTGCAATCGACATCCCAATAGATGCTAAATTCTGCTACGTCTAATTGCTTTTTCCGCATTAGTTTCTGTACCTGAGGTAAAAAAGACAAAGAAGAAAACAGGATGACTGTCTTTATTCGTGAATGCCATTCATTCAACAAACCATTTGTAAAAAATCATGTGTCCGGTACTTTACGAGGTGCTGTGGATATATAACTCAAAACATGCTTCTGCTCTTACAGAGTTCAAAATCTAGCTAACTGGGGATACAAACATGGAAATACATAATTTTAATGACAGAGAGAGAAGCAGAAGAAAAATCTATACGATGCTATGAGCAAACAAGAAAATGTCACTGTGCAGATGACTGTCGAAAGATGTAAAAGTTTCAGGCAAATGGTCAGGTGGGAGGAAAGGGCTGGGTCAACTACACAGTCCTCCCTCAGTATCCACAGGGAGTTGGTTCCAGGAACCCCAAAGATACAAAAATCTGCAAATGCTTGAGTCTCTTAAAATGGCATAGTATTTGCACACAACATACCCATATATCCTCCCTGTACACTTTAAATCGTCTCTAGATTACTTTTTTTTTTTTTTTTTTTTTTTTTTTTT
>NW_016808946.1:2793233-2814192 GCF_001698545.2 Rhinopithecus bieti | reverse complement strand
CCGAGTAGCTGGGACTACAGGCGCCCGCCACCTCGCCCGGCTAGTTTTTTGTATTTTTTAGTAGAGACGGGGTTTCACCGTGTTAGCCAGGATGGTCTCGATCTCCTGACCTCGTGATCCGCCCGTCTCGGCCTCCCAAAGTGCTGGGATTACAGGCTTGAGCCACCGCACCCGGCCTCTAGATTACTTACAATACCTCATACAATGTAAATGCTATGTAAATCATTGTTATACTGAAATTTTTTTTTTTTTTTGAGATGGAGTTTCACTCTTGTTGCCCAGGTTGAAGTACAACGGCACGATCTTGGCTCACTGCAACCTCCACCTCCCGGTTTCAAGTGATTCTCCTGCCTCGGTCTCCTGAGTAGCTGGGATTACAGGCATGCGCCACCACACCCGGCTAATTTTTTTATTTTTAATAGAGATGGGGTTTCACCATGTTTCCCAGACTGGTCTTGAATTTGTGAGCTCAGGCGATCTGCCCGCCTCGACCTCCCAAAGTGCTGGGATTACAGGTGTGAGCCACTGCGCCCAGCCAGACGGGGAGTATTTTTGATCCCGTGTTGGTAGAACCATGGATATGGAACCCGAGGATATGGAAGGGCAACCGTACAAAAGGCCTGATATCTTCAGGGAACAGTGAGTCTATCTGTGTAACTGGAACACTGGATGTGTGGGGTGGGGGCAGTATTGGTACAAGTGGATGAAGACATATTTGGGATGAGGAGTTAGCTAAGAGTTGAGAACAGTAGCTTGGAATGTTACTAGGTACACTGGGTTGAATGGTGTCCTCCCTTCCCAAAAAAAAAAAAAAAAAAAAAAGTCATAACCACGCAGAAGCGTGTATGTAACCTCATTTGAAAATTATGTCTTTGCAGATGTAATCAAATTAAGAGGTCATACTGGTTTAGTGGAGGCCCTCATCTAACGGGTATTGTCCTTACAAGAAGACAAACGACACAGGGAGAAGGCCACGTGAAGACGGAGGCAGAGGCTGCATGAAGCACCTGCAAGCTGAGCAAGCTCAACAACCGCCAGCAGCTAGCCAAGGAGAGATGCACCAGACAGTTTCTCCCTCAGCCTCCAGAAGGGACTGATCTGGCCACAACTCTTGACTTCAGACCTCTCATCTAGAGAATAAATTTACGTTGCTTTAAGCCATCTGGTTTGTGGCAATCTGTTAGGGCTGCCCTAGTTATCAAATTCATTAGGAAAGGAAGTTTATGCCGTGCTAAGGTGTTTGGACTTCAGGCCTTCAGTGATGCGGAGCTGCCGAACGTTTTAATGCGGGCAGGTAACACGATCAGGTATGTGCTTCAGAAAAAGAAGTCTGGTGACGGGGTAAAGTAGGGCTTTCCCTTCAGTGTGCCAGAAAAAAATGAGTTATGAGTGCCTCAAGTATGAGCCAGTGTATGGGATCAAGTTACATCTTAAAAACATGTGGTTACTCTGAGCTGGCCACTTCCAGCCCCAAGCAGCCACAGCCATTTGCCCCCGGGTACTGTACAAATACTATCTTTTTACTATGTGGGTTCTGACATGGAAAACACTGGAAAGCACTGGTACAGGACAAATAGAAAGATCCTGGAGATCACAGAACAGTGTATTTCATTAGTCCAGGTAAAACCTGACAACATCCTGCAGGGTGACGGTCATACGAGGATGGACAGGAAGAGCTATGTTTGAAATGCTTTGTAGGAAAAAGTAGCAGGACCCTGTGAATAACTAGATATGGAAATTGAAGTGTAAGAAGTGAAAGGAGGAGCACACAGCTTCTAGAGATCAGTGTGGCAGGCAAGAGCACAGGGTGAGGAGCAGGGATGGCACAGTCTTTCATAAAGGGCCAGAGAGTCAACAGCTTAGGCTCTGCGGGCCATGCAGTCTCTGCTGCAACTACAGTACTCCACCGTGGACAACACTAATGACCATGGCTGGGATCTAAAAAACCTTTATTTACAAAAACAGGTGAGAAGCCAGACTTGGCCACAGGTCATAGTTTGCCAAGCCCTAATTTAGAGTTGGTCCACCTGTGTTCAAGGCCTGGTTCCACTTTTCACTCCACCTCTTATGCTGCAGTGTCCTTAGTAAGGTTATTAGGATCACAGCAGTGGTGAAAATCAAGGCGAACTGAATGAGTTAAATCATGGAAAGTGCTAAGAACAGTGCCTGTCATATAAAAGTACTCAAAACTGTTAGTTATTATTGGTTTTTACATTCAGTAAAATGTTAGGAAATAAAGAAAAACACTTCGTTTGGGGGACAAAATGGGCAGGTGGAATACACAGGATCATTCTAGTACTTATGACAAGCTGTGGTATAACATGAAATATATTTGATCTTTGTCCCAGGTTCCTCGCACAGAGTTCCTAAAACCCTTGGAAGTTCCTGACAGGAGTATCATTGTTGTTCCTAAAAACCCTCATGATCACACCTCAGTATATGCTAATTAAGTGACTTTTGATGGGGTCGGTAGACAGCCTCAAGATGGGGCTCATCACGAAAAGATCAAGTAATTAGAGGGTTGGGCCTTTCAGTGCCACTCACTGACCTCTGGTTGGTGGCGCTGGAGATTAAGCTGCATAAAAACTTTGAACCATGAGATCTGCTAAGCTTCCAAGTTGCTGAACACTGGAGCAGGGCGTGGCCCTCTTTATCTAGATATTCACCTGTATCCTCATCGCATCTTTTACTATAAACCAGCAAACGTAAGTAAAGTGTTACCCTAAGTTCTGTGAGCCATCCTAGCAAATTACCAAACCTGAGGAGGGGAATTGTGGGAACTCCAACTTCTAGTCAAAAGCACAGGTCACAACCTGGGCCTTGTGACTCACATCTGAAGTGGGGGGTGGTCCTATGGGACTGAGCCCTTACCCGGCGGGGTATGCAGTAACCCATTAGTGTCAGAATTAAGTTGAACTACAGGATACCAAGTTAGTATGTGATGGAGAATTGCTTGGTGTGTCAGGGAAAACCCTCACACACCTGGTGTCAAAAATGTTTTTTGTGTAGCATGTGAAGAAACAGAGTATGTTTTGAGACAAGCAGTAGTTTTAAGAAAACCACGAATATGAAGGTCAAAGGGTGGAGAATGGAATTCAAAATGTGGAAGCCATCAGCAAATATTCCCTGGTGGTAGCTACAACTATGAGTTTACCCAGGGAGTGAATTGTGAGTTTACGCAGGGAGTGTATGTAAACCGAGAAGAAAATCAAACACAAAATCCTTTCTGCCTCTTAGCTTCTTTGTGCATAAAATGAAAGTGATATAACCAAAGGTCAGAGAAAATTACCTATTTCCCTATGTCAGCAAATTTGATTTGCTGCAAACACACAAGAGACACCCATGCCCTACCACAGAAGGCAATGGAAAAGAATGTGATTCATTTACATAACACAAAATGGCAAAAGGCAGAGCCCCAAATTCCTAGAGCATGGCTTTCTTCCTGCTTTGTCATCACATTTCATACTCACAGGCTCATTCACAGCATTTTGCATGGACACATTCTTAATGCAGATGCCAAATGCAAAAGGATGGGAGGGATTGGTGACACCATCTTCAAAGCGTAAATGGACATCTTGAATTTTTAACTGCAAAGAGAAAAAAGAAAAAACAGCTGATGCACCTGCAGAATAGTGTTCCAAAGAAAAGAAAAAAGAAAAAGCATTTAAATAACTGCTATGGGTGAAATACTATAGTTAGGGGTCAAACTGCCCTTGAGCCCTTGAGCCACTAAAGGAAGCCACAGCAGACACTCTACACAAACACATCACACACATATCCAGTATCCTGTAAGTTCCTAAGAGTGTTACAATAATTCTCTTGTTATGTTATAATATGTGATATTATGTTATAATAACTCTCTTGTGATTTGCTTTTACCAAAAGGGCTCCAATACTTTCATTAAATCATTTCAGAAGACATCTTTTAAAAAGCAATTAAAGAAAGTAAAGCCACTGTATACAGACAATTGTTCCTCCTGCTCTGCTGATATCTTCATCTTTCCTCTATGTCCCCACATCTGGACCAAGGAAACCAGCACGGCACACACATACACTTTGTATGTGTGTACATATGTATGTATTTATTTCCCTTAGTCCCTCCCTGTAAGTGGGCTACAGAAAAGGCACTCTGCTTCAATGAATTAAAAAATAATAACAGGCTGAGCACAGTGGTTCATGCCTATAATCCCAGCACTTTGGGAAGCTGAGGCAGGAATATTACTTGAACCCAAGAGTTAGAGACCAGCCTAGGCAACACAGCAAGACCTCACCTCTACTAAAAAATTTTTTTAAATAGCCAGGTATGATGGCACGAGTCTGGAGTCTCAGCTACTCAGGAGGCTGAGGCAGGAGGATTGTTTGAGCCCAGGAGATGGAGGCTGCAGTAAGGTATGATGGCGCCATTGCACTCCAGCCCAGGCAACAGAGATTATGCCTTAATAATAACAATAACAGAAAGTAAAAAGACAATCCACAGAATGGGAGAAAGTATTTGCAAATCTGATAAGAATCTGGTATTCAGAATATACAGAGAGCTCTTATAACTCAACAATAAAAACATAAACTGATTTGTAAAATAGGCAAAGGATGGCCGGGCGCAGTGGATCACTCTTGTAATCCCAGCACTTCGGGACGCTGAGGAAGGTGGATCACCTGAGGTCAGGAGTTCAAGACCAGACTGGCCAACATGGTGAAACCCTGTTTCTACTAAAAACATAAAAAAATTAGCTGGGCGTGGTGGCAGGCACCTATAATCCCAGCTACTCGGGAGGCTGAGGCAGGAGAATGGCGTGAACCCAGGAGGCGGAGTTTGCAGTGAGCGGGGATCGCGCCACTGCACTCCAGCGTACGCAACAGAGCGAGACTGTCTCAAAAAAAAAAAAAAATTAGCCAGGCATGATAGTGCAGGCCTGTAATCCCAGCTACTCAGGAGGCTGAGGCAGGAGAATAGCTTGAACCCGGGAGGCAGAGGTTGCAGTGAGCTGAGATCGCGCCACCGCACTCCAGCCTGGGTAACAGAGCAAGACTCCATCTCAAAAAAATAAAGAAATCGTGGCAAAGGATTCAAATAGACATTCTCCAAAAAAATAGATACACAAGTGGCCAGTAAATATATGGAAAAATATTCAGTATCCTTAGCCATTAAGAAAATGCAAATCAAAACCACAGCAAGACCATCATTTCACACCCACTAGTATACAATCAACAATAAATGTTTGCTTTTGGTTTTGGTTATTTTTTTTTTTTTTTTTGGTTACTTTTTTTCTTTATGTCCTAAATGGTGTTAGAGAAAATGCTCTCTCACCATTTCTGCAGGCTTTTCTTCTTGAGATGGAGTCTCACTTTGTTGCCCAGGCTGGAGTGCAGTGGTATGATCTTGGCTCACTGCAACCTCCGCCTCCCGGGTTCAAGTGATTCTCCTGCCTTAGCCTCCCCACCAAGCAGCTGGGAGGACAGGCACATGCCACCATGTCTAGCTAATTTTGTATTTTAGGCTGGTCTCGAACTCCTGACCTCAAGTGATCCGCCTGCCTTGGCCTCCCAAAGTGCTGGGATTACACGCATGAGCCACCGTGCCCAGCCCCATAATCAATAATAAATGTTGATGAGGATATGGAGAAACAAAACGCTCATACATTGCTGGTGAAATCGTAAAATAGTGCAGCCTCTTTGGAAAACAGTTTGGTAGTTCCTCAAAAAGTAAGCAGAGTTAACCCATCATTCAGCAATTCTACTCCGAGATATCTATTTGAGACAACTGAAAACATGTTCACCCAAAACCCTATACACAAATGTTTACAGCAATATTATTCATAACAGCAAAAAGGAGAGCCAACCCCAATGTCCAGCAACTCACGAATGAATAAACAGAATGTCACATGTCCTGAGAAACGCAAGAACTCTCAACAAGAACATTCCCTTCAAAAGAGATTTGACCAACTTTAATATGGCTTCTGGCAGCCTGAGGCCATGTCCCGGGGACAACACAGTCCCCTATTGAGTTCCTGCCTGGTAAAGCTCAGGACTATCAAAAGAACATACCCTTTATTCCAGCCAACACCTGACATAGGCCCCTGACCTCCCTTTCTTATAGCATATTTACTGAAAAGGGTTTATAGGTTTACAGAGCTATTCAATTGTGCCATTTCTTTGAGAGATGTGTATGTATAGGTGGAGTATTCCTCATCTGAAAGGCTTGGGACAAGAAGTGTTTTGGATTTCATTTTTGGGGGGATTTTGAAATATCTGCATTATACTTAACCGGCTGAGTATCCCAAATCCAAAAATCCAAACTCCAAAATGCTCCAATGAGCATTTCCCTTGAGTATCATGTGGGCACTCAAAAGGCGTCAGACTTTGGAGGATTTCGGATTTTCGGATTTGGGACGCTCAACTTGTATCTCCAACAGCTCAGGAGTCTCTTTCTCAAGGACCTGAAAGCCATTCCTTTGAAATGTAACCATCAGGAAGGGTAGGGCCTCAATCTCCCAGTCTGAGGGAAGAGCGAATCCTAACTTTGATCACTGCCAGCAGACACAGCTAGCCTAATGACATTCACAGCGACCAACGCCTTGTAATTTTTCACTTGAGTACCCACTCACTCCACCTCCCTGCACCCTCAAGCTCCCTTTAAAAGGCCCAGCTACCTCCGCACAAGTCAGCCTGGAGCTCGGCTGTCAGTAGTTACTGAGTAAAATCTGTTTTTATTGCTCTGACGTCCGGCTTTGTTTAATCTTTGACAATCCATACAATGGAATATATGATTCAGTCATAAAAAGGAATGAAGTGCTGAAACATGCTACTACACAGATGACCCTTGAAAACATCATGTCAAGTGAAAATGGCCAGGCCATATATCATGTGATTCCATTTAGATGAAATGTCTAGAATAGGCAAATCTAGAAAGTAGATTAGTGATTGACAGGAGCTGAAGAAAGAGGGGAATTGGTAATGACTACTTTTTTAAATTATTATTATTTTTTTAAGATACAGGGTCTTGGTCTGTTGCCCAGACTGGGGTGCAGGGGCACTATTATAGCTCACTACAGCCTTGCAGCCCAATTCCTGGGTTCAAGTCATCCTCCTGCCCCAGCCTTCCAAGTATCCGGGATTATAGGTACATGCCACCAAGCCCAGCTTTGGCAGTGACTACCCATTGGAATGATGAAAATGTTCTGGCATTATTTAGCAGTGACCAATGCACAACCTTGTAAATATACTAAAAAAAACACTAAATTGTACACTTTAAAAGACTGAACTTTCTGGTGTAAGAACTATATCTCAATAAAATTATTTAAACTAAGATAAAATAAAAATAACGACTAATCTTTTAAATTTTGTTTGTCAAAGTTAGGAAAGTTATGAAACCAAAAACCTCAGACTGTAATTTTTGGGAACATGACATACACTGAACACATCTGGCCTGTGTCACATTGGCACTGCAAGAAAATTCTAAAGGTAGTAAGTATGGACAAAGTCTTATAACACTCATGAAAATCAGTGGGACCCTGATCAAGTTTTTGAGGATGAAACAAAATTATAATTGAAGTAGAAAACATGGCCAAGGCCAACAGCCCCAGTCCTGTAACTCGTCAAATTGCCACCAGATACACCAGCAAGAGGTTAGGTATCTTAGTGAGCTGTTCGCAATTTCACAACTCACTATGTCATCAACTAGAGACGAGGCATCCAACCTCTCTCATTTTACAGGTGAAGCAATTGAGACCAGAGAGGTGAAGTGATTTGCCCTGAAAACATATAGTCATCAAGGCTCAAATAACCTGGATTCTTACAAGATAAATCCTTTAGCAGGTGGGATTCCAACATTCAAAAAGAAAGTGCAGGAAGTGAAATGGAAGAGATGTGAAAACTCCTTCTCATGCCAGCTGAAGCAAGAAAACTCTATGTCTGCCACAGAGCATAGGACTTGCTTTTCAGGTTTTCCCCTTGGCACAGCCTACAAAAGAACAGACCTGAGCAGCCAGCCCCATCTACACCTTAGATCAGCTGAACCCACGAGAAACGAGAAACTAAGAAGAGAAACACATTTAAGCCTGAGAAATCCCTCTCATGTTGACACTTTTATAAAAGTCAGCAGGACTTACTTCAATATTCTCCACAATCCTCGTAACTACGGAGGCGGTAACTGAATACCAATAGGACTCCCCTTTCTGCTGGCGTTCATTCTACAAAGGCAAGAGTCAGCGTTAGCTCAATCTAGTGTTCTTGCTCATCTTACACGTGTCACCACAACTGCTCTTATGGCCCAAAAGATCTCTGCCTTGCCTTCCATTTCTCCTCCAGGGCTTGAAGTAGTGCTTTCTTGCGTTCCCTTTCCAACAGCTTCTCCTTTTCATCATTGAAATCCTGTATTTTTTCCGGGGCTCCAATTAAGTGAAGGCTGGAGATGGAGATCACCCAAGGGTCCACATGGGGGCGATAAAAGGGAATCTGAAGGGTTACCTTCCCAATGAAGCCTGGAAGGAGAAGGAAAGTCTCGTTCACAGTGTGTACATTTTTAATTCTTTCCATTTTCGGTATTTTCACAATTTTGTTTAAGGAGCATGGATTGCTGTTATTACTTTTTTTTATTTATTTAAAACAACAGCCAGCAGGCTCTTGCACATGTGAAACAAGTGTTAGGAGGCTGACATCTGTAAGAACAAGGTATAATCACTTATATAAGCTGGAAAAAGTTTGTGAAGACTTCACCACATCAACAGTAACATCCCTCCTCTAGAAACCATCTCCTTTTCCAAGCGGAGTACATCTTACACTTCCTTAGAGTGTCTTTCTTCCCCGGGTCCTGCACAAGCCCATGGACACTAAACTCATGTATTGCTCATTATTCATTGTCAGGTTGATAAGTACTAGTTGGGAGTCATCAGACCTATGATATATCCAATCTTGAACATCCCCACAACAAACTGAAACGTAGGTAACATGGCACTGGCCTTCTCTCAATAAAGAATTCTGATTCTTCATGAGAACCTGAGCTGATGAGAAAGCCAAACGGCTCGGTAGAATTGTGATACTTATTTCCCAAGTTCTTCCATTTCTAGCCAAACCTCCTAGAATACAAGCTTTCTTTATATTCAATTTATAAGAGTCAAGCTATGTTGCCCAGGCTGGTCTTGAACTCCCGGCCTCAGGTGATCCTCCTGCCTCAACCTCCCAAAGTGCTGGGATGCCAGGTGAAAGCCACCAAGCCCAGTCCAACAATGGTATTTTTAATGACAACATCAAGTGATCAACTGTGTAATCCAGTAATAAATTCAGAAATTTAGCTGGGCTTGGTAGCACGTAGCTGTATTCAACCATTTCAACTAATAGTTGGGGAAGCTGAGGCAAGAGGATCTCTTTAGCCTGGAAGTTCAAAGCTGTAGTGAGCTATGATAGCATCCCTGCACTCCAGCCTGGGTGACAAAGCAAGACCCTGTCATAAATAAATGAATGAATGAATGAATGGAGGCCAGGCACGGTGGCTCACGCCTGTAATCCCAGCACTTTGGGAGGCCGAGGCAGGCAGATCACCTGAGGTCAGGAGTTCAAGACCAGCCTGGCCAACAAGGTGAAACCTCGTCTCTACTAAAAATACAAAAAAATTAGCCAGTCGTGGTGGGGCACACCTGTAGTCCCAGCTGCTTTGGAGGCTGAGGCAGAATTGCTTGAATCCGAGAGGCAGAAGTTGCAGTGAGCCGAGATCGCACCACGGCACTCCAGCCTGGGTGACAGAGCGAGACTCCGTCTCAAAAAAAAAAGGAAAAGAAAAAAGAAAAATGAAAGGGTAAAGAAAAGGAAACCCTGAATGTAGAACAGAGGTTCTCACATTTTAGGAAACATAAGAATCACCTGGAGTGCTTATTAAACACGTTAAGTTCAACAACATTCCCTCAGAGATTCTGATTCAGTCGGTCTGGGGATCACCTGACCTCCCTACCACCATCACAAGGTCATCCTGATACGAGTGGCCCAAAGACCACACTCTAAGACTGGCATAAACTCTAACATTTGCTATATCCTTCCTCTAACTGGTCAAATTGATACAAACTCCAGGGCTCTCAGTTTTCACATCCCAAACAATTTAAGACTCAAATTTCCTCCCCATCCTTTAGTTCCACATACCAGCTTTGACTTCAAATGGTAATTCCAATTCTTTCAAGGCATCTTTCTTTAATGGCAAGTTTTCTAATTCAACAGCACCTAAAAATAAAAACAGCATCATGAAATATCCATTTAACAAATACAGTAGGCCACCTACTACTGTGTGTAAAGCATTGAAGGTTAAAGGGAAAGTTTTACATCTAGAACAGACTACATCATCTGTAGGTTAAAGTTTTACATCTAGAACAGGCTATATCATGTGTAGGTTAAAGGGAAAGTTTTACATCTAGAACAGGCTATATCATGTGTAGGTTAAAGTTTTACATCTAGAACAGGCTATATCATGTGTAGTGCTACCACCAGCCCATACACTTCATCTAAATGAATTTCCAGGCCATCGGCTCTAACATCTACATGAGAGCTGAAGCTTAGGCATTGATGAAGAGTTATGACCAAGAGTTACATTTTCCATAACAGGCCAGATAGTAAATATTTTAGGGTTTATATGATGTCTGTTGCGTATTCTCCTTTTATTTTTTTTTATGAACCTTTAAAAATGCAAAACCCATTCTTAGTCTGCAGGCCAGATCTGGCCCGCTGGCCCCTTTGCTGACCCCTCGCTTAGGCTAATATTTACCAGAGGAACATCAAAATCTGACTCACCTAGGATGAAATGCAGGCTCCTGGGCCCCACCCACAGACCAACTAACTCAGAATCTCCGGGATTGAAGCACAGAAACTTGCAGTTTCTAACAAGTTCCTTCCACCCTCAATCCCTCCCCAAAATGAGTATAGCACATACAGTATTCAAAAGTCTATGATCTAATTAAATGAAACTGGTCTTCAAAAGGAATTACACTCTTCTCTTCTGGGAGAACTTCTTAGCACCTCTACTTACAAGTGCAATAACTGATCAGAAAGCAAAGGAAGGAACAGGACTGAGAGGTGACAATGTGTAGCAGTCCTCAGCGCCCCCTCGGCCTCAGCGTCCACTCTGGGGGCGCTTGAGGAGCCCTTCAGCCGGCCACAGCACCGTAGGAGCCCCTCTCTGGGCTGGCTGAGGCCGGAGCCTCCTCCCTCTGCTTGCCAGCAGGTGTGGAGGGAGAGGCGCGGGCGGGAACCGGGCGGGAACCCGGGCTGCGTGCTGCCCTGGCAGGTCGGTGTGAGTTCTGGTGGGCACGGGCGCCGGCTCAGCAGGCCCCGCACACGGCGCTGCCGGCCGGCACCGGGCCAGGGCAGTGACGGGGTTAGCACCAGGGCCAGCAGCTGCGGAGGTTGCGCGGGGTTCCCCAGCAGTGCTGGCCCGCTGGCACCGCACTCAAATTCTCGCCAGGCCCTAGCTGCCTCCCCATGGGGCAGGGTTCAGACCCGCAGCCTGAGGTGTCTGAGCTCCTCCCCCTGCGGTGGGCTCCCAGGCGGCCTGAGCCTCCCTGACAGGCACCGCCCCCTGCTCCCTGGCGCCCAGTCTGGGCGACAGCCCAAGGACTGAGGAGTGCAGGCACAGCTCCACACTGGCAGGCAGCTCTGCCTACAGCGGTGTGCAGGATCCACTGGGCGAAGCCAGCTGGGCTCCTGAACTGTGTCTAGCTCAGGGTTTGTAAATACACCAATCAGCACTCTGTGTCTAGCTCAGGTTTGTAGAATACAGCCAATCGAGAGCGAGCGCTGTGGGTCTGTAGCTGCGAGGGTTTGGGTGAATACGCGCAATTGGGTGACCCGTCTGCGTTGTATGCGTCAGCTAACGCGTAAGGGAGACTTGGGAGGACTAGGCACTCTGAGCTCTGTGTGCTAGTGCAGGGGATTGTAAAGTGCACAGATTCAGCATCTTGTGTCTAGCTCAAGGTTTGGTGAAACTACACCGCAATCCGTACTCGGTGTGCGCGAGCTCAACGGTTTGATCAAACTCACCAATTGGCTGATGCTGGTATCTAGCTAACTCGTCGGTTATCTAGCGGGTAACTCAGCCCACCTCGTGTTGACTCTGTGTCCTAGCGCTCAGAGATTGTAAATGTCTTTGTTTTTTTTTGACAATCGAGCACTCTGTCAAACCAATCAGGCTCTCTGTAAAATGTGAGCCGCGAAGATCACAGGATGATGGTGGGGCCAGATAAGGGAATAAAAGCAGGCGTGCCCCAGTCGCAGCAGTGGCAACGCTGCTCGGTCCCCTCCACACTGTGGAAAGCTTTGGTTGAAAGCTTTGTTCTTTCGCTCCTTGCAGTAAATCTTGCTGCTGCTCACTCTTTGGGTCCACGCTCCCTTTATGAGCTGTAACACTCACCGCGAAGGTCTGCAGCTTCACTCCTGAAGCCAGCGAGACCACGAACCCACCAGGAAGAACGAACAACTCCAAACGTGCTGTCTTTAAGAGCTGTAACACTCACCACGAAGGTCTGCAGCTTCACTCCTGACAGCGAGACCACGAACCCACCAGAAAGAAGCAGCTCCAGACACATCTGAACATCTGAAGGAACAAACTCCGGACAACCCATCTTTAAGAACTGTAACACCGCAAGGGTTCGCAGCTTCATTCTCGAAGTCAGTGAGACCAAGAACCCACCAATTCCGGACACAGGACCACCACTGAAAATTCTTTTCAGACCCAGCTTTTATGACTTAAACCCAAAAGTGAATAGACAGGAGGGCAGCTAGATCCATCACTCTCCTGGCTATGCAAGCCATTCGCCCTCACGTATACAGAGCCCTGCTCTGTGGGAGGCACGGTGATGGCCACTGGAAATGCAAAAAGAGAAGGCAGAGTCCCCATCCTTAAATCACTGCGATTGTTTTTACAAAATTGAGCGACAAAAGGCAATTTTTGAGCAACCTAAGTCTGTCTGAGATACACATTTTTCAAGAACAGGGAGTACAGACAACAACCATTATTTGGTAAGAAATGCAAGAGAGCCTTTTACTCCAAGTACAAAATAATGCAGAAAACGTGATTATGTTTCCCTTTAAGTGACTGTTCAGGACTTCCGGGTTACTGGTTTCTAAAGAATTCAGGCCAGGTGCGGCAGCTCACATCTGTAATCCCAGCACTTTGGGAGGCTGAGGTGGGGAAATCGCTTGAGCCCAGGAGTTCAAGACCAGCCTGGGCAACAGAGCAAGACCCCAACTCTACAATAAATTTTTAAAAATTAGCCAGGCATGGTAGCACACACCTGTAGTCCCAGCTACTGGGGAGGCTGAGGCAGGAGGATCGCTTGAGCCCTTGAGATCCAGGCTGCAGTGAGTTATAATCGCACAACTGCACTCCAGCCTTGGTAACAGAGCTAGACCCTGTCTCTAAAAAGAAAAAGGGGGAAAAAAAAAGAAAATTCAAATCTAGCAACTTGGCAGATTCTGAACAAATACAATCAACTTATTTTTTGATTTTTGCAGGAATATTTGTCCACATGGGCCATGTCCCCCCACCCCACCACCATACCTTAAGACTAACGGAAAGGAAAAGTTTATAACCCCAGTGAAACAACCCCATATCCACATTTGGGGAGAAAATGAATATAAGGGGAAAAAACATCATGAAACGTTTCCCTTAGTTGAAATAGACTTAAAGGTGGCAATTCAATAGTTTCTTCTTTTGAATAGCATGATTTACACTTCGAACCGCCTTATTTTTATTTTTATTTTGAGATGGAGTCTCGCTTTTGTCGTCCAGGCGAGAGTGCAATGGCGCGATCTCGGCTCACTGCAACCTCCGCCTCCTGGATTCAAGTGATTCTCCTGTCTCAGCCTCCCGAGTAGGGACTACTACTACTCCCGACTACAGGCGCCTGCCACAACACCCGGCTAATTTTCTGTATTTTTAGTAGAGACAGGGTTTCACCACATTGATCAGGCTGGTCTTGAACTCCCGACCTCAAGTGATCTACCCACCTTGGCCTCCCAAAGTGCTGGAATTACAGGTGTGAGCCACTGCACCCAGCCCGAGCCACCTTATTTTTCAATGCCCAAATCTGTCACAAAGGCAAGTGAGCTGTGGGCTTCCCTGGCAGCTATACAACCTTGGGAAAGTAAAGGGAATTACAGGCAACTCATATCACGAAAAATTAAAGCTGAAGCATGGAGGGCAAAGGAGAAGATCTAGAAAGGACAGAGAGAATGTAAAGGAAAAAATGAGAAGAAACAACAGCCTACACCAAGCCAAAAGCAAAGGAATCTGGCGAACCAGAACAGCCGTGGTTTAAGACTGAAGATTTCCTAGTCCCCACCCACTCAAATATGCACCCACGACTGGCCCTGCAGGGAAAGGTCCCTCCAAAGATCCAAGCAGAAAAGCACCCAAAGTACTGAGTGCTTTAGAAATGATAATGTTGGTCACTTACTCCAGGCAGACATTACAGACTTACTCACGGATGTCTCATCCAAAAACTCCTCATCTCAGGCTAGCAAGAAATCTACTCACTAAACTGGGAGTAATTTAGAGGTTGGTCATTTCTTAGTAATTTCTAATGGTTACTGAATTCTCTTCCCTCTGCTCCAGGTTAAAGAATCAACCTAAGGTTCAGCGCTTATAAAAACAAAAAGGAGGGAATGGAAGTTTTGGGTTACAAATATACGATATGCCCCAGGGTGAAGTTCAGACTCTGACATGGTACTGGCAGCCTCTACCTTCTTTTTTTTGTTTGAGACAGAGTCTCACTCTGTCAACCAGGCTGGAGTGCAGTGGTGCGGTCTCAGCTCACTGCAACCTCCGCCCCCTGGGTTCAAGCGATTCTCCTGCCTTAGCCTCCCGAGTAGCTGCGATTATAGGCGCCTGCCACCGTGCCTGGCTAATTTTTTTTATATTTTTAGTAGAAGCGGGGTTTCGCCATCTTGGCCAGGCTGGCCTTGAACTCCTGACCTCAGGTGATCCACCCACCTCAGCCTCCAAAAGTGCTGGGATTACAGGCATGAGCCACCTACCTTCTGGCCCCAAACCATTTCAAAAACACCCTGCAAGTTTTCAGCCTCTGCTCACAGGGTGCATTCCACCTGGAATGTGGGGACCTGCCCAGGGCCACCTATGGAAATCCTGCTAAAATCCACTCAAGGCTGGGTGCAGTGGCTCACGCCTATAATCCCAGCACTTTGGGAGGCCAAGGCAGGAGGACTGCTTGAGCCCAAGTGTTCAAGACCAGCCTTGGCAACATAGTAAAACCCTATCTCTACAAAAAATAAAACAAATAGCTGGACCTATGGTGGTACATGCCTGTAGTCCCAGCTACTCAGGAGGCTGAAATGGAAAGATCGCTTGAGCCCAGAGAAGTTGAGGGTGCAGTGAGCCGTGATGGTGCCACCACACTCCTGGGGTGATAGAGCAAGACCCTGTCTCCAAAAAAAAAAAGAAAGAAAGAAAAGAAAAGATCAACTCAAAAAGCTATCTCCATAACCTTCCCAGAGTCCTGCAGGCAGAATGGACAGCTCCCTTCCTTCACACCCCTCGCATGATGCCTGTATTTCCAGAATAACCATTTCATCTACACTCCCTTGTATTACTGTATAATCTGTCTCCCAAACAGGTTAACAGTCCTCTAAGATCAGGGACTATAGAGGTGGAATAAGAAGATGGATGTGGTGGTTCATGCCCATAATCCCAGCACTTTAAGAGGTCAAGCAGGAGGATCACTTGAGCCCAGAGTTGCAGACCAGCCTAGGCAACATAGTGAAACCCTGTGTCTACAAAAAGTAAAAAATTACCCAGGCATGGTGGCATGCACCTATAGTCCCAGCTACCCTGGAGGCTGAGGCAGGAGGATCGCTTGAGCCCAAAAGTTCACGGCTGCAGTGAGCTATGATCCTACTACTGCACTTTAGCCTGGGTAACAGAGTGAGACTCTCTCTCAAATGAAAAAAAAAAAAAAGAAAAGAATAGCAGCTACCATTTAGTGTGGTCTGTGTCCAAGCACTTCATACACATTATCTCATTTAATCCTCACAACAATACAAATAAATAATATTAGTTTCTCCCTGCTAACTTTTATATTTTTAGTAGAGATGGGGTTTCACCATGTTGCCCAGGCTGGTCTAGAACTCCTGGCTTCAAGTGATCTGCCCACCTTGGCCTCCCAAAGTGCTGCAATTACAGGTGTGAGCCACCATGCCCAGCATCAATAAATGTTTTTGAATGACTGAACTTTTTTTTTTGAAACAGGGTCTTGCTCTGCTGCCCAGGCTGGAGTGCAATGGCAAGAACACAGCCCAGTGCAGCCTTGACCTCCTAGGCTCAAGCAATCCTCCCACCTGAGCCTCCCAAGTAGCTGGAACCACAGGTGTGCACCACAACACTCAGCTAATTTTTTTTTTCAGAGAAGGGATCTCACCACGTTGCCCAGGCTAGTCTTAAACTTCTGGCCTCAGGTGATCCTCTGGCCTTGGCCTCCCGAAGTGCTAGGATTACAGGTGTGAGCCACCACACCCGGCCTCAATAAATGTTTTTGAATGACTGAACAAGTGAAAATGTTTGGGGGGAAAGGGTCTTGCTCTGTCACACAGGCTAGAGTGCAGTGGAGGGAACACAACTCCATGCAACCTCAACCTCTCCAGCTCCAGCGATCCTCCCACCTCAGCCTCCTAAGTAACTGGGACCACAGGCATGCATCACCACACCCAGTGAATTTTTTTTTTTTTTTTTTTTTTTGTATAAAAGGGATCTCACCATGTTGCCCAGGCTAGTCTTGAACTCCTGGCTTCAGGTGATCCTCTCATGTTACTCTGTATTTTGTTTATTTGTCTTTAAGTCTATCTCCATTCTTAAACAACTCATGTTACTTTGCATTTTGCTACTTTTCGTATGTGGATACAATCATATATATATATACACACACACACACACACACACACACACATATATATACAATCTCTTTGAAGTCCAAACTGCCAGCCAATCCAATCACACAGATATGACCATGAGGATGGATGATGATAACTAACATTGTCTGAGAGCCTACAATATACCAAGAACAGCTCTAAGCTCTCTGACCCACATTAATTTCTCAGTCCTCAGAACCTTACGAGATAGTTAATATTATCTCCAATTTACAGAAAGGGAGAGTGAAGCATGAAGAAACCGAGTAACCTGCCCACATTACTGGTAAATGGAAGAACTGTGATTCAAACACATAGTTTAGCTAAAAGAATCAATACCCTTGACCACTATTTCAGTCCCCTTTGCATCTCTCAAAGCATCTAGAACAGTAAATATCTGTAGATAGATTGAAATGACATTCTCAGCCGGGTGCAGTGGATGACGCCTGTAATCCCAGCACTTTGGGAGGCCCAGGTGGGAGGATCACTTGAGCTCAGAAGTTTGAGACCTGCCTGAGCAACATGGTGAAATCCTATCTCTACCAAAAAAATACAAAAATTAGCTGGGCGTGGTGTTGCATGCCTGTGGTCCCAGCTACTTGGGAGGCTGAGGCAGGAGGATTGCTTGAGCCCAGAAGGTCAAGGTGGCAGTGAGGTGCAATCACGCCACTGCACTCCAGCCTGGGCGACAAAAAGAAACCCTGTCTGAAAAAACAGAAAGAACATTCTCATTCCTATCTAGTACCCTCTCTATCCCCACACACTGCTTAACTGTGTCAGAGATGAACAAGCAGATGAACCAACTTCTTTCCGAAGCCATTCCCTCAGTACACTTCCGTGCTCCCAAGATGTTTCTGGCCAAGCTCTGTGATGTGCTTTGGATCCATAAGCATCAGGTACCATACTAACACTAGTTATGAAAGAAAAAGCATTTTTCTATCCTGCAGAGAAATATTCTTCAAGTTCAACAGGTTCATTAAAAGCCATAAAGAATAATGTTTTTAGAAAGGAAATAAGGGCAGAAAAGCAGTTTAAGGTACCAGATAGATAAACACAGTTGTTGTTACAAGATATATTCTAAAACTGCTGAGCAATGTTAGTACAACTCTGTAACACATCAGATATCATCCATTGCTATTTATTCATTTCTTCAGCAAATGCTGTTGCCATATCACTCCCGACAGAACCAGCTCTTTGATTAGCAGGGTCACGGCCTGCAGCTCTCTTTCTAGGCCCTGTTACCTACACCTCATACAACGTAGTTAGCTTCACAGTGGTCTGAAAACTTCAATAAGAGACCAGAGAGGTGAACTTGACACTACTATCGCACTCTGAACGCATCCTCTTCTCTGACAGACTGCTCACTCTTGCTTTCCACTTAGCTCCTGTTTCAGGACAAGAGGGAAACCAGAATAGGAAAGGAAAGGAAGAGAGTGGGGAGGCATAACCATGACAGCTTTGCCCATGGCCTATCGCTGCTACAATCATTTGGTCAGAAAAACATGGAAAGCAACACTTTTTTTTTTTTTTTTTTTTTTTTTTTTGTAGGGGTTTTCCTTTTTTTCTCCCGGTGGGGAGGGCTAGGGTGGTTTTCCCGCTCACTGCAACCTCCGCCTTGCAGTTTCAAGCGGTTCTCCTGCCTCAGCCTCCCGAGTAGCTGGCATTACAGGCGCCCGTCACCACGCACAGCTAATTTTTGTATTTTTGGTAGACAGAGGTTTCAACATGTTGGCCAGGCTGGTCTCAGACTCATGACCTCAGGTGATCCGCCTGCCTCGGCCTCCCAAAGTGCTGGGATTACAGGTGTGAGCCACCACGCTCTGCCGGAAAGCAACACATTTAAAGGAACAGGTGAACCACTGGTACTCTATTCTCAGACTATGCAAACAGCTGTGTCACTGTTCCCTCTAACCTGTCCTCGTCCACTTACCAAAACTCACATCCACGAAGGTGAGGTTTCACTGTATTTGAAGTCTCCTTTCCATTTCCTAAGATTTTACACACTTGCAGACTGACTTTCTTCTCTTTCTACATATGTTAAAAAGCTCCATTTTGAGTTGAGCAAAGAGAATTTAAATTAAAACAAGGAAAGGGAGAAAATGCAGCTTTCAAATTCCCATGCCAAGTCAGGGACTGCATTTACCAAGTCTAGGCCTGTAAAGGGTAAAATGTCTCAAGCTTCAGGTACTTACTATTAAGCAAGCCAAAACCTCAGAAATTCTGTTGAACATCTCACAGTAATCAATTTTAAAACTTTTATTGAGGGACTACTATATGCCAGCAGGCTAGGGACTTTAAATGTTATTCCAGTTGATCCTTATAGCAACCCTCTGGAGGTATCTCTGTCTAAAGAAACTGAGGCTTAGAATTTCAATATGACCTATTGTTCACATAGTTAATAAATGACAAAACAGTATTTGAAGCCAAAATCAATGCTACTGTCAGTACATTGTGGCTGCCTCCACAAAGCTTCATAAAGCTAAAAAATTAACTGGGACTAAGCACAGTCACCAGTAGTATAGCTTATTTTGCTTTTTTTTTTTTTTTAATATTTAATAGTTCCTTAAAATCTACAACAATATAGCTATAAAGTTACTCTGTAATAATCATCAGGGTCATATGGGACCTTTTACACACATTTAGTACAAAGCCATCTGGGCATTAAGTTTTAAGATTCTCAGTACAACAAAAAAAATACAAAAACAGAAATGCCACCTGTAAAGCTGTACCTCACCCAGAGGAATACTCACCTTTCAGAAGTGCAACTGAGAGCTGGTCAGTGTTCAGGTTATTGACATATTTCCCCAAATAGGTATTGAGAACCCAGGCTACAAGGCCTTCCAACATGACTATATCCTCAGGAAAAGGTGTTTAGAAATCATGGATCATTCTTTATTTCTCTCTTTCATGGTCACAGAAAAATCTGTGAAAGGAAAATAATGAAAATCAACATAAAAACTGAATGATTTTCTAAGCCAATTTCATCCCCTACCTGCCTGAAGGTAGATGAATGCAAAGAACAGGCTGGAGTGCAGCGGCACGATCTCGGCTCTCTGCAATCTCTGCCTCCCGGGTTCAAGCGATTCTCCTGCCTCAGCCTCCCCAGTAGCTGGGATGACAGGTGCCCACCACCACACCCAGCTGATTTTTTCTATTTTTAGTAGAGATGGGGTTTCACTGTGTTGACCAGCCTGGTCCCAAACTCCTGACCTCAGGTGATCCACTCGCCTCAGCCTCCCAAAGTACTGGGATTACAGGCGTGAGCCACTGCGCCTAGCCGCAGATGTTTTAAAAGATGAGGCAAGAAGCTCTGTAAGATGCCCCCTTCAGTAACTGGAGGCAAACCAAAACATCTACATTCTGATGCTGCTTCAGGGAACAGTCACTCTTAAATTTGCCAAAAATTACCTACAACTCAAAGCTGTCTATCTTTTCAGTGTAACTGTCCATTGTTCACTTATGGTGATTTACCTCGGGATTAGACCACCCTGATCAGAGGTTCTAATATGGGCATAATTTAGTAATGTCCAGAGGCATTTTTTTTTTTTTTTTTTTTTTGGGATGGGGTTTCGCTCTGTCGCCCAGGCTGGAGTGCAGTGGCCGGATTTCTGCTCACTGCAAGCTCCGCCTCCCGGGTTTATGCCATTCTCCTGCCTCAGCCTCCCGAGTAGCTGGGACTAGAGGCGCCCGCCACCTCGCCCGGCTAGTTTTTTGTATTTTTTTAGTAGAGACGGGGTTTCACCCTGTTAGCCAGGATGGTCTCCATCTCCTGACCTCGTGATCCGCCCGTCTCGGCCTCCCAAAGTGCTGGGATTACAGGCTTGAGCCACCGCGCCCGGCCTAGAGGCATTTTTGATCATGACATAGGGGCTGCTACCAGCATCTTGTGAATAAAGACCATGGAAGCTGCTAAACCTAAAATGCACAAGACAGCTCCCACAGCAAAAAAATTATCCAACCCAAATGTCAACAGAGCCAACATTAAGAAACCTTATCCTAGATTAAGACAGAAAATGCCCTAGGAGATTGTCCGAATGAAATTCATGAAAGAGGCCGGGCGCGGTGGCNCA
>NW_016808946.1:2733209-2789850 GCF_001698545.2 Rhinopithecus bieti | reverse complement strand
CGCTCCTCAATGGCGCAGGCCCGCGGCGCTCAGCCGGCCCCGACGCGACCAATCGAGCGGCCGACGCGCCGGTGCCTGGCCAGCCGAGCGCCGAGTTATCGAGGAGGTGCCCCCTGGCGCCGGCGGCGGCTCCTGCAGGGCTGCGGGCCCCTTCAGGGTTTGCGAACACTGGGGTCTATTTTATAGGTGGGGAAACTGAGTCCCAGGGGAGGGCAGGGCCACAAATGACTTTGGTTCAGACAGCATGGGAATACCCAGGATTCTTCCCACCTACAACCACCCTGCCTTCCATCCACGCGAAAGGTGCAATCGGCCGTCCGTCTGGCCCACTCACCCGCAGTCCGTTCCCAACTTCGCAGCCACAGGGGCCTGTGAATTCAGACCCTGCTCTTCCCTGCTTAAAATGGCGTCCCAACCGTACTTCAATTAAAACCCACCTCCTTACAGAGCTGCCACCAAGGTCCCACTAGATCTGGTCCCTTCCCATTTCAGCCACTTTTTCCCTGGCTGCCCTTGCCCCGGCATCCTTCAGTTTCTGCCCTTGGAACTGTACATTTGCCGTTCTCTCTACCTAGGACCCTTCTCCCCAGACCAATAGAAATACAATGCCAGCCACATAGGCAATTTACATTTACTAGTTGGTACATATTTTAAAAACGAAAAAGAAGAAAATGAACTTCATTTTAATATATTTAATCCAATATGTTCAAAATATGATCATCCCAACATGTAGCCAAAAGAAAAAATCACTAATAGAATATGTTAACTTTTTTATAATAAGTTTTTGAAATTCGGGTATATTTTATATTTACTGCACATCTCAGTACAAACTGGCCACAATTCCAGTGCTCAAAAGCCTCGTGTGGCCAATCCAGAGCTACAGAATAGCTCTGGATATTAATATAGCTGACTCCCTCTGGCTTCAGATGTTGCACTCAGAAAAGACGTTTGCCTATCTCCAGTTCCATTATGAGCTGGGCAGGGTGACTCACGCCTGTAATCCCAACACTTCAGGAGGCTGAGGCGGGCAGATCACTTGAGGTCAGGAGTCTGAGACTAGCCTGGCCTATATAGTGAAACCCCATCACTACTAAAACTACAAAAATTAGCCAGGCGTGGTGGTGCACACCTGTAGTCCCAGCTACTGGGGAAGCTGAGACAGGAGAATTCCTTGAACCTGGGAGGCCGAGGTTGCAGTGAGCCAAGATCGCCCGTCTGCTCTCCAGACAGAGCGAGACTCCCTCTCAAAAACAAAAATGAAAATAAAGTTCCATTCTCCATTACCCTGTTGTATTTTCTTCATGGAACCTAATACTCCCTGAGATTATCTTAGTTGTTTATACGTATGTTGTTCGTTCCCCAGTACCTTGAAAACAGAGATTGTATCCCTTTCACAGTGTTTCTTCAACACCTAAACATTACCTAGCACAGAAAAGACTCAGTAAGTGTATATGAATGAACAACTGAACACTTCCTCCTTGCATTATCACAAGAAGGGCAAGAGGGAGACCTCAGGCTCATATAAAGTCAGAAGATGCAGGAAGCAGGATGGCAAGCTTACAATCATGTATTTACCATAATAATTGCCACCCCTCATGATGCTAATCTAATGAGGGTGTATGTGGACTGACTCACTCCTGAGCTGGACCAGGGTTTCTGTATGGTGGGATCAACCTCTCAGAATCTGGATGCTGGGTCTCCTCTGGGGCTGAGGTTAGGGAGTAAAACCTGGAACTCCACAGGCAGAAGGGGGAAGGAAGGCCGTCCTTCAGAGGTGAAGGACGTTGAAGTCCAGATCACCTAGCACAGACACCTGGCTGTACCTGGGAAGCTTGTTAGAAATGCACATGGCCCAGGCCAGGCACAGTGGCTCACGCCTGTAATCTCAGCACTTTGGGAGGCAGATTTGGGTGGATAAGCTGACGTCAGGAGTTCAAGACCAGCCTGACCAACATGGAGAAACCCTGTCTCTACTAAAAGTACAAAATTAGCTGGACATGGTGGTGGGTGCCTGTAATCCCAGCTACTCGGGAGGCTAAGGCAGGAGAATTGCTTGAACCTAGGAGGTGGAGGTTACTGTGAGCTGAGACTGCGCTATTTCACTCCCACCTGGGCAATAGAGCAAGACTCTCTCTCAAAATAAATAAATAAATAAGCATATGGCCAGTCGCCGTGGCTTACGCCTATAACCCCAGCACTTTGGGAGGCCAAGGCAGGCAGATCACCTGAGGTCAGGAGTTCAAGACCAGCCTGGCCAACATGGCGAAACCCCATCTCTACTAAAAATACAAAACTTAGCCAGGCATGGTGGCAGGCGCCTGTAATCCCAGCTACTCAGGAGGCTAAGGCAGGAGAATTGCTTGAACCCGGGAGGCAGAGGTTGCAGTGAGCCAAGATCTCACCATTGCACTCCAGCCTGGGCAACAGAGAGACTCCATCTCAAAAAAAAAAAAAATCCAAAAATAAATAAATAAATAACCTGCACAGGGCCCTGCACCGTGGCTCACACCTGTAATCCTAGCACTTAGGGAGGCCAAGGAGGTGGTGGGGATTGCTTGAGGCCAGGAATTCAAGACCAGCCTGTGCAACATAAGGAGACCCCAATCTCTACAAAAACTTAAAAATGAAAAAATTAGTTGGGCATGGTGATGCCTGCCTGTACTCCCAACTACTGGGAGCAGGAAGCAGGAGGATTGCTTGAGCCCATGAGTTCAAGGTTACGGTGAGCAATGATCATGCCTGTGCACTCCAACCTGGGCAACAGAGACCCTGTCTCAAAAAATAAAAAACACAAATTCCTGGGCACCGTTCATTCGACCAGTATGACTGAAAATCTTGGTGCCCTCAGTTTCCCATAAATGTTTAAATATACATTTACCATACAGCAATCCCACTGCTAGATATTACCCAAGAGATATTAAAATGTATGCCCATACCAAGACTTATACATGAATGCTCATAGCAGCTTTATTCATAAAAGCCAAAAAAAAAAATCAACATGTCCATCAATAGGAGAGTGGATAAACAAATTGCAATATACTCACACAATGGAGCACTACTCAGCAATAAAAAGGAACAAACTACTGACGCAAGGACGATCTGGAGGAACCTCAAAAGTATTAGCTATGTGGCAAAAGACCACAAAGACCACATACCATAATAATTTCATTTCTATGAAATTCCAGAAAAGACAAAACTATCAGAGGGACTATAGGCTACAGTACCTGTGCACTACCACACCCGGCTAATTTTTGTTTTTTTGAGACAGAGTCTTACTCTGTTGCCCAGGCTGAAGTGTAGTGCCACCATCTTGGCTCACTGCAGCCTCTGCCTCCCAGGTTCAAGCAATTCTCATGCCTCAGCCTCCCGAGGAGCTGGGATTCCTGACATGCACCACCACGCCCAGCTAATTTTTGTATTTTTAGTAGAGACAGAGTTTTGCCATATTGTCCAGGCTGGTCTCGAATCCCTGAGCTCAAGCATTCCTCCGACCTTGGCCTCCCGAAGTGCTGGGATTACAGGCATGAGACATTGCTTTGACAAATAATTGTATATATTTATGGGGTACAGTGCACTGTTTGGATATCTATTTACAATGTGGAATGATTAAATCAAGCTAATGAACAAATCCATCAGCTAACATATTTTTTTGTGGATGCAAACACTTAAAACCTACTCTTTTAGCAATTCTGAAATATGCAATGTATTATTTCTTATAGTCACCATCCTGAGCAATAGATCACTATAGCTTCTTTCTCTTGTCTAACTGAAACTTTATACTCTTTGTTTTGTTTCTTTTTTTTTTTTTTTTCTTTTTTTGAGACAGTCTCTGTCACCCAGTTGCCCAGGCTGGAGTGCAGTGGCGCGATCTCAGCTCACTGCAACCTCTGCCTCCCGGGTTCAAGCGATTCTCCTGCCTCAGCCTCCCAAGTAGTTGAGATTACAGATATGTACCACCACGCCCGGCTAATTTTTGTATTTTTAGTAGAGATGGTGTTTCATCATGTTGGCCAGGCTGGTCTCAAACTCCTAGCCTCAAGTAATCCACCCGCCTCAGCCTCCCAAAGTGCTGGGATTACAGGTGTGAGCCACTGCGCCTGGCCGAAGCTTTATACTCTTTGGTAGACAGCCCCAAGTTCCTAGCCCAAGAGTTTCTGGGACTCCCAGAATCTCCAGAGAGAGAAGAGTGTCTTTTCATAGGTTCCTGAGATGACTGGTGGCTGAAAGCCCCTCGATAGCTTCAGAATGCGGCTGGTTGCCAGAGGAAGCAACCGTGTTATTAGAGAGAGGGTGGGCCTATCTCACGCAAAAACACACACACTCTTCGACTGCCTCCGGCCTCCGGGGAGGATTGGAGATTAAGTTCAGTCACCAATGGCCAATGATTTAGTCAATCATGCCCACGTAAAAATCCTAAAGGTGGCCGGGCACGGTGGCTCATGCCTGTAATCCCAGCACTTTGGGAGGCACAGGCGGGCTGATCACAAGGTCAGGAGATCGAGACCATCCTGGCTTACACAGCAAAACCCTGTCTCTAATAAAAACACAAAAAAATTCGCCAGGCGTGGCGGCATGGTGTTAGTTACTCGGGAGGCTGAGGCAGGAGAGTGGCGTGAACCTGGGAGGCGGAGCTTGCAGTGAGCTGAGATCGGGCCACTGCACTCCAGCCTGGGCAACAGAGAAAGACTCCATCTCAAAAAAAAAAAAAAAAAAAAAAAACCTAAAGGTTCAGAGTGTTTCCAGGGAGTGCTGGGAGAGTGGTTCAGCCTGCGAGGGCATGGAAGTTCCGAACGCCACTGCATCTCCAATACCTTAGCCTATGCATTTTTCCATTAGTTGCATCCTTTATAATAAACTGTAAATGAAAGTAAAGTGGCCAGGCGTGGTGGCTCATGCCTGTAGTCCCAGCATTTTGGGAGGCCAATCACGAGGTCAGGAGTTCGAGACCAGCTTGACCAACATGGTGAAACCCTGTCTCTACTAAAAATACAAAAATTAGCCGGACGCGATGGCACACACCTATAATCCCAGCTACTCAGGAGGCTGAGGCAGGAGAATTGCTTGAACCCAGGAGGCAGAGGTTGCAGTAAGCTAAGATTGCGCCATTGCACTCCAGCCTGCAACGGAGCAAGACTCCATCTAAAAAAAAAAAAAAAAGAGGCCGAACACGGTGGCTCATGCCTGTGATCCCAGCACTTTGGGAGGCGGAGGCGGATGGATCACGAGGTCAGGAGATCAAGACCATCCTGGCTAACACAGTGTAAAACCCCATTGTGTGTTCTATTTACTGAGATAGAAGAAAACTGCCTTAGGAGAAAACCTCCTTAGGAGAAAACCCCTTAGGGCTGAAGGTGGGACTTGCTAGCAGCAATACTGCTCTTTATGCTCTGAAAAGAGATATTTGCATATGCATATCAAGGCACAGCACTTTTCCTTCAACTTATTCATGTCACAGAGATCTTTATTCGTAGGTCTTTCTACTGACCTTCTCCCTATTACTCCTGTTGTCCTGCCGCTTCCCCTTTTCCGAGATGGTAAAGATAACGATCAATAAATACTGAGGGAACTCAGAGACCGGTGCCGGCGTGGGTCCTCTGTATGCTGAGCGCTGGTCCCCTGGGCCCACTTTTCTTTCTCTATACTTTGTCTCTGTGTCTCATTTCTTTTCTCAAGTCTCTTGTTCCACCTAATGAGAAACGCCCATAGGTGTGGAGGGGCAGGCCACCCCTTCATAGAGGGCATGTCAGAGGTCTTCATGGCAGTCCCTCCCATCACAGGCCTCAAGGCCTAGGAGAAAAAAATGGTTTTGTGGGCCAGGCCCAGGGCCTTGCTGTTTTGTGCAGTCTTGAGACTTGGTCCCTGTGTCCCAGCCGTGGCTAAAAGGGGCCAACATACACCTCAGGTCATTGCTTCAGAGGGTGCAAGCCCTAAGCCTTGACAGCTTACACATGGTGTTACGTCTGCAGGTGCACGGAAGTCAGGAATTGAGGTTTGGGAACCTCTCTGCCTAGATTTCAGAGGATATATGGAAACACTAGGAAGAGTTGTGCTGCAGGGTGAAGCCCTCATGGAGAACTTCTGCTAGGGCAGTACAGAAGGGAAATGTGGGATGGGAGCCTCCACACAGAGTCCCCACTGGGGCATTGGCTAGTGGAGCTGTGAGAAGAGGGCCACCATCCCCCAGACCCCAGAATGGTAGGACAGCTTGCACTGTGCACGTGCAAAAGCTGCAGACACTCAATAACAGCCAATGAAAGTAGCCAGGAGGGGGACTGTATCCTGCAAAGCCAGAGGAGGGGGAGCTGCCCAAGACTATGGGAACCCACCTCTTGACCTGGATGTGAGACATGGAATCAAAGGAGATCATTTTGGAGCTCTAAGATTTGACTGCCCCACTGGATTTCAGACTTGCGTGGGGCCTGTACTCCATTCATTTTGGCCAATTTCTCCCATTCGGAACAAGTGTATTCACCCAATGCCCTGTTGTATCTGGGAAGTAACTAACTTGCTTTTGATTTTACAGGCTCGTAGGTGGAAGTGACTTGCCTTGTCTCAGATGAGACTTTGGACTGTGGACTTTTGAGTTAATGCTGAAAGGAGTTAAGACTTTGGAGGACTGTTGAAAAGGCATGATTGGTTTTGAAATATGAGGACATGAGATTTTGGAGGGGCCAGGGGAAGAATGATATGGTTTGGCAGTGTCCCCACCCAAATCTCATCTTGAATTATAGCTCCCATAATCCCCACATGTTGTGGGAGGCACCTGGTGGGAGGTAATTAAATCATGGAGGTGGGTTTTTTCCCATACTGTTCTCATGATAGTGAATAAGTCTCATGAGATCTGGTGGTTTTATAAAGTGCAGTTCCCCTGCACACACTCTCTAGCCTGCTACCATGTAAGACATGCCTTTGCTCCTCCTTTGCCTTTTGCCATGATTGTGAGGCCTCCTCAGCCATAGGGAACTGTGAGTCTATTGAACTTCTTTTTCCTTATAAATTACCCAGTCTCAGGTATTTCTTCATAGCAGTGTGAAAATGGACTAATACAGACACCTTGCTTTCTTTTTTAGTTGTATACATACCAGAGGAAGGTATGCAGGAGATGGGGGTCATTCCTTAATTACCACCCACTTAGATGCATGTTGGCCCAGAAGGGGTAAGTTTTCTGGGACAGGCAGATTTGCAGAACCCAGTTCCACACTCTCCCCACATCAGGTTCCTCCCCACCTGGCTTCCTATATCAGTTTCTGGAATCATCTGGATCACAGGGGATGTAGACAGGTAGCCGAAACTCCTGCAGAAATGTTTCTGTTGGCACACACAATGCTCTAAGGTCATTTGAATTACTGAAAACATAGTAATTCATTGTAACTGGAGATTACACATGAAAATCTATATTTAGGACATCTCTAGAAAAATTGAAGATTTGGCCACTATGGAAACTGCTGAGGGTCCCATGTGTAATGGTTGCAAACAGCATCCTTTGTTGCATGGACAGCCTGATTTTTGCTCTAAGGGACTATGGAGACAGCCCTTTCCAATGTCTTCGACCTTAGCACTGTCCCCAGCGTAGGCTTCAGACAGGCGTGCAAGGTGCCTTTGGAAATCCCCAGGGCACCAAGGCCAGGGTTCGCATTGGCCAAGTCATCATGTTCATCCACACCAAGCTGCAGAAAAAGGAGCATGTGATTGGGGCCCTACGTAGGGGCCACGTTCAAGTTCCCTGGCCACCAGAAGATCCACATCTCAAAGAAGTGGGGCTTTACCAAGTTCAATGCGGATGAATTTGAAGATGTGGTGGCTGAGAAACAGCTCATCCCAGATGACTGTGGGGTCAAGTCCATCCCCAGTCATGGCCCCCTGGAGAAGTGGCAAGCCTTGTACTCATGAGGGCTTTCACTGTGCTGCCCCCGATAAATTATGCCCACCATTAAATATCCTACTTCCTGTCCACCCAAAAAAAAACAAAACAAAACCAAAAACTGAATGCCTCTTTGCCTACATTCATCCAATCATTGACTGTCAAGTGAACACCTACTATGTGCCTGGCACTGCTCTTTTACGGTGAGAGGGCTGGACCGGGTCTCACTCTGTTGCCCAGACTGGAGTGCAGTGGCACAATCATGGCTCCCTGCAGCCTCAATCTTCTGAGCTCAAGTGATCCTCCTACCTCAGCCTCCCAAGTAGCTAAGACCGCAGATGTGCACAATCAACTAATTTTTTTTTTTTTTTTTTTTTTTGAGACTCACTCTGTCACCCAGGCTGGAGTGCAGTGGTGCAATCTCGGCTCACTGCAACCTCTGCCTCCAGGTTCAAGCGATTCTCCTGCCTCAGCCTCCAGAGTAGCTGGGACTACAGGCACGCATCACCATGCCTGGCTAATTTTTATATTTTTAGTAGAGACGGGGTTTCGCCATGTTGGCCAGGCTGGTTGTGAACTCCTGGCTTCAAGTGATCCGCCCGCCTCAGACTCCCAAAATGCTGGTATTATAGGCGTGAGCCACCGCGCCCGGCCCTGGCTAATTTTTTGATTTTTTGTCGAGATGGGTGTGGGGGCTCTCACTATGTTCTGTAGGCTGGTCTCAAACTCCTGGGCTCAAACAATCCACCTGTCTCAGCCTGCCAAAGGGCTGGAATTATAGGAGTGAGCCCACTGGCCACCGAGCCTGGCTGCTTGGGACTGTTCTAATCCCATGACTGAGTAAAATAAAGCTCTGCCATCCTAGAGTTTATATTCTAGCAGGAGGTGTAGACAGTAAGAAATAAATATAACAGATATGTAAATTATACAGTATTTGAGAAGGTGATAAGTACCGTAAGAGCCCTGTGAGGGGTAGGGGGATCCCAGAGTTGAGGGAGTTGCAATTTTAATTATGAATTAATTTAATTAGATCTTGAAGGCTTTTAACTTTGTAAGGCAGTGCTGTCCAATAGAAATAGAATGCACGCCATATACATAACTTTAAAATTTTCTAGCAGCCAAATCACAGAGTGAAAAGAAACAGGTAAAATGAAGTTAATATTGTATTTAACCTAGTATATCCAAAATAAGACCATTTCAACATGTAAATCAATGTAAAATTACTAACAAGATATTGTATATACAGTTTTTCATAGTGAGTCTTCTATATTTGGTATTTTGTATTGAGATGTATTTTACACATCTCAGCCTGAACTAGCCATGTTTCAAGTACTCAGAAGCATCTGTGTCTGGTAGCTATTCTATTTGGAAGCACAGGTCCAGAATCTCTTGTGAAAGTGCAAGCAGCCCAGGGAGAGGTGGTACTGTCACCCCGTAGGGAAAAAAAGAGAAAAGGTGGCCAGGTGCGGTGGCTCATGCCTGTAATCCCAGCACTTTGGGAGGCTGAGGCAGGCAGATCACCTGAGGTTAGGAGTTCAAGCCCAGCCTGGCCAACATGGTGAAACCCTGTCTCTACTAAAAATACAAAAATTAGCCAGGTATGGTGGCAGGCACCTATAATCCCAGCTACTTGGGAGCCTGAGGCAGGAGAATCACTTGAACCCAGGTTGCAGTGAGCCAAGATCACACCACTGCACTCCAGCCTAGGCGACTTCAGGCTACTCTCCCAACCCCATATCCCATCCCACCCCCCATAGTGCCATGGCTGTCCTGTCCTCCCCTCACCAAGGTGTCTGCTCAAACTACAGCACCTCAGAGAAGACTTCCTCAACCCACCTTGCAAGCTGGCAGCACCCCAAACCCTATCGGGCCCCTTACTTTGCTTTATTCTTCTTCTTAGCACTTACTGCCACAAGCATAGCCTACATGTCTGTTTTTACATAGTCCCTACTAGCATGTCAGCTCCAGGTGGACAGGGACCTTGTCTGTGCTGTTATCTACAACATTCCCAGTACCTATACACTTACAAAAAAAAAGTACTTAACATGTATGGAGCCCTGACAATGCCAGGCACAGTTCTAAGCATTTCAGATAGTAACTCATGTAATCCCACAATCTGAGGGAGGTACTATTTTAATCCCATTTTACAGATAAGGCGAGTAAGGCACAGAGACATCTGAGACATTCATTCACTTGACTGAGATCACAGCAACAGGAAATGTCGCATCCAGGATTCACACCTGGGCAGGTCGTCTTCAAGGACCTACAACTGTTTTTGTTTTTTTTTTAGACAGGGTCTCACTCTGCCACCCAGGCTGGAGTACAGTGACTCGATCATGGTTCACTGCAGCCTCAACCTCCTGGGCTCAAGCCATTCTCCCACCTCAGCCTCCCACAGTGCTGGGATTACAGGCTTGAAGCACCGCGCTGGGCTGGACCCACAATTTTGGGTTCTGTGCTTGTTCATCAGAGTGTTCTATAACGATAATGAATGAATGAGATCAAATAAAGAGAACTCAAAGACATGCCTTCTCTTCCCAGGCTCGTCCTAGCTTAGCCAAACCACACATTCTCTCCTGATTAAAGCAAAGAAATGGGCGAGAGGAGCTGCAAGCCTGGCTCATGCTGACTGGTTACCGTATCAGGCAGGTGGCTGCCCTTGCTTGCTCCAAATGGAATCATCATTCCCCTCAAACGGAATCATCTGGTGCCTCCTCTGTCTCCAGACAGGCGGTGAGCTCTGGGAAACAGCAGCGCTGGATCTGGTACCTCGGGCTCAGCACCAGCCCATGTCCAATGCCTGTGAGAGGTGGGAGCCAAAGCTGCCCCCCTCCCCCAGCCCCGAGTCAATTCCCTGCTCTCGAAGGGGGTTTATTCCAGTTTCCATGATCCACACGCTGGCTCAGCTCATGTTTCAAACATTAACATCCCAATCAGGTTGGTGCTGTTACTATCCCCGTTGTATATATAGATGGGGACTCAAGCTCAATGCAGCCCCAGCCTCTGCAGAGTGGATGTTCAGTAAACGTGAATATCCCCAGCAATGGCGCCATGAGTGAACACCAGAGCTGCTGGGGCTGCAATGGCCTCTGTGCAGGAAACACAGGGCACAAGCAAGTTGAAGGAAGGGACTTTTGCCAAGGAGAGACCAGCATTAGAAGAACCCACAAGAGCTGGTGAAGCACTCAAGGAGAAGCACCAGCAGGAAGCTATGGGGCACAATGGTGATGGCACGGAGAAGCTACCAGAAGGGGAAGGGGAGGAGGGAATACACACCTGGCCTCACTTTCCTCCCATCCTTCAGTCTCCTGATGAGATGGGATCGTTCCCTCGGCCCCCTTCATGGGCAGGAACTGGAGTGGATCACTTCACTCAGCCCCACCGCTGGCCACTCTTCGTGAGAGGAAGCATGGAAGCAAAAACAAATTTTGGGGGGACTGGAGGGAACAAATGCTGGGACTGGCCAGTCACTCCTCTCTGGCGGGAGCAGGCTCTGTGCAGGCCCCACAGCAGCATCCAAGTCCCTGCCTTCTCAGCACCCAGATTCTTGTCTGGCATCCAGGAAGAATCAGGTCACACGGATGGATTAAAAGATGATCAATGCAGAACTTTATTGAGCAGTGAAAGTGGCTCTCAGTGGAAAGGGAGGTGAAAAGGGGATGGTGCAGGAAGAAGGTGATCTTTCCCTGAAGCCACGCCACCTGAAGTTAATCACATCTGTCTATCCGTCGTCTCTGACGCTCAGTTGCTTCTCTGCTTGGGTGCTTGTGATCTCCCCCAGTCAGCCTTTAGTGACGCTCCGCGGGATGCTCCGCGGAGCTGAAGTCTTTTCATGGGGACAGGATACGCACATGGCAGGCCAAAAAGGCAACATTTGGGCAGAAAAACAGGGTCAGCTGTTTTCACTTAGGGCCGAGGTTCCAGGCTTCAGGGTGGGGTTTAACCAGGAGCCTGACCATTCTGTATCACTGCTAGTGCTCTCTCATGGCCAAACCCTGCTGGGAGCCTCAGGGAAAAGGGTCCAGGAACGTGTGTGCAGGAGGCAGCCTCCCAGTGCACAAAGCACCGAGAGAGGAACCGGAGGGCTGGATGGAGACTGACCAGCACATTGCTGGTCTCTCTGCTTCTAATCCATCTCTCTCCAGCCATCCCCTCAATGTAGCCAAGGTAAGGGGGCTTCAGAAGGAGCCCCCCCACCTCCTGGTAAGCAGTCCCCACAACTGCAGTTTCCAACCTCCTCTCTCCCCAGCACCTGGTGACATCATTCCAAAAGACAAATCTGGCCATATCCCCCCACCAGTGAAACTTCTTCAGCGAGTCCTTTGTCCCGTTGTCTGCCTTAGCAGGACAGTGGCCATCCTTTGGACCTGGCCACTCCTCAGCCTCATTTCCTGCTCACTGCCCCAAGCCAAGGGCGGACTTCGCTGATCCCTGGGTCCCTCAGGCCTCTGCTCCCAGGTTACCTCTCCCGGTCCCCTCCCTGATCCAAAAGAGCACTTCCATCCCTTGGTCCCCCATGTCCAGCTTCATTTTCTTCATCCCTGTCTGATATTATCTGTTTCTTTTCTTCCTACCCACTACATAAGCTTCATTTTAGTAGCCACTGCATCCCCGCAACTAGAGCACAATACCTACTTGTTTCTTCAAGCATCAGGAGGTATCAGGATATATTTAAGGTATTTAAAGCTGGATGGGATCCGCAACGAGGGAGTTGGAGAGGGAGAAGAGGTGCAAGGACTGAGCCCTGGGCCCCCTCATGAGTCAGACGTTGATGAGATGAGGAAGAACCAGGCAGGAAGGCAGAAAGGGTCCCTGAGATGGCAGGAGAGTCAAGGGGTCTGGGCTCCTGACAGCCAGGCAAGGAAACACTTCCAAGGAGCAGAGATTGATCACTCGGGTCAAATACCGTCTGCCTGTAGAAGTGAGATGGGGACTGAAGCTGAATTTAGCTGTATGGAGTTTCATAGAGACCTGGTCAAAAGACAGGTTGAGTAGAGTTGGGGGCACAAGTGGTGAGCACATGAGAAAATGGGAGAAGACAAATTGGAGACCTGAATATGCTGTTCTCCAGGTGTTTTTGCTGTAAGAGTAGCTGAGAAATCTGACAGTGCCTGGAGGAAGAATTGTGAACAAGGTTTCTGTTGTTGTTAATTGTGGTGAAATACAAAAAACTTTTTTTTTTTTTTTTGAGATGGAGTTTCACTCTTCTCTCCCAGGCTAGAGTGCAATGGTGTGATCTCGGCCCACTGCAACCTCTGCCTCCCAGGTTCAAACAATTCTCCTGCCTCAGCCTACTGAGTAGCTGGGATTACAGGCGCCTGCCACCACACCTGGCTCATTTTTGTATTTTTAGTAGAGACGGGGTTTCGCCATGTTGGCCAGGCTGGTCTCGAACTCCTGACCTCAGGTGACCCACCCGCCTCAGCCTCCCACAAAATTTTTATCATCTTTTTGTAGTTGTTGCTCTTTTCGGTTTTTGTTTAAAATTCTCATCTTAACCATCATTAAGTGTGTAGTTCGGTGGCATTAAGTAATTTCACATTGTTGTATAACTATCACCACCATCCATCTGCAGAACTTTTTTTTTTTTTTTTTTTTTTTTTGGACAGGGTCTCACTCTGTCACCCGGGCTGGAGTGCAGTGGCATGGGTCATGGCTCACTGCAGCCTCGAATTTCTGGACTCATGCAGTCTTCCCGCCTCAGCCTCCTGAGTAGCTGGGACCACAGGTGCATGCCACCATGCCAAGCTCATTTTCATAGAGACAGAGTCTCGCTATGTTGCTCAGGCCAGTCTCGAACTCCTGAGCTCAAGCGAACCACGCACCTTGGCTTCCCAAAGTTTTGGGATTACAGGCGTGAGCCATCATGCCTGGCCTAGAACTCTTCATTTCAAAAAACTGAAACGCTGCACCCATTAAACAGTGACTCCCCGTTCCCTCTTCTCCTAGCTTCTGGCAACCAACACCCTACTTTCCATCTCTATGAATCCTACTACTCTAGGTACCTCATGTACGGGAAACACACAGAATTTGTCCTTTTGTGACTGGCTTATTTCACTTAGTTTAAGAGACAAGGGATCCTTGTCCTCAAAGATCATCCAGGTTGCAGCACCTGTCAGAATTTCCTTCCTTTTTAAAGTTGAATATTCCATTGAAGACCACTTCTTTTTTTTCTTTTCTTTTTTTTTTTGAGATGAAGTCTCGCTCTGTCACCCAGGCTGGAGTGCAGTGGCGCGACCTCGGCTCACTGCAACCTCTGCCTCCCAGGTTCAAGCAATTCTCCTGTCTCAGCCTTCTGAGTAGCTGGGACTACATGCATGTGCCACCACTCCAGGCTAATTTTTGTATTTTTAGTAGAGATGGGGTTTCACCATGTTGGCCAGGCTGGTCTCGAACTCCTGACCTTAGGTGATCCACCCACCTCAGCCCCGCAAAGTGCTGGGATTATAGGTGTGAGCCACTGCGCCCAGGCTGTAGACCACATTTTGTTTATCCATTCCACGTTTTGGAGACCTAGGTTGGTTCCACCTTTTGGCTATTATGAACAAGGAACACAGCTGTACAAATATCCGTTTGAGACTCTGTTTTCAATTCTTTGGGGTAGACACCCAGAAGTGGAGTTGCTGGATCAGATGGTAATTCTATGTTCCATGTTTTGAGTCGCTGTCACACTGTATCCCATACCAGTTGGACCATTGTGCACTCTCCTCAGCGACGCACAAGGTTTTCCATCTCTCCACATTTTCACCAACACTAATTTCTGGGTTTTTGATAGCCGTCGTCCTAATGGGTGTGAGGTTGTTCAGCAAATGGGAGGAGCCTCAGTGTGTCTATATGCAAACAGGAAAGATCCAGGAGCCACAGAAATTGAGGCTGAAGGAAAGAGACAGGAGACTCGCTGAAGCAATGTCCTTGACCCAGGAGAGATGCTAAGATCCCGTGCAGAGGAGGAACCATCCTCAGACCCACCAAAGGCCAGGGTTGTGGGCACAGACACAGGGTGAGAGGGGAGATGTGGTGAGGCAAGCATGAAGCATTCTCTTATGTTGGTTTTATTTTCTCAGTGAAATAGACAGCAAGGTTAACCGAAGGTTAGGGTGGGGTGAGGACAGAGGCTTGGGGATAAAGAACACAAGAAATAATCCATCTAGAAGAGCAAGGTAAGGCATGGTGGCTCATCCCTATAGTCCCAGCACTTTGGGAAGCCAAGGTGGGAGGATCACTTGAGCCCAGGAGTTTCAGGGTGCAGTGAGCTGTGATTGCACTACTGCCCTCCAGCCTGGGTCACTGAGTGATACTCAGTCTCAAACAAAAACCTCAATTAATCCTTTTATTTAAAAGATAAAATAGGCTGGGTGCAGTGACTCAGGTCTGTAATCCCAGCACTTTGGGAGGCCGAGATGGGTGCATCACCTGTCAGGAGTTTGAGACCAGCCTGGCCAACATGGCGAAACCCCTTCTCTACTAAAAATACAAAAATTAGCTGGGCATGGTGGCATGCGCCTATAATCCCAGCTACTTGGGAGGCTGAGGCAGGAGAATCGCTTGAACCTGGGAGGCAGAGCTTGCGGTGAGCCGAGATCGCACCACTGCACTCCAGCCTGGGCGACAGAGCAAGACTCCATCTCAAAAAAATAAATTAATTAATTAAATTAAAAGATAAATAGAAAGAGTGGGAGACTGAATGAATGGGAGCTGGTAGGCTGGATAACCAATGGTTGTCTTTGCCCCTGCAAAGACATTTGTGTCTGAATTCCTGCAACCTGGCCAAAACGCTGAGACAAGAAGAGTGTCCTGGATTATCTGGGTGGTCCGTTGTGATTACAGGTGTCCCTATAATTGGGAGGCAGAGGGAGATCTGACTACTGAAGAGACTCCATTGCTATCTCTGAAGAGGGACAAAGGGGCCATAAGCCAAGGAATGCAGGTACCACTGGAAGCTGAAGGCAAGGAACCAGATTCTCCCCTAAAGCCTCCAAAACCAAATTCCCCATTTGAGCCTAGCAGGCCTGGCGACACCTTGCTTTTATACTTCTGACTCCTAGAGCTATAGGAGAATGAAATTGTATTGTTTTTAAGTCACTGAGTTTGTGTGGTTTGTTATAGCAGCAATAGGAACTAATATATCAGGCAGGGGACCTGTTGTCACTGCTGGGCGGCACCGAGGACCCCCATAAAGTTTATTCTTTTTTTTCATCCTCCAGGCTGGAGTGCAGTGGCGAGATCTCAGCTCACAGCAACCTCCGCCTCCTGGGCTCAAGCAATCCTCCCACTTAAGCCTCATGGGTAGTTGGGACTCCAGGTGCATGCCACCACACCCAGCTAGTTTCTGTATTTTTTTGTGGAGATGAGGTTTCACCATGTTGCCCAGGCCAGTCTTGAACTCCTGAGCTCAAGCAATCCACCCACCTCAGCCTCCTAAAGTGCTGGGATTTCAGGTGTAAGCCACCGCGCCCGGCCACGTCTAATGATCATGAAATGAAAATGCGACCAGCCAGCATGGTGGAATGCCATCATCGTGCCCCGTCTAGGTGCAGAGGTGCAGGTGTGGCACAAACAGAGTGCTGGATTCAACCAGAGAAAGAACAAACCAGGAGAAAGTGTTGTAGGTGCGCACAAGGAAGAAAATGTAACCAACAGCTGCAGGTGCCAGTGAGGAAGAAAGACAGGAGGAAGTGGGGTGGGGGAAAGTGGGATGCTTGAAATTGACATTAGGGTGCAGTTATCAATAACAGCAGGGTCTAAGGCATTGGCCTGGCTACATCCCGAAGGCCACATCCGCCTCCTGCCCATTCTTTTACGTCCTGTGCACAGCTGTTTTCACACTACAACAGCACAGTTGAGTGGTTGTTGCAGAAACTGTAAGGCCTGCCAAGTGTAAAATATTTATTCTGGTCAGGCACAATGGCTCATGCCTGCAATCCCAGCACTTTAGGAGGCCAAGGCCGGTGGATCACTTGAGCCCTGGAGTTCGAGACAAGCCTGGGCAACACAGGGAAACCCCCTCCCCACCAAAAAAATAAAAATAAATAAATAATTTAGCTGGGCATAGTGGTCCATGCCTGTAGTCCCAGCTACTCAACAGGCTGAGACAGGAAGTCGGGGCTGCAGTGAGCCACGATCATATTTCAGCTTGGGTGACAGAGTGAGACCTTGTCTCAAAAAATTAAATTTGCTCCCTGGCTCTTTATGGAATAAGTGTGGGGAGCCCTGGTCAAGGGTTGAGTGACTGAGACAGGCTGGAGGACAGGATCACGGAGGAGAAGAGGGCGAGGAGCCAGGAGGCAGGGCGTTCCATCAATCACACATCCTGCAATCACCAAGAACGAAAATGGTCCCACTGAGGGAGTCACAGGAGCTGGAGTGACGATGGTGACCCAGGGGATCAGTGGAACCAATACACAGGCCAAGGTCTCTCTCCCCTCCAAGGCTTTATTTTAATTAATTAATTTTATTTATTTATTTGGAGACAGACTGTTACTGTCACCCAGGCTGGAGTGCAGTGGCCCGATCTCAGCTCACTGCAACCTCTGTCTCCTCAATTCAAGTGATTCTCATGCCTCAGCCTCCTGACTAGCTGGGATTATAGGCACATACCATCATGGCCGGCTAATTTTTTGTATTTTTAGTAGAGGTGGGGTTTCACCACGTTGGCCAGGCTAACGCCTTTAAACTCAGAACTCCTTTGGCCTGACAGTTCCCTGCAATCCTTTGTTCTAGAAAACTGCTGCTCATCCCTCAGGAGGAGGTCAGAGGTCATCTCTAGAACCCTGTTCTGACCTCCTACCTGGACCCAGAGATGTTCTCTGTGTCCCCAAAGCCCTGTCCTGGTCTGAGCATCCCAGGGGCACCCACTCTCCCCGAGTGGGGTCCCCAGGAGGGCAGAGCCTGGCTGCTTAGGCTGCTAGGGGAGACCCCAACCCGGTCCTGAGAGGAGGCCCAGGAGACCTGGGGGACGAGGGCATGAGACCAGGGCACACTTGGAACCCAGCCAGCTGTGCGGTCCTGAGCAGGAAGTTCTCTTATTGTTCATAGGCTTGAGGGGGCAGCTGTAACAGGGGACCCTCTGTGGTCCAGTCACAACAGGGGCTGGCCAGACCCCAGGGACCACGACGCCTTCTCCCCTTACACAGGGGTGGCAGACAAGCAGGACCACGGACAAACCCAAGCCCAGACCCCAGGTAGAGCCAGGGGTCGACATGTAAAACAAACAGGTTTATTGATAAGCGGGAATGCTGTCCAGCATACAGTGCAAACTCTCATTGTCTCAGGATCAACACACGCAAGGGAACTGAGACTCCACAGTCTCCAAATTCATCGCTTCCTGGCTCTGCCCAGTGATGCCAAGGAAGCCCGAGGTTCTCCCAGGACTGTCCACCAGGGGGCAGGTGCACTCCATCGCGTTCTTGTGTGGGTCCAATGCGGGCAGAAACCTGGCCAGCCTCGGCAGTCTGACTTTCTTTTTTAAGAGACAGGGTCTCACTCTGTTGCCCAAGCCGGAGTGTAGTGGCGCGATCATAGCTCACTGCAGCCTCAAACTTCTGAGCTCCAGTGATCCTCCCCTCAGCCTCCTGATTAGCTGGGATTACAGGTGTACGTCACTGCAGCCAGCCAGTCTGACATCTTGATTCCAAGGTGGAAAACCCTTCTTGTCTCCATGGTAATGGCTGGACTCTCCCACCCTCCAATAGTTCAGCTGCCAAGCTCAAGTCCAGTGGAATTTGTCAACAATTTATCACCCTGCCCCCACTCTTCTAGATAAGTTCATGTCTTCTCCTTTATCCCCATGCACCTGAGACTGAGCCAGCCTTTCCAGGAGCCCCTCAATCTGCTTATTCCCAGAATCCGGGCAAGGCTACATGGGTTCCCCCTCTGCAGAGCCTTGGGCATGTTTTGGGGAGGGGAGGGGGAAGGCTGACTCTAACGGGGAGGAATCCCAGCTTCAGCGGCTTCAAGACAGGCCATTCAACTTACCGACCTTGGCTACACACACCCACAACACGCAACACAGACACAGACACAAGACTGGCACTTGGGATCACACTGGCCATGTACCAAAGTGGCGAGGCAGCCCGCTTGGGGCCAGGGAATTGAGGGTGGGGAGTGAGGAAGAAGAACCCACCCCTCTGGAGGGAGGAGGAGGGTCTAGGCTGAGGTAGGAGGAGAGAGATGGCTACAAGGACTCAGTCATCTCTAGTTCTTGAAATTCCCTGAAAGGAGACGGTGTGGCCTAGGACACCACACCAGGCAGCAAGAAAGGAGGGGCGGGGCTGCAGACACTGGAGTGAAGGCGGAGGGTGCAAATGGGAGGTGACGGGTTGGATGTGGCTGGCAGAGTTTGGCTTTGTTTGTCATTGGCTTGTTGGCCGGCGTGGTACTTACCTGTTTAGAAAACTGGCAGATTTCCAGTTAGAAGTGCATTATCTTGCCCAGGCCACAGCACTGAATACGGTGGCCTGCCTGGGCCCTCTGGGCATCTGACTTTCACATCATGGTACAAAAGGACAAGTTAGCATTTGGAGGTGGTTTTTTTTTTTTTTTTTTTTTTTTTTTTTTTTTTTTGAGACAGACTCGCTCGGTCGCCCAGGCTGGAGTACAGTGACTAGATCTCAGCTCCCTGTAACCTCTGCCTCCAGGGTTCAAACGATTTTCCTGCCTCAGCCATTCTGAGTAGCTGGGACTATAGGTGCCTGCCACCACGCCCGGCTAATTTCTGTATTTTTAGTAGAGATGGGGTTTTACCATGTTGGCCAGGCTGATCTTGAACTCCTAACCTGAGGTGATCCACCCACCTTGGCCTCCCAAAGTGCTGGGATCATAGGCGTGAGCCACTGCACCCAGCCTGAGGTGATGCTTTCCAAGCCTCCTGAGCTAACCTGAAGGACCCCGTTCCCTACAGGGCTGCCACCTCCTCCCTGCACAGAACCCCGGGACTGTCCTGCAGTCTCAGCCTCAGGCTGAAGCACTGTCCTGTCTTCATGGGTGACTCAGGCAGCATCCCTCCTGAAAGCCCCTCTGCAGAGAAGGATGCTGGAGTTTTCTGGAAGCCAGAGCTGGGTCAGAGCCCAGGGGAGAAATAAACAAACAAACAAAAACCTGAGGGCTCAGAAGCCAAAGCTCGCAGGCCCAGCTGGGCGGGGCAGGCCACAGCGAGTCAGGGACGTGCCCCAGCATGCCCCGAACGTCCAAGCCCAGCTAGCCTTCCGAGAGGGACACACCGTGGCAGCAGAGGCTTTCCACAACTCACTGCCTCTGCTCTCGGTCTGCAAGTCAGAGGGAGGCTGCGGCTGTGGAGGGCACTAAAGGAACTTGGCCCAGAAAGCGCCATAGAGTCCTAGTGGTGGGGACCTGGAAGGACGAGGGCCCCTTCGCAGGGTCATACTGCCAGGGCTCAGCCCGCCTTGGCTACGACACAGCCCATACCAGCCTGGTTAACTGGGCTTCATCCCAGCATCGGGCACGCCAAGGGGCAGGGGCTTCTCTTCAGTGCTCCCCAGCAGGGTCTCTGGCGTCTCCAGCTGTGACCGAAAGGCGCATTCCTCCTTGGAGAAGGGGACCTGCTCGTCCTTCGGGGAACCCGAGGGGCTGGCATCTGTGTCCCCCATCGTGGAGCTGGCTTGAGAGGAGCACTGTGAGCTGTGGTCAGAGCTGCTACAGACATTCACGATGCAGGTGACATTGACCTGGGTCCCATGGCCACCAGGGGAAGAATCTGCTAAGCACAAGATGGGGTGGGGATCAGTCCAGGGGTCTGGGAGTGGGGCCCTGAGACCCCTGGCCAAGATGCAGATTCAGACACATGGGAAAGAGCACTGGGCCAGGAGCCAAGAGACCGAGATTCTAGCCCAGCTCTGCTGTGTGACCTTGAGCAAGTCACTTAACCTGCATGTGCCTCATTTTCTGCTGAATAAGAATAGCATCACCACCTACCCAGCCCCAATCACTCCAGAGATGGGAGGAGCCAATGATATAAAACAGATGCCTACTTGGGAGGCCAACTTTATAGGATCGCTTGAGCCCAGGAGTTCAAGATCAGACTGGGCAACATAGTGAGACCCTGTCTCTTCTTTTTTTTTTTTTGAGACAGGGTCTCAAAAGAGTGTGGTGTCACTCTCTCAACTCACTGTGACCTTTGCCTCCGGGCCTCAAGTGATCCTCCCATCTCAGCCTCCTGAATAGTTGGGACTACAGGCCACCGCACCCTGCTAATTTCTTTGTAGGGACGGGGTTTTGCCAGGTTGCCTGGGTTGGTCTCAAACACCTGACCTCAAGGAATCTGCCTGCCTTGGCCTCCCAAAGTGCTGAGATTACAGGTGTGAGCCACCGTGCTCGGCCTCAAACGTAACTCTTGATTCTACTCCCATCTCCCATCCAACCCACTCCTCCTCATCACAGTTCTCATTGCTGCCATCCACCCAGCTGCTTGGGCCCAGAGCCTCAGACCCGTCTTTCTCCCATATCACACACCCATCCGTCATTCCTGCCTTGTCTCCCTTCAAAAGATGACATCTCTGCCAGGCACGGTGGCTCACGCCTATAATCCCAGCACTTTGGCAGACCAAGGCAGGTGGATCACCTGAGGTCAGGAGTTTGAGACCAGCCTGGCCAACATGGTAAAACCCTGTCTCTACTCAAAATACAGAAAAAAAAAAAAAAAAAAAAAAAATTAGCTGGGTATGGTGGCAGGTGCCTATAATCCCAGCTAGTCGGGAGGCTGAGGCAGGAGAATCACTTGAACCCGGGGTGTGGAGGTTACAGTGAGCCAAAATCACGCCACTTCACTCCAGCCTAGGCGACAGAGCAAAACTCCATCTCAAAAACAAAAACAAAAACAAAAGATGACTTCTACAGGGTCACCTGACCTGCTGCTTCATGGTGCAGTGAGCTATGGAAGCCTCCGCCCACTCCCATCTGGATGGCTGTGAACAGGCTTCGACCCTGCCCCACTGAAATCTGATTCCCATCAGCAGCCAGAGCTGGCCCTTGAACTTGGCAGATCACCTCCTTGGGGGCTCAAAAACCCACAGTCCTCACCACAGCCTACCAGGCCCTGTTGATCCGGAGCCTGCCTTCTCCTGCCCCCTCTCCTGCGGCTCCAAGACCTTGATGGGGCTCCTTCCAGCCACACTCCCCCCTGCTACAGCCCCTTGAGCCCTTCAGGTCCCCTGGGCTTTTGCACAGGCTGCTCCCTCAGCCTAGAGAGCTCTTCTCTAGTGCTCAGGCCTTAGCTCAAAGGCCACATCCTCCACGAAGCGCCCCCCGCCCCCTGGCCTCCCTCTCTAGAGACCTTTACTTCCCATCCTATCCACCACTCTCTGGGTCCCTCCCCATTTCTGTGATCTCCAGGGTCCCGAGCTCCTGGGGTCCCCAACCAGACTCTCAGCCCAGGAGGGCAGGGACTTTTTTTTTTTTTTTTTTTTTTTTAATAGAGACAGGGGTCTTGCTATGTTGCCCAGGCTAGTCTCGAACTCCTGGGCTCAAGTGATCCTCCTGCCTTGGCCTCCTGAAGTACTGAGATTACAGGCGTGAGCCACCTTGCCTGGCCAGACCAGGCACTTTTTCATCGTTCCTTGCTGTGTTCCTAGTGCCTGTAACAGGGAAAAGTCTACGGGTTTTTTTGTTGGTGGTGGTGGTAGTGGTGGTGGTGATGTTTTTAAGTGAATTTGATTACCAACATTTAAAATTCAGGCATTTACATTTAAAAATCTGGATTTATGGCTTCCCTCGGGAGCCAGATGCAGGAGATCCGGCCAAGGTGAGCCCAAGTTTTACCTCACCTTCCCGCCTAGCCTCTGTGGGCGGCTGAGTTTTCTCACTAGTTGGGGAGGCACAGGATGGTGGGTTTCCTGAGATGAATGTGAGGGGACTGGCATACAGTAGCCCCCTCAGAAAATGAACGTTGCTGCTACTGTTGCTGCAGAGGCCTGCTGAGTGCCCTCACCCCAGCCTGGTTCCCCCTAACTCCAACTACTCGGGCAGCCGGGAGGCGGATGGAGCTGGCAACCTGCTGTGCTCAAAACAGCCTCCAAGCAGATGGTGGGGGAGGAGGGCTGAAATCACAGGGCCGGAAGGAAATTTCCACCGAGCCTCCACAGCACCCAAATGTCACCCAAAGTCACCATGGCCTTTGCACATCGAGCATGAGACATTGCGGGGGTGGATGGGGGACCACGAAGGGGCACAACCCTGGGGTTTACAGGTTCCCATAGTGGAGGGAGGTGTTGGGGCGGGGAGGGAGAGATGTAGAGGGCAGAGGCCAGGGAAATGGGCTGGGGGACTCAGGAGAAGGAGCACAGAGCAGAAGGGGCAGAGGGGAGAGGGGAGGGCAGACATGGTCAGGGCTCCACTCTGGGCCAAGGAGGGAGCCACACCAGGTGTAGCAAAGAAATCAGAAAGATGGGTCGGGAGTGTTGGTTCACGCCTGTAATCCCAGCCCTTTGGGAGGCAAGATGGATCACCTCAGGTCAGGATTTTGAGACCAGTCTGGCCAACATGGTGAAATCCCATCTCTACTAAAAGTACAAAAATTAGCCAGGCGTGATGGCACATGCCTGTAATCCCAGCTACTCAGGAGGCTGAGGTGGGAGGATCACTTGAACCTGGGAGGCGGAGGCTGCAGTGAGCAGAGAAGTAAGCCAAGACTGCGCCACTTAACTGTAGCCTGGGTGACAGAGCGAGACTCCATTTCAAAAAAAAAAAAAAAATCAGAAAGACGAATCCAAGAACTGGGCAAAGACTCAGAGTTCATAATTGGAGCACACTCATTCACTCATTCAACAATGTTTAGGGCCCCTGCTCTCTTCCGGGCACTGACCCAGGTCCTCCCACAGGAAGTTCTCAGGCTGGAGTGAGGAGCACTGATGAGACGTCCCACCGAGGACGCTGGGGGCTATGACGGGGCAAACAGAAATGGGCAAGTCAGCTCCTGTGGGCAGTTGGGGACAGGTAGGAACAGGTGTTGCAGGCAGGGGTGGCATGAGTGCAGGCAAGAGGCAGGGGCGCAGTGAGCTGGGGAGCAGCCAGGGGTGAGTGAGGCTGTGTGGTGGGGGCTGCAGCCATCAGTCCCACCTGGAGGCAGCCCAGAGGGAGCCTGATCCTGGTCTGGTGCCCAGCTGAGCACAATGTCACTCATCTCTTGCCAGCCCTGGCAAGGAGGCGCCATAGCTAACCTCTAGGTGAAAGAACCAAAGCTTGGCAGAGTTAAGCATCCCGCCCAAATTCTTATGTCACCAGAGTGGCCGGGCAGGGATCTGAGACTGACCCAAGTTCATGGTCATTCCCTGAATTCTCACTGGCTGGCGCTGCCAGGTAAGAGGGAGAGAGGCACAGGCCAGCAGACCCTGTACAGGAGCCCCTCCAGTGTGGGCCCTAGAGACGCCAACCAGGAGTGACATCTGTCATAGACTAGGTCCAGGGCAAAATGCAGCCTGCATTAATGGGACACGAGCCCCAGAGTCCCAGCGTCTCAGACCCAAAGAGACCCAGCAACAAGCTGCAGTGAGTGGAGCCCATTCCTCTGCCAATCCAGGGCTCTGGAGCCTGACAGCCTAGCGGTGAGTCTGGTTCTTCTGTTTACTAGCCGTGTGCCCTTGAAGAAGCTGTTTAACCTCTCTGGGGCTCAGTTTCCTCATCTGTAAAATGGGATAACAACAATAACTATCTCTCAGCGTTGACGTGCAGGTCAATTTGATGCATGTAAAGTGCCCAGCATAGTGCCTGCTGTACCGTAGCCTTCCGTAAGTAGAAGCGATTGTTGTGATTAGTTATTAGTAGCTGGGCTGTGTTGGGCCTGCGGATACAGGGATGAACGAGGTGATCCAGGCTCACCAGGTGTCCCATAAACTGGTGAGGGAGACAGGAGGAAAAGACAGTGTCTGTACACGCAGCCTGACAGTCCTGTCAAAGGGAGGCCAGGGCGTGGTGAGCCCGGAAGAGCAGCCGGTCCAGCTGGGGGTGGTGGTGGGGATGGGGTTTCAGGAAAACTCCTCTCCCAGATACTGGGGACTTGAACAAGCTGGGGTTGTCCCACAGAAGGAAGGATGTTCAGGTGATAGGCCCAGCATGGGCAAAGGCGGGAGGGAACTTGGGTTCAGCGAACCAAAGGAAGTTCCCTGTGGCTCAGGCCTCGTCCCACTCTGCGGGGAGGCTCAGGAGGAGATGGCTAAGACAGAAACCAGGTGAGAAAGACCAAGGAGGGTCGGGATGAAGCCAGGTGTGCTCCCACCTCTTACCTGAGCTCCCGGTGCTGGCCCGGGCCTCCCCAGTCCCACTGGCCTTCTCCGCGCCTGGTGCCTGCGGCTGGTTCTGAGTGGGCGCCCTTCTGTCCAATGCGCTGGCCGAGCTCTCCAGGGAGCTGCTGCTGGAGCTCGGCACTGTGGTCAGCAGGTGCTGTTGCTCGGGGCCCTGTGCACCCCGGGCCTTATCGGCAGGCAAGTGAGGCTGGATGGGCGGGGGGTGGCAAGGGAGAGCAGTCAGCCCACCAGCCAGCCCCTTCTTCCCCTCCTCCTTCCCACTGCCATCCGCATGTCTTGCCATCAGCACTTCTCAGTTTACACGACGCTTCTGCCCACCCTTGCACGTTCTTTCCACACACGGCACTTTTTGGGAGGTGTGATTCTCCGTGGTTTCTGTGTTTCTGTTATTCGCACCCAGCTGCTCTATTACAGTGAGTGTCCTATGAAGGCAGAGACCACCTGGCCCTGTTCACCAAATAGTCTTAGAGGTGGGGCAGGATTTTCATCCTTATTTTGCATAAGAGAATAGAAGGAATTCACCCCATCTGCACAGGGAGACGTGGCCCAGCCTAGCAACCAAGAGTGTGGACTCTAAACCCAGATCACGCAGTGCAAATCATGACTCTACCACTCACTTGCTGTGTGACCTTGGACAAGTTACTTAACCTCTCTGTGCCTCTTTTTTTTTGTTTGTTTAATCTATAAAGGGAGAATAATAACCTACCTCATAGGGTTGTTGTGAGGATTAGATAACTGAATATTTGTAAAGTGCTTAAAACAATGCCTATTACATAGTAAACTCCATACAAGAGATTGTTAAATCAGAAGTAGGCAAATGACTACCCAGGGACCCAGTCCAGCCTGCCACTAAGAACGGTTTTCACTTTTATTTTTTTGAGACAGGGTCTCACCCTGTTGCTCAGGCAGGAGTGCAGTGGCACAATCATAGCTAACTATAGCCCTCCATTTTCCAGGCTCAAGTGATCCTCCTGCCTCAACCTCCTGAGTAGCTGAGACCACAGGCACGTGCCACTTCCCCTGGCTAATTTTTTTGTTGTTGATTGTTTGTAGAGACAGGGTTGTGCTATGTTGCCCAGGCTGGTCTTGTACTCCTGGGCTCAAGCCAACTTCCTACCTTGGCCTCCCCAAGTGCTGGGATAACAGGCGTGCACCACCACACCCCAGTGGTTTTCATGTTTTAAATGGTTGGAAAAAAATGTTTAAGAATAATTTGTGGCCAGGCGTGGTGGCTCATGCCTATAATCCCAACACTTTGGGAGGCGGAGGCAGGCAGATCACCTGAGGTTGGGAGTTGGAGACCAGCCTGACCAACATGGCGAAACCCCATCACTACTGAAAATACAAAATTAGCTGTCGTGGTGGCGCATGCTTGTAATCCCAGCTACTCAGGAGGCTGAGGCAGGAGAATTGCTTGAACCTGGGAGGCAGAGGTTGTGGTGAGACAAGATCGAGCCACTGCACTCCAGGCTGGGCAACAAGAATGAAACTCCATCTCAAAAAAAGAGAATAATTTGCGACACATGGAATGATGGGAAGTTCAAGAAGTTCAAGTTTGGGTATCCAGTAGTACAATTAGATCAGAATACCCACTCTCAGTTGGATGTGTGCTGTCTATGCAGGTAGCTGCTTTCCTGTCACAGAGGCAGGTTTGAGGAGCTGTCACTGAGACCATACAGCCCACAAAGCCTGAAATTCCTACCATCTGGCCCTTTACAGAGAAAAAGTGCAGACCCTCGTGCTCAGTCAAGCACTCCGGGGCGGAGAGCGCTCACATCTGAGACCCTCTGCTGCACTGCCTCAGCCTCTTGTTCCAGAGTCCGCCCACAGGCTGCTCTGCAACTTCCCCTGATGTCTTCTTCCCGTCGAATAATAACAATAATAATATTAGCTGACATTTGAGTACCACTCAATGCCATGCGCTCTACCTAAGTCCCTCCCAACACTATCTATATTGATTCTTCCAACAGCCCAGTGTTATCCTTGCTTTGTGGAAACTGAAATACAGAGAGGTTGAGTTACCTGCCCAAGGTCACGGTTAGGACATACTACGGCTGGGCTAAATCCCATAGTGCCTTCCCTGGGCGTCTGGGGTTTCAGCTCTGGAGGCTCAAGGCAAAGTCCTCATTTCCAGAAACTCACACTGGAGTAAGGCTGGAAATTCCTCTCCCAGACTGCTGTCTGTTCCCACTGCCTGGCCAGCACTCACGCCCTTGCCTTGGAGTTCTGGGCGATTGCTGATCGCAGACAAAAAAGGAGATGGCAGGGACCACGTTCCTAACAGCTGCCCTGGCCCCCTGGCCTGCCTAGGATGAAAACAAGGGTCCCAGGCAGAAGGAGGGTAGAGATGAGTGAAGGGCTGATGGAGCTTGCCAGCACTGCAGTGGGAGGTGAGAGCAGGGGTGGAGTGAGCAGCACAGGTGCCCCAGCGCCCCCAGGAAAGGCTGAGACCTCCTGCCTCCCTCCAGAGGGAGCTACAATTCCAGATGTGGTCTGAGAGTAGCTGCGAGTACCAGGGTCCTCTCTGTCCAGCCACTGCAGCCCCCGGCTCCCATGGCTTCTCGGACACCTGAGCGCCACCTGCACCCTCAATTCCCCGAGGCCAGCCCACAGCCTCTCACTCAGGACTGGAGGGATCCTGTGCAAGCCGTCCCTAAGAGGCCACGGAGGCCCAGAGAGAGTGCGTCCTGTGCTCAGTATCACACAGCTGGCCCGTGGCAGGAGCAGGACAAGCCCAGACCAGCTTCCCCAGGAACCCCCGCACCCTCCCTGGGCTGGGTCCCCCAGTTTTGGAGAGAGGGAGGGCATTGCAAGTTCGTGCTGAACCTCCGCCCAGGTGGTCTGACGCTGGTCACTGCCCATGACCACCCCCCAGCCCTGCTCTGAGCCTGGAAGGGGAGGAGAAGCAATCAAGTGTCACTCCTCACAAAACCCCACAGAAGGGGTTTTTCTGGCCTGTGCCCCACCCCCTCTGCTGGTGGCTATAGCCACGCAGAACAAAAACCCCCAAAGGTCACGGCCACCTCCCTCCTCCCAAGCCACAAGTTGCAAAGTTCAAGCAGCCCCAGGTGGTGCAGAAGCAGGCTGAGTCCTGTTCCTTGGGCTGGGACCCCAGTAGGGCCGAGTACTGAGGAGCCTCATTCAAAACACAGGATCCCGGGGCCAGGTGCGGTGGCTCACGCCTGTAATCCCAGCACTTTGAGAGGCTGAGGCAGGCGAATCACGAGGTCAGGAGATCGAAACCATCCTGGCTACCACGGTGAAACCCCGTCTCTCCTAAAAATACAAAAAATTAGCTGGGCGAGGTGGTGGGCGCCTGTAGTCCCAGCTACTAGGGAGGCTGAGGCAGGAGAATGGCGTGAGCCCGGGAGGCAGAGCTTGCAGTGAGCCAAGATTACGCCACTGCACTCCAGCCTGGGCGACAGAGCAAGAATCTGTCTCAAAACAAACAAACAAAAAACACACACACACACACACAGGATCCCAAGCAGCCAGCCAGTCAGCCAGCACCCTCAGCTCCCAGCTCCTCCTGGCCCAGCCCCGCTGGGGAGAAGCAGAGACCCAGCAGAGCCATAGGCCAGGTCCTCCAGGTTCCTGCTGGGTCCGTCTGTTTGTGTGTTCACAAGGCTCACACACCTGTATCTACAGGCATGAGGGTGTGAAGCACGCACACGTGTGTCTATGTTAGGGGACGTGTGTGCATATCTGTGAGTGAGGTAGTGAGTGTGTGTGCTGGGGTGGCGAGGAGAGACACTCCTAGGCTTGCATTCCAGGCTGCTCTCATTAGCTATGACACACTGGGAAAGTTACTAACTTCTCTGGGCCCACGATTCCTGGGCCCTATAATGGGGGCAAGAATCCTACTGCCTGCGTGTGGCAGCATGGCCGTGAGAATAAAGAACGCTGGGCACAGTGCCTGGCATCCATTCAACACCTGATAAATGTTTGTGCCTGTTATCAGATATGGGCCTGTGCATGAGTGTGTCCGTGGAGGTGATTGTGGGTAAGCTCACATGTTAGTGTTTTGTTTTGTTTTGTTTTTGAGACGGAGTCTCCCTCTGTTGTCCAGGCTGGAGTGCAGTGGCGCAATCTCGGCTCACTGCAAGCTCCACCTCCCAGGTTCACGCCATTCTCCTGCCTCAGCCTCCCGAGTAGCTGGGACTACAGACGCCTGCCACCATGTCTGCCTAACTTTTTGTATTTTTAGTAGAGATGGGGTTTCACTGTGTCAGCCAGGATGGTCTCGATCTCCCGACCTCATGATCCACCCGCCTCGGCCTCCCAAAGTGCTGGGATTACAGGCATGAGCCACCGCGCCCAGCCACATGTTGGTGTTTTCTAAACAAAGGGACGCCAATGTCTCCCATGCCCTGGGCGTTCTTTCTGTGGTAGGAGGAGCAGGTGGGTGCTGAGTCTACACTCTAAGCCCAGCAGCCCAGCTCAAGGGGACTCTCCACTGGCCTCTTAGCAGGAGTAGCTGCTGGTTGAGGAGTAGGGTGGGACACGGGCATAAACCTGATTAAAACCTGGGCTATGCCACTCACCTAATGATCTAATCCTACAGGAGAAATGGAACCTCCCTGAGTCTCAGTTTCCTCCTCTGTAAAATGGGGCTAATGATGCTCCCTGCCCCACAGGGATGTGTGGGGACTCAGTCACAAAGAGCCTGGCAGGGCTCAGCCAGGGCTGTGCTGGGACAAGCTCAGGCCTGTGCAGATTTCTTCCCAACTCCATATTCAGGAAGGTCTTGGGAGTTTGAAACTGGCTACAGTGGGAGTGTTTATATCACAGAAATTAGCAAACACCACAAATCAGGATTTGGGGTTTTTTTTTCCCCTGCTAGACACACCACCGGGTACTCAACAAATACTTGAGTCACTCACATTCACTGAACACTGAAAGCAATAGTGAAAGGAAAGGGGCCAAGCGCAGTGGCTCACACCTATCATCCCAGCACTTTGGCAGACCGAGGTGCACAGATCACTTGATTTCAGGAGTTCAAGACCAGCCTGGCCAACATGGCAAAACCCTGTCTCTACTAAAAATATAAAAAGTAGCCAGGCGTGGTGGCGCACACCCATAGTCCCAGCTACTCGGGAGGCTGAGTGGTGGGATGACCACTCGAACCCAGGAAGCAGAGGCTACAGTGAGCCAAGAGGGTGCCACTGCACTCCAGCCTGGGCAACATAGCTGAAAAAAAAAGAAAGAAAGAAGAGAAGAGAAGAGAAGAGAAGAGAAGAGAAGAGAAGAGAAGAGAAGAGAAGAGAAGAGAAGAGAAGAGAAGAGAAGAGAAAAGAGAAACGAAAAGAAAAGAAAAGAAAAGAAAAGGAAAAGGGAAGCAGAGGCTGCTGGGCCACACCCAGGACATCTTCAGTGCACAGAGGATTGGAAAACGCTTGGTGGGGAAAGGGAAGGCGACAGCTGGGCTGCTATGGAAGAGCTTGGGGGAGACACCTGCTCCACACATGCCACCAGGCGGCAACCATCAGTGTCACTGAATTGAAGCTGGAGAAAGGGAGCAGCGAAACTCACTCGCTGGGGAATGAGAGAGTTTCCTCCCCACTGAAATACTGTAGGGCAGGGCAAAGAGCACTGAGATGGGAGTCCAGAGATGACACATTGCAGTGTGACCTTGAGCAACTCAGTTTTCCTCCCTGCATCTCTTTTCTTGTCACCAAAATCAGGGGATGAAATCAGTCTATCTGATTCCAAACACTCGGTGTAAACTTCAGGCATTGGGCACCCCAGGGCTGAGCTGTTCCCTCGAGCAGTGGTTCTCCACTGGGGTGATTCTGCCCCCCAGGGGACACTTGGCAATGTCTGGAGAATTTTGGTTGTCACCACCGGAGTGTGAATGTGGCTGGCATGTAAGTAAATAAAGGCCAAAGATGCTGCTGAGTAGCATGGGACAGCCCCACAACTGAGATATTTTATTTATTTTAATTTAATTTTTTTTTTTTTTTTTTGAGATAGAGCCTTGCTCTATTGCCCACGCTTGAGTGCAGTGGTGTGATCTCAGCTCATTGCAACCTCCGCCTCCCAGGTTTAAGCGACTCTTCTGCCTCAGCCTCCCAAGTAGCTGAGACTACAGGCGCACACCACCACGCCCAACTGATTTTTGTGTTTTTAGTAGAGATGGGGTTTTACCATGATGGCCAGACTAGTGTTGAACTCCTGACCTCAAGTGATCCATCCACCTCGGCCTCCCAAAGTGCTGGGATTACAGGCATGAGCCACCATGCCCAGCCAAGATCTTTTTAAAAAATATTTATTTTATTTTATGTTGTTTAGGGATAGGGTCTCACTGTGTTTCCCAGGCTGGTCTTGAACTCCTGGACTCAAGCAATCCTCCCACCTTGGCCTCCCTTAAGTAAGATGTTGTCTCAAATATCCATGAGGTTGAGAAATTCTTTCTCTACCTGCCCCTGAGGTCGAGAAAACTCATCGGACTCTGTTTTCTCATCTATTAAATTGGGTAAAAAACCTGCCCTGCCTACCAGGTGCAAGGCTGTGACAGACCCATGTTCTGGCTCACCCCATACCCACTTCCGACCCCCCTCCCTTGTCCTCCTCCTCCATAGAGACTGGAAAAGCAAAGCACCCTCTTCCCCAGCTTCCCTTGCAGCTATAGGTGGTCATGTGACACAGTCTGGTCAGTGAGATGAAAGAAGTCTACCCAGGGCTTCTGGGAAGGTGTCTGATTTACTGATAAGGGTGCCATGGCTGGCCTGGCCACCTGCCCCTTCTTCCCACCTCAAACTTAGAGGTGACATATGAAGTGATGATCACCATCTTATGACATGAGGCCACAAACAAGAGAACAAAAGTCAACACACTAAAGATGACAGAGCCTGGGGTCCTGCTGGCACCATGCAAGGGGATAGTGGAGGCCATTCCAGCAGACACCAACCCTTTGACTTCTTACAATGCAAGAAAAATAAAGCCCTTTTTTCTAAAGTCACCTGTAGGTTTGGGGTTACTTGCAGCCAAACGCCTTCCTGATAGAGAATGAATGAAATACTATGATATGACACTGTTGGTCTGTTTCTAACAGAAAGCCTTCACAGGCCCTACTTTATAAAACAGATCAAAGGTGAGTTGCTTTGGGAGGACCCAGGGCCCAGCCCCACAATCTCTACCTCAAACCTGAGAGATGACCACTTCCCCCACACCCAAGGGCCCTCTGTGGGACACTGGGCTACCCCAGAATTCAGTCTGAAAACCACTGCTCTCTAGGGCCAGGCGCGGTGGCTCAAGCCTGTAATCCCAACACTTTGGGAGGCCGAGGTGGGCGGATCACGAAGTCAGGAGATCGAGACCATCCTGGCGAACATGGTGAAACCCCGTCTGTACTAAAAATACAAAAAAATTAGCTGGGCGTGGTGGCGGGCACCTGTAGTCTCAGCTACTTGGGAGGCTGAGACAGGAGAATGGCGTGAGCCCAGGAGGCGGAGCTTGCAGTGAGCGGAAATCTCACCACTGCACTCCTGCCTGAGTGACAGAGTGAGACTCCGCCTCAAAAAAAAAAAAAGAAAAAAGAAAAAGAAAATCACTGCTCTCTGAGAAAGCACTCTGTAAACACAATGGAGGCAATGAGAAACATCATTGTCAGCTGACCGAATGGCACCACCCTGCAAGCTGGATCGAGCAGACACAACCCCCATTTCATGGTAAGGAAGTAGCCATAGAGAAATTTCACATCTGCCCAAGGTTGCACTGTGGGTCCACGACCATGTGCCTGCCATGAACGCCACGAAGGCCTCTGCTCTCTGCCGGGGCATTTCACACTCACAGCCTCTGTTAGCCCATGGAGGGCTGCCTGACTCCCCGGCCTTTCCTCCACCTCCCAGAGCTCTGCACACCTCCTGACACTGGACAGACAATGACAGAATTCACTGCTTCCTCTGTGACAGCCCAGCCCTCCAGGAAGGAGACCCAGGGAAGAGGGGAGAGGGCAGTGGAGACACTCACCACCTTGGCTTCTCTCTGCAGGCACAAGGGCTTCTCTATAAAGAAGAGAAGGGACAAGTAAGGGAGAGTGACTTCCTCAGGCACATCCGTCCTAAGTAGGAGGGCAATGTGTGGCCCAATAGAAACAGCAGAGAGGCCCAGCCCTGCAGGGAGCAATTGCCTACCAGACAAGGTCCACAGAAGCCCCACCCAACTCTAGCTGCCACCACCCCAACCATTCTCCAGTCCCCCATCGGTGCCATCCACGCCTCCACTGAGGATGCGTGTCCTTCCCTGAACAGACTCCGCCCATCGAGATCTTACCCACCTCAGAGATCAGCTGCTGCAGGAAGCCCGAATCCCCCAGGCTTCCTGGATAGGAATCCTGAACTCCTACCCTTTGGAAAACCCTGATCACCCCTTGCCTTTTAGTAATTAAGTTAGCGGAGGTGCCTTCCGCCCCAGGTCCTAAGCTCCTACAGAACAAGGACCCCCATATCCAGTTCTGTCTGACCCCTAAGGCTGTGCCCGGTGCTGGACTCACAGGAGGCACCCCACAAAAGCTTCCTGAACAAGTGGATGAAGGAAGGAAGGATAGACGCTTACTTTTCACCTGGGTCATGATGACACAGTTCACCACTCCTATTATTAGTAGACCCAAGGCTGTCACGCCCACAATCAGTCCTAGAAAGAAAAGAGAAGCTCAGACAGCTACAGAAAACAAACTCAAATGTACCAGGGGCCAGCCAGGCAAGCCAGGGACCCCAGGTGCTTCGGGTCATTGCAAGTGAGGGGCGAGTCTAGGCCGGAGGTTCTCAAATCCAATTATAAAGCAATCACGTCTGTGGGCCTCATTCAGCCTAAGGGCCACCAGTTTGAGAACTCTGGCCTGATACAGTTCTAGCCCCAGAATGGAAGCCCCGGAGGTGATCTGGCCCAGCCCACTGTCTTCTCGGCCTAATGGGCTCATCAGAAACAGCAGCAAGGAGACCATCTACATATTCAGGCGAATTGCTGACCCCATCTCTCCCCTATCCAGGGATTTTGTTTTGTTTTGAGATAAGGCCTCACTCATCGCCCAGGCTGGAGTGCAGTGGCGTGATCATAGCTCAATGCAACCTCAAATTCCAGGCCTCATGTGATCCTCCCGCCTCAGCCTCCTGAGTAGCTGAGACAACAGGCACCACCCCACCCAAATAATTTTTTAATTTTTTTATAGAGATGGAGTCTCACTATGTTACCCAGGCTGATCTCGAACTCTTAACCTCAAGCAATCCTCCTGCCTCCTTGGCCTCCCGAAGCCCTGGGATTACAGGTGTGAGCCACTGCATCCGGCCCACCCACTTAGGGCTTTTGAATGAGAGCACCAGGAGTGGGGAGAAAGCAGTCTCACTGCCACCTGTATCCCAGGACAGGGCACAGGGTCCAGCCCACCGTGGGCTCTCAGTAAAACCATGGGAGAGGGAGAAAGAAAGACAGAAAGACAGGCAGACAGAAGGAGTGAATGAATGAGCCTTCTTGTGACTTACCAACTGGAAGAACAATGTCGCCAGTGCTCCCTTCAGCTGGGGGGCTGGGGCCCATCGGGAGCAGGAAGGAGGTGCCTGGAGCGGTGCTGGGTCCTGGAGTTGGCTGCGTGTGTTGGGATCGCGTGGACACTGGCTGGGGTAAGTGTACTGCCCCTGGGGCCATGCTCCGGGTGGGGGATGTGGACGTGCAGACTGCATCCATGCTTGCATTCCCAGGGATGGCCACCACGTTACAGCTGGAGGAGGAGGACTCTTGGTCAGTAGGCAGCAGAGGACAGAGTGGCTGGGGTGGTTGGGATCACTCACGGGTCCCAGCAGGCAGGATAGGAGAGTGACGACGTGTGCCCTCTCTGAGGACCACCCCCTCCCTCCCCCACCTCCCCGTGCACCCACACAGTCCTGCCTTCCAGGGCAAGGTCCTGCCCACCATGCCATTTATTCTGGGACCCTCCCTCAGATAAAACAATCTGGACAATGGTGGCTGGTGAGCTACTCTGTGTCCTGGACCCACAGTCACCCAGGGACAGCCCCTCCCTGCTCCTCCAGAACCAAAGGACTCAGCTACTCACATCTGGTGGGGCCTGCAAATATCCGTGGATGAAGTCGTGTCGGAGAATGTCCCCGGGGCACAAGGCTTGCACACCACGTCAGATGTTTCAGTCCCTTCAGGGAACAATCCGAACTTGTCAACCACTCAAACACTCTGCGGGACAGCTGGGCCTTGGCACTAGATCCCTGGGAGTAGTCTGAGGGGCCCAAGAACCTCTGTCTGTACCTCCATCCCTTAAACACACACAGATGCCTGTACACACATGCACACGATTGGGCTGTAGAGTTACGTGAGTTCATCTTCCTGTACCATCACATAACTTTCCTAGCTTAGGGCTCGGTCTGATCCATCTCTGGGTCCTCTGGTTCCAGTACATAAGAGGTGCCTAATAAGGAGTGCTGGCAGGAAGAATAAAGGGTGGACAGGTGGACAGACGGATGGGTAGCAAGCACCTGGCCACCACTAACTGTGTTCCCAGCTGGACTACTTAATGGGTTGATGCCCGTGACACTGCAGGGATGTCTACAAAGGAGAGGCCCAAGGGCGTCCCCAAGGACCTGAGCCCCACCCCATACCTGGTCTGGCTACGCCGAAGCCCGGGCGGCACTTGCGCAGCGGCGCGCACAGCCGGCAACCCTCCTGCTTGCTCAGCGCGCAGTACCAGCCGGGCCTGCAGGTGCAGATGCGGTTCTGTTCCCGAGTACAAGCTTGAGTTTCCACCTGGTCTAGAGCAGCGAGAGGGCAGCACAAGGTCACGCCTGACTCCGCCACACCCACGCTGCCCTCCCAGCCAGCCCAGCACTCCCAGACAGCTCTGATCTCCAGGAGGCTGATGGACCGCCTCAGCATGGGGTACACACGACACTGGGTAGAGTCCGGGAGCAGGACCTGCAGTCCTGCCACTCCCTGCAGTCCCGCTCCTCCCCCGCAGTCCCGCTCCTCCCTGCAGTCCCGCTCCTCCCGGCAGTTTCGCTCCTTCCAGCAGTCCTGCTCCTCGCAGCACGAGCATGCGCACCACTCTCCCACGCACCACCTCCTCAACCCTCACGTGGGCACAGTTCTCCCACCGCCTGCCCCGTGAGGCTGTGAAGAGGCTTTGGTGAGACAGAGGAGGGAAATGCCAGTGGTAAGGGTAAACGGTTGCACCTGTGCCACTTCCAACAACCAGCCTGGGGTAACTCCATACAGCTGGAAGCCAAAGAAGCTGGAGTAGCGGGGGGATGTTGGAGGCAGGGGTGTGAGGGCCCTCCCTTTCTCTGAACCTACTCACCAGAGCTACAGCGGGAGCCGCAGCTCAAGCACTCGGGAACCCAGTTCCAGAGCTGGGTGTATGTGCTGTCCTCACAGGAGTCACACACGGTGTCTGAGGTCTTGGTACAGAAAACTTTTGCATGTTGGCCTGAGGAAGCAAGGGCCAGAGGTCTCAGCCGGGCGGGGCTTCTGCCAGGACCCTGGGCTCATCCACTGTCCCCACAAAGTCCGGAGTTCTAAAGCCCAGCTGGGAAGGCTATTCCGTGGCGTTCCAATTCCTCAGAATCATTTCCCATCTAGTATTGTACCACCTATCACGCCATTTCTGAACCCCGTCTGCTCAAAAATAGATTCCTCTCTGCCCTTTCCAGATGCTTGAACCTCTACCTCTGGAGACCTATTATCAGTCAATCACATTTTAGTAAGAACTAGCTTGCCAGTTTCTTCCTTCTTGATAGATGGCTAACATTCTCCAGCTAGGGGCATGAATGACGGGGAACAGGTAGTAAGAATGTAGTCCCTGGTATCCTATCAAGGACAAGGGCATGGGCCTGGACAGCAGGCATGCCAGGGATGGGGAACACCAACGGAAACCTCTAAAAAAAGGTTGACTCTGTAATTTTTTTGAGACAGAATCTCGCTCTGTGGCCCAGGCTAGAGTGCAGTGGCACAGTCTCGGCTCACTGCAACCTCTGCCTCTCAGGTTCAAGCAATTCTCCTGCCTCAGCCTCCCAAGTAGCTGAGATTACTGGTGCCTGCCACTATGACCAGCTATTTTTTGTATTTTTAGTAGAGACGGGGTTTCACCATGTTGGCCAGGCTGGTCTCAAATTCCTAGCCTCAGGTGATCCACACACCTCGGCCTCTCTAAGTAACTTCTTAAAGAGATCCTTCCAGTTAATAAAAGAAAGAAGAGAGTCACACTCCCTGGGGTGTCTTAAAATGGCTAGGGATGGTGACAGGTCCTCATATGCCCACCTACATCTCAAGGTAACGGCTCAAAGCCCTCCATTGGCTCCCAGACAGAATAAAATCTAAACTCCTTACCATGGTCCCTGCTCACTCCTTCCTCCTCCTCCCCAACCATACTCGCCTTCGCTCATCCTGGGCCACACACGCTGGCCCTGCTCTTCCTCCAGCTCACCAAACAGGCTCCAACTTCAAGTCTTCGCACATGCTGTTGCTTCCTCCTGGCACACTCTTCCCTGTATACGTGCATGACCTGCTCCCTCACCTCCTGCAGGCCTCTGCCCAAATGTCACCTCCGCAGAGAGACCTTCCCAGACCACCCTGTGTAAAACACGATGTCCTGCTCTGTCTCCCCCACCTTACCTGACCTTGTCTTTCTACAGCACTTAGACAGGACCACACGTCTCCTAATTTATCTGTCTGCATCACATTAAAATGCAGACTCCACGAGGGCAAGGATTTTGTCTGCTCTGCTCTCTGTGTATTCGCAGCACTCAGAACACACAGCAGATACCTTATAAACACGACATGAATGAATACAGACACAAATGAATAGATGGAGGGCACCGGGAGTCAGGCTACCTGCTCTACCAACTGTGGCTGGGCCTCACGTCTACCATCTGTGAAACGGGTAAGCATTCACAGAGTCAGTCAAATATGCACCGAGTGCCTACATGGCATTGTGCCACGTGCTGGGGATTCAGCAGAAAACAAGCCACAGTCCCTGCCCTGGAGGAGCACACAGTGGAAGCAACAAGGAGAGGGATCGGGCTATAATCACACAGCAAGGAAAGAGCTGCCATGGGAACATCAGGGGCCAGTGAGAGCTCAAAGGAGGCAGCACTTGTCTTTCAAGCTGAGTGCTGCCTCCTCCAGGCAGCCCTCCCTGACTCCCCCAGGAGCTAATTTAGGCTCCTCCTCCCCCTCCTCCTCCAGCTGGGCAGTGTGGAGCAGACAGGCTTCCTGGAAGAGGGGATATCTTCAGCTGAGGTCTAAAGGGCAAGTCAGAGTTAATCAGGGAAAGGGAGTTGGGAAGTGTGGCAGGAAGAGGGAACAGCATGTTCACAGGCCCAGAATCAACAGGGAGCATGGGCCAGTGCATAGAACCAGGAGTTCAGTAAGAATCAAGGGCCATGCCCCTGCGCCCCAGCCCCTGTACACACACGCTCCCCCAGGGCGTGGGCCCCGAGCCCCCGTGGCTGCCCTCACCCGGCGGACACTTGCTGCAGCACATCTGAGCTGTCTGGTCATAGTATTCTCTGAGCCGGCATGTGTTCCCGGATTCTGGGGCGTAGGGTGTAAATGCCACCTGGAAGGAAGAAGGGAAAACTGCCATCAACAGGGCCGCCCCTGGGTTCTGCCATGCCTGATGCCCAGGTCTCCACCCTGCAAATGTTTGGCCCTCCCCCTGCCAGGCGGCACTGATGATGGATGGAGAGGTTCCTCCCCCTGGAGCACAGTACAGGAAGGGGAGCTCGTGCCTTCTTTTACCTCTCCTGCCTCCCCACCTCGGTGTATCCTACTGTCTGCAGGCAGAAGCACTGAGTCTGCTGGCCAGAGGGCAGGGGTGCCTTTAGGCCTTCTCCAGTGCTGGGTGACTCTTAACTCTATATGGGACAGATATCCAGAAGATGGTGGCCTTGGTCACAGAGAACCAGGGTTCTCAGCACAAAGCTGCCCTCCACCAAGGATACCTCTCCTTCCCTCCCACACTGGAAACATCCCTTGGTCTTTCAAGATGAGTGCTGCCTCCTCTGAGAGGCCCTTCCTGACTCCCGGAGGTTAATTCAAGCTCCTCCTCCTCCTCCAGGCTCTCTCTAAACATGGAATATGACCCCTCTAACAGTCATCTCATTGTTCTGGAATGGTTACTTGCTTGTCCTTCCACCCACTGTGGGTATGTATGCACACAGCTGTGCACACACACACTCACGTGATGCAGACAGCAGAGGTGGCAGCCTTGTCATCTCTAGACCCTCAATCTCTCACATGGGACCCACCGCAGAGCCAATACTCATCAGCCCAATGTTGGTTGATGACCATGACAATCGTTGCCATTTCTGAAGCACCGCCTAGGTACCAGGCACTGTTCTAAGCGTTTTCGCTGCTCGAGTTGGTGGGTGCTGTCGTACCCCACTCAGACCCCTGCTGCCAGCAGGGCACCTCTCCCCCAGCTGCTGTGGGTGTTGGCCGATAATGAATGCCCCACAGCCTCAAGGTGGGACCCACCCTGGTACAATTCATGATCCAGAGCCACCTCCGTGGTGTCGGGCTGAAGCTGGTGAACACGTCCCTGCTAGGCCCCCTCCCCTGCCCTGTCCTGCCTGCTTCTCCTGGGAGCCCTCCCTAGTAAATCACTTTCACAAAGATCCCTGCCTCAAGCTCTGCTTCTAGAAGACCCTACCTGAGACAGGTGTGTGGTCTCAGCAAGACTTCCCAACCACCCAGTGAAGACGGAGACAGTTTCCCTACTGCAGCCATGTTATAGAACAGGAAACTGAGGCCTGAGAGGGCAGGTCACCTGCCCAAGTTCCCAGACCCAGTAAGTGACAGAGAAGGGTTTGGACCTGGGTCCCATCTGACTTCACAGCTCACAATCTCAACCACTGTGCTGGATGCCTCCAGGAAGAGATGAACAATGTAATGAATGAAAAGAGAGAGGGGGCTGGGTGTGAGGCCGAAGCACGCGGATCACTTGAGGTCAGGAGTTCGCGACCAGCCTGGTCAACATGGCAAAACCCTGTCTCTACTAAAAATCCAAAATTATCCCAGCATGGTGGCACGTGCCTGTAATCCCAGCTACTCTGGAGGCTGAGGCAGCTACTCTGGAGGCTGAGGCTAGTTGACAAAGCAAAACTCCACCTCAAAAAAAAAAAGAGGGGAGAAAAGAGAAAAGCAAAGCCACCCAGAGAAGCTGCAGCCCTGGACAGAGGGGCAGACACAGAGCCCTCCTCCCTCGGGTCTCTGAGTGACCCTCCAGGAGTGCAGAGCTGCGGCACTGTCACCACTGTGCCTTCCCAGGACCCCTGGGAGCAAGCCCCTGAGTGCTGCCCTCTCTCCTGAAAGATTGAGGTTGGCAGTCTGGGTTTTCAGGGACAAGCATTAATTAGCCACCTCTACCAGGCTGAGAGCAAGCTCGGAATGGAGACAGTCAGGTGTAGGCAAACATGGGTGTGAACACATCTGTACAAGCAAAGCGGGTGCACACACCCCCCAAGTCCTTCAGGGGCCCCCACAGATGCGTCACCTGGAAGTGACCAAAGGGCAGTTCTAGGAGGTCAGAGCCAGGGCTGGCGCATACCCCACTGTATTGCCAGTGGCAGTCATGTGGCCAGTACAAGATCGAGATCCATAACCTTTAGTGAACGAGTGATGGGGTCTCTCCATAGATGAGAATACAGGGAGTCAGAAAGAATTGGTTTCAAATCCTCACTCCACCACTCAGTGGCTGTGTGGCCTTAGGCAAGTGCCTTAACCTCTCTGGACTCCAGTACCTAACATACAGGAGCAGAGGAGATACTAAAAATATTTCACAAACCAGCACAACGTGGGCACGGACCTATCCTGGACTTCAGCTGTCAGTAAGCCAGTCAGAGCAGACAGCAGCCATGACACCCAGCACCACCAGGCCAGTGCAGACCTGGCCAAATTTCTACCAGCCAAGGTGGCAGGTGGATTCAGTGTGCCTCCTCCTCCCCTTCCTCACAGCACTGCCTGGGAGTCAGGACCGCCCGGAGTCAGGGACTGCTGAGCCCTTGGCTGCACCTGTAGCGAGTGACAAGCAGGCCTAGAAACCCAGCTGTCTCCCACCCTGGCCTGGCAGGCAGCACCAGCCTGCCCTGGCTGCACCCCTCGGTGCCAACAGCTGGGACCCCTCAGCGGGAACAACACAGAGGAGCCAGGGCTTCCTGCTGCAGAGCAATTTGCCATTCTTCTGACCCCTAGGCCTTTGCCCCAGCTGACTTCTGGAACGGCCTGGTGCTTCCTATAACAAATTCCATGTGTCCCTTAAGAGCCCTGCTCAGGCAGCAGCCTCCCTCCTGAAGGCTTCCTGCCTGCACCCCACCCTGAATGAGTTACTCAGGCCCAGAGTCCCCACCTTCCTCCCTCACGGCTCTGGGGTTACCCACCTGCGCCCCCCGCTAGATGGGAAGCCCCCCTGAGGCTGCAGGCTGGGGGTTACCCTTTGCTGTTGCCCCATAGCCTAGCAGGGGGTAGGTGCTCAGCAGCTGCTAGTCCAAACTGTGGGCTGGGTTACAATGTCCTTTCCGGGAGGGATCTAACTCCAGCGCCAGGGCCGCAAAGCTCAAATACAGATGCAATTTCCACCCTGGCCTGCCCCAGAGGCCCACTCCAGGCCCATCAGCTCTGGTGAATTCTGGGCACGGGCAGTGGGAACCATGCTGCATAATAGGGTCTGAAGAAGTAACTTCAGCCCCCATCTGGAGCCTCAGTTTGCCTGGGCATGGTGCTGCCATACACACTCGGTCCCAGGACTCCTCCCCACCTGGTTTGCTGCTGGAGCAGACTCCCAGGCACCCTAGACAAAAGGAGAAGCCTTCTCAGGTGTTCCCACAGTGTATGGGGGAGCTCACTGCCTGTGTCCAAAGCACCCAGGGGTGCCTGTCATGAATGCCAACCCCTACTCCCCAAACAAGTGCAGAATCTCAGGGGTGGGCCCAGGAAACTGTACCACTAAAAAAAAGAAAACGAAAAAGGAAATCTCCCTGGTGATTCTCATGCTCCTTTGCAGAACATGCTCTAATTATGTGGCCCCCTGGATTGAGCAAGGTGACCTGGGGGAGGGGTGGTGGAGGGGCTCATGGCCGAGACCCGGCATCCAAAGGCTCTGGGAGCCCCTAACCCAGAGAAATGGCAGCTTCTGCAGCTCCCTCTGCACAAACCATTCCACCGAATACTAAATGTGGCAGAGGGTCTGCCTGGCCCTCAGCAAACCCCCAAACTGCCTTCCCTGAAGGCTGCTGCTAGGCGCTTCCCCAAGGGCAGGGGCTATGCCTCCGCCCTCTGACTGAACGGCCTCCCAGATGCAGCTGCCTCTTCCCTCAGATCACATCCCCCAGGCATGGAGGGGCTGCACCTCTTCCCTGGCAGCCCCCCACCCCGCACAGTGGCCAGCACAGGTCTCGTGGGAATCCTGCATCCCACGGGCTTCATCCCCACAAGTGCCCTTGGGGTAACCAGGGGAGCCCCTCACTCCTTCAGGGCCTGAGAACCACAGGGCCAGGGCAGCTCCAGGCGGCAGCAAGAAATCCCACCCTGGCTGGGGAAGGGTTTCCTGTCAGGGCTCAAAGGGCCTGATGGGAAAGAGCCCTGCCGTGGCCAAGTTTGGGCTCTTGAGAGCTGCCATGGACAAGGACTCCCGGCCACTAACGATAGGCAGCTGGACTCCCATGGCCCCCAGGCTGGCTGAGTGGTGACCTCCCACCTCCTCCCCTCCAGGTTCCTCTCTTATCTGAGGCTTTGCTGTGAGTGACCGTCCCTGGACTTCCTTCCTGGCTCTGTGAGGCTACAGCCCCCAGTAGCTGGCAGGAGGGGTCAGCTCCCTTGAGCAATCTCAGGCCTGTTTATCCTCTTGGACAGAAAAAAAAAAAAAAAAAAAAAAAAAACCACAGCCTTGTCATGGCTAAACAATGAGGAACAGAAAGCCCCTTGGCAAAGCAGAACAAAAGGTCACTCCCTCCATAGCAGCAGGCCCCAGGAGCAGGGGGCTGGGCCCAAACCACAGCCCTGGGAGCCGGCCTCTGGTCAACACAGGGGCCCCCTAGGAGGTCCCCAAAACATGGCAAGCATTCTCTAGGAAATGCGGGGCTACGGAAGCTTCCCGTTCCTTTGCTTTGGGTTGGGGAGGCTCCAGTTCACACCCCACTCACCCCACAGGGGATCTTTGACATGTTAAAATGAGGAAATAAGTTGGATAGTACTTGATTCAGTCAGCGTGTTTAGCAAACTACAATCTTCCAAAATATGGGGGGCCCGAGTGAAAAACTGAAAATCACTGGTGAGGGTTAACCTCATCCATTTATTTAACAGGCAGGAATCTGAGACCCAGTGGTGAGGGAATTGGAGAGGATGGATGGATGGATGGATAGATAGATAGATAGATAGATAGATGGATAGATAGATAGATAGACAGATAGATAAAATAGATAAGAGATAGATAGATAAGAGATAGACAGATAAAATAGACAGATAAGAGATAGATAGATAGACAGACAGATAAGAGATAGATAGATTAAAATAGACAGATAAGAGATAGATTAAAATAGACAGATAAGAGATAGATAGATAGATAGATAGATAGATAGATAAGATAGATAGATAAAATAGATAAGAGATAGGTAGGTAGATAGATAAAATAGACAGATAAAACAGATAGATTAGATAGATGATAGAGATAATAGAAAGTAAATACAAGATAAATAGATGGATGATAGAAAATATCAATAGATAGCTATATATATGTATATATATATAGAGAGAGAGAGAGAGAGAGACAGAGAGAGAGAAAGAGAGAGACAGAAAGAGAGAGAGAATAGATAAAAGGAAAGAAAAAAGAAAACTGCACCTAAATCTAACATCCAATTGGTGAGACAGGTCTGACTGTGCCCATTGCACAGATGAGATAACAGAGATGGAAAAAGGCAAAGCCACCTCCCCTGGTCTCCCAGAGACTTTGGGCCATGCCAGGGTCAGGATGGCGGCAAGCAGAGAGAGGACTATGGATAAGAAGCTCGTCAGGGCCCACCCACAGGCTCTGAACCATCTCCCATCTGGGTCCACAGCTCCCATTTCCCTCCTCCAGATTGGGCTCCCTCCTCTAAGACAGGTGGAACCTGCAGTTAGCAGTAGCTCATCGGTTCCGGGCAACTGTGCATGTTAGACCCACTGTCTGGTCTTCTCACCGACATTCACAGGTGCTCACGGAGACAAAGCAGCGTGCCCGAGGCTATGGCAGGAGAGCTGCAATCCTTGCCACCCCCAGTCCTGCCTCCCTTCTCTTGGGGCCCAGAGAGCTTCCCTTCCCCCTCGACACAGACACAGACCCAGGACTCCAAGGGCCCTGGAGCTGAATGGCCCAACCTCAGCAGCTCCTCGCACCATGCAGCCTCCATCCCAGATGGGAACTGTCTCTGTCACCCAGGGGTTAGACTCCCACCCTGTTGCTCCTCCAGGTCTCGGCTTTGGCCCTCTGGGGAGGAAGGAAAACAACAGGATATTTGTTAAGCACCTACTATGTGCCAGGCCAGATGGCAGGCACTATATAAAATCCCAGTTCCACCCTAAAAAGCAGGTGTGCATGGACCCATTTCACAGCTCAGGGAGATCAAGTCACTTGTCCATGGTCCATGGAGAAAGTCAGGGGCAAAAGTGAAAGCAGTGATTCATTCATTCATTCATTCATTCATTCATTCAACAGATGTGCTGAGCACCCAGGGTTGTAGGTGCTGGGTAAATAGTAGCATTGAACAAATCAAATCCCTGCCCCCGGGAAGCTGCCGTCTTAGCTGGGGAGACACATGCACATTCAATAGAGAATTCAAGGTGGTGATAAGAGCTAAGGAAAAGGGTGACACGAGTTGCGGGGCCGGGGCAATGGGGAGATGCCCTTGGCACACTCAGTGCACGGCCAGGAGGTCAGGGCAGTGGGCCCAGAGCGAGTGGGTGAGGGTGAGGATGAAAGCAGCAGTAGGGTGTCTACTAGAAACCTGCTTCATGACAGTCATCGCAAAGGGCTGTCCCAGCATCATAGCCTCTCTGAATCCTCCCCTGGTCCCCCTGAGGCCAGTCCTATTATTATTCCCAAGTTACAGATGAAGAAACAGCCGCAAAGAGGCCTCCGCGCCTCCAGCCCTGCATTTCCTCCCTGGCCAGGAAGACGGGCTTCAACCCCCAGGCCCGCCCCTACCCCAAAGATCCTCTGTGTCCTCGCTCAGGTGTCCCCTCTGCTGTGGGCAGTAACCAGGTTCTCTGTGCCTCAGTTTCTCTGCCTGTAAAATGACAGTGTGGGCCTGGTTGATGCTCTAAGCAAAAGGACCAGCTCTGGGTTCTTAAGGCTGGGTGTCAGAGGCTCAGTCCCTCGTGAGACCTCAGGGGTGCTGGGTGGTGTGTGGCTCATCCACATGAGAGGTGGAGAAACAGCATGAGCTGAGAGGTGGGGGCTGGGATGTGGGGCAGAGTTGGGCTGGTCCTGGGCCTCTGGGAAGGGCGGAGGGTGGATCAGGGGGGCTTCCATGCTCAGCTTCTGCCCCTATCCCCTTTCCCCCAGGGAGGGCAGCCCAAGCAGGCGACTTCTGAGAGGAAAGGGCCAGAAATGTCCCCTTTCCCGGGTGTGCTGGACACCCGGCCTTGTAGGAGGGGCGCTGACTTAGGTTAGAGGGTCTATGTGCCTATGGAGAGGTGCCTGGCATGCTCTGTGCACCGCCAGGAGGTCAGGGTAGCAGGTCCGGGGCATCTGGGAGTGTCATGGACTTTCTCTGAGCCTCCACACTGTCACCTGTAAAATGGGAGTCGTACTCCTTGCCCTGTCTCCTCCAGGGGTTCTTGTGAGGAGCAAAGGCGGGGAGGTCTTCACTTGGGTTCATGATCTCCCAGATTCCTAGGGGCTCCATGGTGGTGCTACAAGGGGCATGCAAAGGCCCTGGTCATAGACCCATGTTACAGAACATGAGAACTGGGTTCTTCCTGCCTTGGTTTTAGCCAAGAACTGGCAAGGCAAGAACACACCCAGGGCAGCGAACTGCCTGGCTTTAGTAGGGTGCTAGATGGCCCGTGTGGGCCTTGCAAAGGAGAGGGCCTCCAACCTGCCTCAAGGGCAAGTGTGGGGAAGCTGACCTGTCACTCCTGGGGCTGGGAGTTCACCCCCAGGCTGGCACCAGGCCCGTTCCTCAGGAAGCCTTACATCAGGAGACCACGGCAGGGCCGGTGCTGTGATGGTGCGACGGAGGCCTCAGTGGGGCAGAGGAAGGAGAAGAGTGCGACAGGCCAGATGTGGTCCTCCTTGATAGGGACCTTGGGCTGGCTCAAAGGGACTTTGCTCAGAGGAACACTGGAAGGGTGATGTGAGTCTGGGTGAGTGGCCAAAACCCAGGCGCCGGGTTCTGTGAGCAGCCCGGCCAGAGGACGATGTGGCTGTGACACCCTGCAAGAAAGTGAGGCTCTCAGAGCTACTGAGGGCCGAGCTCCAGGGAGACAGGACCCCACAGGTTCCACCCTCCTTACACGCTGTCCCCTCTCTTCTCGCCCCGTCCCCCTCACCCTGGAGGACTCAAGAAGCACAGCTGGTGGACAGGGCTGCAGGTATAAGATTCGCTCAAGACTAGGACTCTGCTGGAGCCCTTAGCTAGTAAGGGGCAGGGCCAGGTGGCCAGGCAGGTCTGATTCTGGAGTCTGCGTCAGCTCTTGGGGAATTGAGCAACCCTGGGCCAACTGACTTGCTGCTTGTCCTGTTCCCAGGCCAAGGCCCTGCGAGTACCCGAGGTGGGGGCCCTCCGTCCCTTCTCCTATTTATAAATAGACAGCAAGAGAGGAAGGAAAGAGGGGAGGCCTAGGGGAGAAGGAAAACGCTGAAAGCACCACATCTGCGGTGCCCTCTGCTCTTCCGGCCGCCTTTAGCACAGCCTTCTTTGGGGGTCTTCATGGCTTTATTGTTATTTTTTAATTTATAGAAAGAGACCGGGTCTTGCTGTGTTGTCCAGACTAGTCTTGAACTCCTGGCCTTAAGCGATCCTCCTCCCTCGGCCTCCCAAAGTGCTGGGATTACAGGCGTGAGCCACTGTGCCCGGCCTTCATGGCTTTTCAGTGTTCCGGAGATCACTTTTAGATGCCAGTACCCTTGAGAAGAGGTCATGCTCCCAGCCTTCCCCAGGGAGCCCCCCCGGGCAGGGATCCACCCGCTTAGAATGGAAGATGATATGGTGGGGAGGTGGCCACAGGGAGAAGCTTCAGGCTTTAGGGGTCGAGACCAACTCTTTACACAGAGCTGGAAGAACAGAGACTGTTCAGACCCAGGAAAAGTACCTACTGTGTGCAGGCACAGTACTAGGCACGTTCATATGCCTTCTCTTCATTTTATCCTAGCACTAATGCAATGAGGTCAGGATGACCCCATTTTACAGATGCAGAAATTGAGGCTTGGGAGATTTCGTGCAAATTATCCAAGGTCATGCAGCCAGTGAGTGGCACCCCAGGAGCGACATCAGCCTCTGTGCCCTCTGACAGTTTTGTACCCTGTGATCTTGTCCCGCTCCCTCATTTTACAGACAAGGAGCCCACACAGGGGAGTGGCTCTTCTATGAACACACTGTGAGCAGGGGAGGGTGGTTCAGTGACTCTCCAGGCAAAAGGGTCTCCAGGGTCTTAGGGCAGGTGCCAAAGCTGTGGGGAGGGGCAGAGGTATCTGCCCAAGGACCCAGGGACCCCCACACAGCGGAAACCCTCTTCAAGCAATGCGGAAACCACATCATTTGCATGGCGGGTCACGGGGACTCCTAGGGCGTGGTGGGAGGCAGCAGAGGCATTTGGGTCTTGACCTTGGGGGTTCACAGGAGCCCCATGGACTGCAGGGTGCAGCTACATCAGGCCAGGTCGTCACAGCGACGCCAGGGCTGGTGACAGCGGAGGCCCGTCTGCCGTCACGGAGAGGAATGGCGTCCGCGTTAGGAAGGACCGACCACATCACAGGCAGGCAGCCCGGGGGTGACACATCCCACTCCTGACTCGCTGCCTGTGATGTTGCTTTAGAAATGAGCTGGGGGCAGACAGGAAGACTGGGCTGGTATCCGGTTCTTGGAGCCAGGCTTTGTGCTAAATGCCAGGGTACAAAGACGCTGGGCATGGTCCCTGCCTGCAAGGAACCCTGAGTCTAGTGAGAGACGTCCCAGCCTCTCCCACTGTCACCCTCCAAGGGGCCTGCTGATGTCGCCTGCTCCATCTCCCACAACCCCTCCTCCTCGCCACCCTCAGCATCACCTGCCAGCTACAGGCTCCTTGGTCTTGGTTCCCAGCCTTCTTTCCCTTTCAGATGGACCTAAGCCCCCTTCCTACAATCAAGCCTGGCTCTCCTTAAAAGCTTCCAGCGGCTGCCACCACCTGCACAACCTCCTTAACCCCTGCCAGCATCTCCCACCTGTATTCATCACTCGCCTGTTGCCGTCACAACACAAAGCAGCACCTGGCTCCTCCGCCCCCTTCTCCACGCCTGTACTGCTGCTGCCTCTGCCCAAACGTCCTGACCCGCCACCCCCAACCTGGCAGGGCTGACTTCTCAGCTTCTTTCAAGAGTTCCCTCTGCCATCATTTCAGGGGGTCAGAGGTCCCTTCTAGGGGCTCCTGTGACAACCTGGGTGCATCCCTATACTGCCCACATCCGACCAGTTTTTGGCTAATTATTGGTTCCCTCGTGCCTCCCCCCAACCTTGACAACCTTATATGGGCGCTGAGCCAGACACATGGGCTTTGATCCAGTTCTGCCATTCCCCCACCTCCACTTTGTCATCTATAAAATGGCGACAGAAACAGTGCCCCCTTCACAGGGCTTTATGATTCATGAAGTCAGTTTGCGTGGCGTGCTTGGCACCATGCCTGGCAGTGGAAAGAGCTCAGTGTCACCCGTGTGTCTGCTACTCATCGCCCTACACACAGCCAGCACACAGCCCACAGCTGGCATCTCATAGATGCCGAATTGCTCAACACAAGCAAAGTTTTAATTTTCAATTAGTTGAAATGAGCTGGAGCTAGCATGAGAACGGGGCAGGAAATGGACGTACAAAGAGAGGGGGCGGCGTCCTCAGAGCGACAGACTGAGCGCGCCCATGTTTAGATGACAGCGACTCACGGTCTCCTCCACCACCACCTCACTGGAGGGTGATGTAGGCACAGCGCTCAGGAGCCTGGCCACCTGGGGTGGAGTCTTGGCTCTGCCTCTAATGAGCTGCAAAACCCTAAGTATGTCGTTTAATCTCTGTGCCTCAAAGGTCTTTTCTGTAAAATGGGGATAATGTTCCCCTGCCCCCAGGTGGCTGCGACAGGGAAGGGCACTCTGTGCATTTAATGCATTGGTCTCTTGCCTCGCACCCAAGAAGCACCCGCTAAATGTCAGCTCTTTTTTTTTTTTTTCTTTTGAGACAGGGTCTCACCCTGTCACCCAGGCTGGAGTGCAATGGTACGATCTCGGTTCACTGCAACCTCCGCCTCCCAGGTTCAAGCGATTCTCCTGCCTCAGCCTCCTGAGTAGCTGGGATTACAGGGACGCGCCACCACACCCGGCTACTTTTTGTATCTTTAGTAGAGACAGGGTTTCACCATGTTGGCCAGGCTGGTCGCGAACTCCTGAGCTTGTGATCCGCCTGCCTCAGCCTCCCAAAGTGCTGGGATGACAGGCGTGAGCCACCGTGCCCAGCTAAATGTCAGCTCTTAGCCCTGGGCTCTCTGTGCCCTCCCAGCAACTGCCCGCCCCTAAGGGAAGTGACAGAGAGCAGTCCTTTTGTTTCCACCTCACAGTCAAGGAAGCCAAAGGTCATGGAGGAGCTCGAGGGGCCTGGGGGCACAGGGGCAGCAGCGCCAGGCAGGCCCTGGAATCCTGACCCCCAGACCAGTGGAGGTGCAGCCCATTTCACACCTGAGATGAGCAACCAGCCCTGCCCAGTCTCCTGCCCAACCCAGCCGGGGTAACCAGCCAGCGGTGACCAGGACCAGGCTGGCCCTGTGACTGACTGCAAAAGCTCCAGGGACAAATGGGGTGACACTGACCAGAATCAGTCCGCTGGGGCCAGGCACGGTGGCTCACGCCTATAATCCCAGCACTTTGGGAGGCCGAGGCGGGTGGATCACCTGAGGTCAGGAGTTCCAGATCAGCAGGGCCAATGTGGCAAAACACCATCTCTACTAAAAAAAAAATACAAAAAATAAGCCAGGTGTGGCGGCACATGCCTGTAGTCCCAGCTACTTGGGAGGCTGAGGTGGGAGAATCGCTTGAACTCAGGAGGCAGAGGCTGCAGTGAGCCGAAGCCAAGATCACGCCACTGCACTCCAACCTAGGCAACAAGAGCAAGACTCCGACTTTAAAAAAAAAAAAAAAAAAAAAAAAAAAACAGAATTGGTCCATTGGGCTCAGGCTCAGGCCAGGCAGAGCTAAGGCCAGAGGGGCCTCATGTTGCAAAAAGCGGGTGGAGAGAGCATGCTCCTCACCTCCTGTGACCCCACCCTACATCCATGGCCCAGTCTAAAGGCTTCCTCCTCCTTCCTCAAGTGTCTGTCCCCCTTCCTTCCTGTTCTCTGTTTCTTCACCAACCCAGAGCTGTCACCTGAACTATGGTGACAGCCTCCTCATGGGCCTCCCTGCCTCCAGTCTCTCCATCTCATCTGTGCTTCACACTGAGGCCACAGTGATCTCTGCCCTGTCACTCTCTTGCTCAAAAACTATAATGGCTCCCCACTGCCTCAACTCCTGATAGGAGGAGTGTGTGCGGTGGCTGAGAGCATGGACACTGGAATAAGGATGCTGGCTTGAATCCATACTCCTTCCCCTCTTAGCAGGCAGCCTTGAAGGTGTTTTGCTTTGTTTTTAAATAAAGGAGTTCGTAGACCTCAGTCTTTTCATCTGTAGAATGGGACTGATAAATGCACATACCTCCTGGGGCTGATGGGAAGACTCAATAACACATGGAAAGTGTTTAGAAAATTCCTCCCAAATTATAGTTGCTACAGTTTTCTCAATGTAGTTGCTATCACTACCTCCATAAACTGGCCCTAAACTTACAGCCTCATGTGCTGCTGTCACTGTCCCCAACAAACCTTTGGCTCCAGCTAGGACAGCTGGGACAGTCTAACATTGTCCTCTAATATTCGGTTTTTGTTTTGTTTTGTTTTGTTTGAGACAGGGTCTCGTTCTGTCACCCAGACAAGTGCAGTGGTGCGATCTCAGCTCATTGCAACCTCCACCTCTGAGGTTCAAGTGATTCTTATACCTTAGCCTCCCAAGTAGCTGGACTACAGGTGCACACCACCACATCTGGCTAATTTTTTTTTTTTTTTTTTAAGTAGAGACAGGGTTTCACCATGTTGGCCAGGGTGGTCTCGAACTCCTGACCTCAAGTGGACTCCCAAAGTGCTGGGATTACAGGTGTGAGGCACCTCACCCGGACTGTCCCCTAATACTCTTTCCTCCATACCTCCCTCCCCACACCATTCTTCTCCCTGTAGCCACTCATCCTAAACCTGCCTACCTTTCAGGGCTCAGCGGTTAGGAGGTCCCCTGTGTGGGACTGGAGAAGGGCAGAATCAGGAAGGGGACAAGAAAAGACCAGGGCAATGACCAAAGGACCAAGTCACAACAGGAAGGAAGTTGAGCCAAGGGGTGGAGGGGTGATGTCTAGGGAGAATGGGATGCAGGAGCGGGGCTTGAGGGAGCTGGGGGGCAGGACAGGAAGGAGCAGGATTAGGGGCTTGCAAGGCTCAGGAAATGACAGCAGGAGCTGCTGGCGATGGGGCCACAGGAGCCTGGGGCCTCTGTAAGTTGCAGCCAGAAACTGGGGCTGGGGTCAGTGGGAGGAGGGGCCAGCAGGGACACCCAGAGCACTGGTGGGCGTCCTGCTAATTAAGGCAAAGGGCCAGAGCCCTTCCCCAGGGGTTCACAATCAAGTCCACAGCTGGGCCACACCTGGGCCTTCTGAGCTGGGTGACGTGGTGGTGCAATCTGCACTCCACTCCCTGCCCAAAGCCACTTACTCCAGCTGGGGCCAGGGAGGTCCTTGCTAATCTCAAGTGACAGTTGGGGCCACTGAGGTTCAGAAAGGAGAAGGGAACTGGCCAAGTTCTCCCGGAAGCAGAGGCTGGGCCAAGATGAGGCCTCAGACCCCTGACTCCCAGCCCCAGGCCCCACCCATTCCCATGGCCTCTGGCCTTGCTCCTGAAAGACCTTCAAGAACGCCTCCCGCTGACAGCTCAGAAGATGTCCTCCCTCCTCCCTGTCCACAGCCTGCCTGCCTCCAAATCCCCTCCCGCTCTGCTCTCCCACTCAGGCACACTGATTCTCTGAACCTGTGGCCACATCAGTCTCACTAGTGCAGGGCCACGCTCAGACTGAAGCAGACGGTGGGCCACTGTCTGGACAGCAAAGGAAAACAAACAAATCCCCCTGGGGATTTCTGTACCGTCTCCAGTCAGAGTGGCTGCGTCAAACCCGAGCCCCAGCTCCAAAAGGGACCCACGGAGGAGAGATCCGCTAGGCCTCTCAAGGAGCCAGTATGCCTGACAGAGATTCACCCTGCGGCCCTCGAAGTCAGGTTACACTGTCTGTTTTCCCAACAGAACATGCCCACTAGTGTCCAAAAGAGGGGAGAAGGAGGGCAGCTGGCCCTCCTGGGTCCTGAGAAGGGGCTCTGCAGCCCTCTCCAAACACCCAACACTTGCTGTGAACTAGCTAACAGGTCTCCTGAATCCAGCAACAGAATCAATAATCTAGCAACCATGAACCTCCAGGGTGATAATTCCAACCCCTCCACCCACTGCAAAGAAGAAATAGAGGCTGGGTGCAGTGGCTCATGCCTGTAATTCCAGCACTTTGGGAGGCCAAGGCGGGCAGATCACTTGAGGTCAGGAGTTCATGACCAGCCTGGCCAACATGGTGAAACCCCATCTCTACTAAAAATACAAAAGCTAACCGGGTGTGGTGGCTCACGCCTATAATCCCAGTTACTCGGGAGGTTGAGGCTGGAGAATAGCTTGAACCTGGGAGGCAGAGGTTGCAGTGAGCCGAGATCATGCCATTGCACTCCAGCCTGGGCAACAGAGCCAGACTCCATCTAAAAAACAAAAAAGGTCGGGCGTGGTGGCTCACGCCTGTAATCCCAGCACTCTGAGAGGCCGAGACAGGTGGATCATGAGGTCAGGAGATCAAGACCATCCTGGCTAACACGGTGAAACCCTGTCTCTACTAAAAATACAAAAAATTAGCCGGGCATGGTGGCGGGCGCCTGTAGTCCCAGCTACTCGCACCACTGCACTCCAGCCTGGGCAACAGAGTGAGACTCCGTCTCAAAAAATGAAGAAGAAATGGGGTCTCAGAGATGCAGGGTGGCTTGTCACAGTCCACAGGAAAGACAGGCTAGATGCAAGGGCACAGCTGGAGCCCTGGGATGCACTGCCAACAGCCCTCCCCCTGCACTCCCCCTGCACACTTGGGGCTCAGGCTTGGAGCAGAAGTAAATTATATCTTCCAACCCCCCATCAGCGAACAGACACTTCCTCCTCCAGGGCTCACAGCCAAGTACCTCAAACCACAGTGACATCACTGCCACCTGTGACATCACTACACACCACAGTGGAAAAAGACTGTGGGTCCCAGGGAGGTGGGCCCTGAGCGTCAGAGCCCCAGCCCCAAGGTCAGCTGCTCAGCAGAGGTGATCAAGGCCCAAAGCCCTAAGGGAAGGGGGCAGGACTCAGAACCAGGACAGAGCAGCCTGCACCCATTACGGTGACAAAGGGCTTCTTCGAGGAAAACGCCCTCCCTGCTCAAGGCTTCCTTGAACCTGTGGGTTCCCAGAAAGCAGGCTCTGCAGTGCCTGCCTACAACGAGGACTTTCCCATAGTGTGGGGAAGGGGAAAGGATCCAGCTCTTGAACTTGGAAAGGTGCCACCTAGGTACCAAGGGGCAGAGAGGCAAACCCCAGTTCTGCCTAAGGAGCTCCACCATGTCCTTCGTGAAGGCTGAAAGGCAGCCGTGAATTCTTGATGGCCCTGGGGCCTGAGTCAGGAAATCATTCCACCCAAAGCAAGTGAGATTGAGGTCAGCAAGAAGAAGAGAATCTGGGGAACCAAGATATTGACAGTGGGGAGTCCTGGGCTCTCCCTCCTGGGGACTTTTAGATACCCCACCCCCAATGTGTGGCCTTTGTCAAGTACTCAAAGCTGACACTTCCCCAATATTCTACGAAAGCATTGGAACCAGGGCTGTTAGGTTTCACAGGTAGGGATGCTTAGCCCCAGAGAGGTTAAGTAACCCAAGCAAGGTAGCACAGTGAGCCAGTGACAGTGCTCAGATGGGAACTGTGATCTCCCAACACCCGGGTCAGTGCTCCTTCCTCGGAGCCATGCTGTCTTAGAAGTCACTTGGAGGCCGAAAATGGACAGCATGACCTCAGAAGAGTCCCCATAGGGCATCCCCTTCTCCGGGTCACAAGTAAACAGAACCTTCAGCAGTACAGAGGCTGGAGATGGAGCAGGTTTTGGAGACCACCTGGAATCTTCCCGTGCCCATCTTGCAAGCTGAAGCCTTGTGCACTGTCTCTGTGCTTCACCAAATGTACCCCTCACTCACCCCCAAAACACACAGCCCCTGTTACTCACTAAAAGGGGTGGTGAAGGGAGGGGAGGTGAGATCCTGACCCCGCCGCCTTTGCCACAATACGGTGTCCTAAGACCAGGCTGTCAAGCAGTGGGTATGAGAGGCCCAGTCAGGGGGCACTGGGGCAGAAGCACAGACAGGAAAAGGCAGGGGGGAAAGAAGTTGCTCTCTGAGATGATGGGCAGCAAAGCCACTTAGACAGGAACTCTGGGCAACTGCAGGGCTGCCAACCAAGCTTCCGGGCCCTGGGGCTGAGAGCAGAGAGTCTGACTCCACAGGGGTCCCCACCTAGGCCTAAGCACCACCCCACGGCCCAGAGAGTCAGGTCAGACCTGCAAAGCCACCAATGGCTCAAATAGCTGCCAATGCCAGGATTAGAAAGCACGTTTAATCCTGACAGCCAGTCCGTGAGGCTAGGATTACTCCCATTTTACAGATAAGAACACAGAGCCTCCGAGGGTTAGAAAGACTTGTCAAGGTCACACAGCCAGTAAAACAGCAGAGCAACTACTCGAGGTTTATCTGATTCAGAGGTCTGGGCCTTTTCCCAGAGTCATCAGTGCTGCTTCCCTGTGCCCAGACGAGGGTCCAGAACTGGGAGCCACAGCACCTCTCCTTTGTTCCTGTTCACCCCATGGCACCCCAAACCCCAGCTTCCCTCCTTGCCCACTTCTGGGTAAATCACACGCATTCTGGGGTCCTGAGTCACCATTGGTGAGTGGCCCCATCCCTCACTACACTAGGGATGTCGAGGGGGTGAGCAACGTGGGGAGAGGACCCCTAACCTCAGCAGACCCCATTCAATGGGAAGGGGAGCCCAGAAAATATCCTAAGAGATGGAGGCAAACAACCCCACCCTGCCACCACTGACTTTTCAAACCCCCTGTCTCCTCATCTGTAAAACAGGGCCATTATCAAGGTCAAAGTCAGATGAATATTTTTTGAACACTTACTATGTGCCAGACACTGTCCTAGGCCAGTGGTTCTCAATCAGGGGCAATCCTCTAACGCCAAAGGATACTTAGCAATATCTGGAGACATTTTTGTCACAAGGGAGGGTGGCGCTACTGCCATCCGGTAAGTAGAGGCCAGGGATGCTGCTAAACATCCTACAGCTCACAGGACAGCCCCGCAACAAAGAATTAAATGTCAAGGACGCTGAGATTGAAAAACCCTATTCTAGGCTAGAGTCTACAGTGGTGAATGAGTCCCTGCCCTCACGGTACTTACAATCTTGTGGAAGGACGTAATAAAAGTGAAAGAAATAGAATAGATCAAGAGCATTATACAGGAACACAAGGCAGGTCGGGGAGAGAGAGCACCTGGCAGGGAGCATTTACAGGCAGGATTGTCTACTTCAGCAGAAGGAAGTGAGGGAAGGAGATCAAGGGACATCAGCAGGAGGAGTATTGGAGGTGAGGGGGGGAAGCAAGTGCAAAGGCCCTGGGGCAGGTGTGTGTGCAGCACACCTGAGGACAGAAAAGCATGGCTCAAAAGCGAGAATGGGGCCAGGCACGGTGGTTCACGCCTGTAATCCCAGCACTTTGGGAGGCCAAGGCAGGTGGATCACTTGAGTTCAGGAGTTCGAGACCAGCCTGGCCAACATGACAAAACCCCGTCTCTACTTAAAAAAAAAAATTAGCCAGGTGTGGTAGCACACACCTATAATCCCAGCTACTTGGGAGGCTGGGATGCCCTCATGACCTTGGCTGAGCTAGTAAGCCTATGTTCTCATCTGTGGATGTGGAAAGTATTCCCTGCCTGGCCCTTGTCACAGAGCCATGGGTGTGAAAATGGGTGAGGTGGGAAAATTGCTTGAACCCAGGAGGTGGAGGTTGCAGTTAGCAGAGATTGCGCCACTGCACTCCAGTCTGGGCGACAGAGTAAGACCCTGTCTCAATAAAAAAAAAAAAAAAA
>NW_016808946.1:2727066-2732701 GCF_001698545.2 Rhinopithecus bieti | reverse complement strand
AAAAAAAAAAAAAAAAAAAAAAAATTAAAAAAAAGAAGAAGAAGAAGAAGTGAGAACAGGCCAGGCGCAGTGGCACGTGCTTGTAATCCCTGCACTTTGGGAGGCTGAGGTGGGAGGATCACTTGAGGTCAGGGGTTCAAGACCATCCTGGACAACATGGTGACACCTCAACTCTACTAAAAATACAAAAAATACAAATAAATTAGCTGGGCATGGTGGTGCACACCTGTAGTTCCAGCTACTCTGGAGGCTGAGGCAGGAGAATCATTTGAACTCAAGAGGCAGATGGAAGCTGCAGTGAGCTGAGATGTCGCCACTGCAATCCAGCCTGAGCAACAGAGCAAGACTCCATCTCAAAAAAAAAAAGTAGATTGCTGTAGAGTCGGGTGTAACATACATGCCATGGCTCCGGGAAACCTCTTTCCCTTCCCATGCACAACCGTCCCGGCTACTCCTCCAGGCAACATTGCATAGTAAGGGCCATAAAGCATCACCCAGCCCTGGGAGGGACAGTGCTACGGGGAGCCACTGTGCCAGGCACCAGGATGACAGGGTCACCTCTGACATAAGAATGCCTGGCAGGTTCTCAGCCTTTCACACCCATAGCTCTGTGACAAGGGTCATAAGGGCGGTTGGGACAGAGCCCAGGCCTGTGAGGTCTGTGACCTGTTGGTAGTGTAGCTCCTAGAGGGTTGGAGCTGGATCTTGAGGTCCCCAGAGCCAGGCACTGGGCTGGGCTTGGAGTAGGTGTGTCCATGAATTTTGGGGGAATGATTCAATGAATGGCCCCACCTCAGGGTGCCTGACCACCTACCCACTGCCCTCTAAAGAGGTGCCTGACCAACAGACCACACCCTCAGTCAACACACAGGCTCCCCACTGGGATTTCAGACAGAGGCAAAGACACAGAGACGTGGTGAAAGGAGGGAAGAGCCCCCAGGGCCAGCAGGTACCCCCAGATCATCCAACTCCTCTCTGATGTCCAGCCTGGGAGCCCCCAACCTCTCCCCTAACCTGAACTGGCCCCAGGCCCTGGGTGATGAGGAGGCAAACAGCAGCACCTCAGCACCAAGACTTCCAGGGGGAGGTGGGCCAGGCCCATCAGGCAGACCCCTTATCCTTCTGCCCAGACAGCCCAGGCCCTGCTCAGCCCCATCAGAGGCACCAAGCACTCACCTACTGCCAGCTTTACTGCAATTTCTTTGTCAAATGAATAAATGACTAAGTGAATGAATGATATTTTCTATACCAGCCGGCAAATAAGACTTTTAAACGGGGCAAAAGCCCTGCAGCAGTGAGTCGGCTGCGTCCACGGCTAGCTCAGGTCTCCTGGAAGCTCCTTCTGCAGCTCAGTTGACTTCCATCCTGAGAACCCACTGTGTGTGAGGGCCTGGCTGGGAGCAGGAGTGCAGATACGGGCACTGGGAGGGTGCTGTGAAAGGAGCTTTGGAATCAGGCAGAACTGCATTCAAATCCTACCCCCAGCTCCCCAGCCCCCAGCTCTGTGATCCTGGGAAACGCCTCAGTTTCCACATCTCTAAAGACAAACGGCACCACCCACCTCTTGGGAGTTGCTGTAAGGGAGGTTTCAGTGAAATTTCGTGACGAAGTACCTAGCCCAGTGCCTGGTGCTTAGTGGGTGTTCAGAAATCAGGAACTATGGTGATGCTACTAATGCAAAGGAGGAAGAACCCACAGTTCCGGCCCTCAAGACACCTTCCATCCACTTAGGGGGTAAAACGCTAGATTAAAAGGCAGAATGCAATCTGTCCTCAAACGGAACAGAAGGGCCTGGGAGTTCAAAGAGAAGATCACATCCAACTGAGAAGGAGGAAAGGCTTTCCCACAGAGAATGGCATTTGCAGAAGGCCTTGAAGGATAGGGGTGAGGAGTGTCCCTTGGAGAGCGGACGGCACGGACAATGCTTTTGGCACGATGACACACAAGATGGCCATCGTCAGTTCTATAGAGGCTGGGGAGCACATGTGCAGGGAGGTGGAAGAAGAGCTCAGGCACCTTACTCTGGCCTGGGATCTCCAGGGGAGTTTCTGCCTCGACCATTGGGAGCCACAGGAGGCTCCCCAGGCAAACAGAGAGGTGCCTCATGCTTGAGAAGGGTCTCTCTGCTACGGATCAGCGGGAGAGGGGGCAGGGCCTGGAGACCAGCTACAAGGCTGTGGCAATAGTCTGGGTAGGGTGGTGGAGAGCAGGGATGAGGGAGGAGGGAATCTGAGCTGCTACAGGAGCTGGTCAGGAGGGGAAGGAAGTGGGAGGGAACCCACTCCGGCTACTCCAGGACTGCAGCCTGGTATCCTGAAGAGCCCTGTGCCTGCCACCCCTCTCCCATCCAGGGGCTTGCATGACCCCAGAGTTCACCCAGGCAGGCCCAAGCTCAGTGGCAGGAAGACCCCCCTCTGAGGCCAGAGTCTATGGCATGACCCCAAAGTCAATCTGGGGACCACAGTCATCCCCATTCACACTCAGCCCTAGAGTGGGGACTCTCCGGATCCAAAGGCCACCCAGGACTTACTCTGGGGCAGTTCTCCAGGACCCACTCCTGACACCCACTGTGGGTGAGTCAGTTCTAGTCTGACAGCCCCCATCTTCCACCCACAAGAACTGGACTCTTTAGCCTCAGATCAATGAGTCACCTTATGTCACCACAGAAGCCAGTGCCACCTCCCACCTTCCTCCTCGGTCAAGATGTCAGATGGGGGCAGATGGGCCACGTGTCCATCAGGGGCAGCTCTGAGGAAGGATGAATGCCCACCTTCCCTGCAGTCTCAGGGCACAGGGGCCAAGGGCCGGAGAGACCCCCTTTGGAGGAAGAGTTCCCCCAGGCCCTTCCGTGAAATACAGGTTCTCTGAGCCTCAGTTTTCCTTCTGTAAAAAATGGGTTATCTTACCTTACCAAACCATGGAGACAGTCAAAAAAACGGGATAATCCTATGTTACCGAACCAGGAGAGTCAAAAAAAGGCAAACGGTACACAGTCCCTTGTACGCCCGTTGCTATTGTGGGAGTGATGTTCATAGGAGCCCCAGGGTTTCTGCTGTTGCCATTTTCCTGCGGCCCCTGGAGACTTCATTTGCCTTGCTCGATTACCAACCCAGACCTCCCGCGCTTCCCCTGCCCCCAGAGGCCACAGAAAGCAGACTCTGCAGTAGTCCCCAGACGCATCGGGAGGAAGCAGACAGGCAGCTAGCCCTCCAGTTGTGCCCTCAGTGGGCCTGACACACACCTGGCCCTGCTCTTCAGACACAGGACCCTGGTATTTCTAAGAAATCGGAAAACCGTCACCCAGAGGAAGAGGAAGTCTTCTGAAGAGGGTGCCCGGCGTGGGCAGTGGGGCAGCGCCCGGCACAGCCTCTTCTCCACCGCGTGGGAGGGGAGGGCTGTCGCAGCAGTCACAGGGGTGAGGGAGAAGGGGTCCCGGGTCTAGCGGGGGTCTGCCCAGGGCTCGCTGCTCAGCCCCAAACGCCCTGGCCTGCGCTCGCGGAGGAACCAGGGTGCGCTCCTGTCATGACGCGGGTAAGAGGGGTTTCGGGGGCCGGAGTTGCGCCCCGAGCGCACGTGTACGGGCCCGGGGTCCCCGGCGGGTCCCTAGAGGTGTGCGGCGCGTGTCTGACGCGGATGGGGGGCGGCGACTCGGACTTCCAGCCTCCCAGCCCGTGACAGCACCCTGGGAGAGCGCGGCCCGGGCACCCGAAGGCTGCGCACCAGCCGGGTGGGCATGCGGGGCGGCTGTCCCCCGTGGGCCGCGCGAGTCACCCACCTGGGCGGGCAAGGCGTGCCCCGCGGCCCAGAGCTCCAGTCCGACGGCCAGCGCGGCCCAGACAGCGGCGGGCGCCATGGGTGCGGGCGGGATCCGGTTGCCCCCTGCCCTCGCGCCCTCGCGCCCTCGCAGCCCAGCGCCTTCTCCCTAGGCTCCGCTGTGCTCTGCAGCCGGCGACTGAAAGCGAAAGCCCGCGCCCCATCGGGCCAGAGGCCAAGCGGCGGGGCGGGGCGGGGCGGGGCCAGCCGGCCTTGGACACGCCTCCTCCACGCCCCTCCCCAGCCTCTGCTGGGCCTCCCAGCCGACCACCCCAGCGTCGCTGGGCCAATACCTCCAGCGTCACTCCCAGCACTCGGTGACCCTTCAACCTCCTCCTATCGTCCCCTCCTCTTCGAGTCACCATCTCCACCTGCCCGGCCTCCACCTGCCCTCCCAGCTCCCACAGGTTTCCCTGTCCCGTGAGGGTGAGGCACTAATTTGGAAAAACATCCCCCAAAGCTGACACCTGCTTTAGGGGAACCAAGAGAATTCTAGATCATTCGCTCATTTAGACTCTATTTAAGTATATTTAATTCTTATTTTTTAATTTTTTTAGAGACAAGGTCTCACTCTGTCACCCATAGCTCACTGCAGCCTCCAACTCCTGGGCTCAAGCGATCCTCCCACCTCAGCCTCCAGAGTAGCTGGGACTACAGGCTCGGGCCACCATGCTGGGCTGATTTTTTTGTACAGACGGAGTTTCGCCATGTTGCCCAGGCTGGTCTCAAACTCCTGAGCTCAAGTGCTCTTCCCACCCTCAAGTGATCTTCCCACCTCTGGCCTCCCAAGGTGCTGGGATTATAGGTGTAAGCCACTGCACCTGGCCTGTTTAGACTCTAGAGCCAGATCACCTGGATCTGGATCTCTGAACTCACCTCATGGGACTATTCTAAAAATTTAAGGATATGTAATATACATAATGCAGTCTGTACTTTATATATACTTAAGTGTCTACATATATAACAATAGGCATGTATAAATCTTGGCTGTTGTTACTACTCTTCATGTGTTCATCTTTCCGTAAACATGCATCCAGCCCTTCTCACAGTGAGAAGACTCTGCACTTCCCTGATCAAGTCTGCTGCCCAGGCAGTGGGCAGATGAACAGAGGCTGGGAGAGAATGTCACCTGGGGAGCTGTGGGGCCCTGAGGGGCTGCTGAGGCCAGGCCCAGGAGAGCTGGCTTCCCCAAGATTTACATCATGACTGAGCACCCATTCCAGCTGTGATCTGTCCCCCGATCCCCACTTTGAGTGCCAGCCCTAATACAAGTCCAGCCCTGCAGGGGCAGAGCACATTCCTCCAGCCCTGGATTACGGGGATCCTAGCCCCCAGCACATAGGGCATTTCTAAGGGTTGGGGTGGACTGGGTGGCAGGAGGCGATTCTCTTCCCAGTTTCCTCACTGCAGGCCGCCTGAAGATACAGAGACCCTTGCTCTGGGCCACCAGCCCCACAGCGGAGCCTGCAAGGATGGTGCTTCTAGGTGCTGAGTGAGAAACTGGGAAGTGATTCCTGGGGGATGGAAAACCCCACCTCCTACCCAGGAGGCTGGGAAATCACCTGGTTTCCACATGTTTCTGTGATATGGGCCACGCTGAGGGTGTGGCTGGTGTGACCCACAGCCTTAACTCTGCAGAGAGGCTCAGCCACTGGACAGGCATGCAGAGCTCTTCTGGCCCTTAAGAGAATTGCCTGGGAGCAGCTCCAAGGACTCCCTGATCCCTAAAATAGAGCCGAAGGCAGGAGGGAGATGTCACCTGGTGGAAGCAGGGGACAATAGTTCTCTCCAGTTGTCCCCCACACCTCAAGACCAATGGGTC
>NW_016808946.1:2649448-2726643 GCF_001698545.2 Rhinopithecus bieti | reverse complement strand
CCGCCAACAACCGGCTCCCCCTACCGGTTTCCCTATCCCAGTGAATGACACCATCACCTCCTGAAGGTAAGGATTCTCCCAGGCTTAGGTCCCATCCTGAGAGCTAATTCAAGCTCTAATCTCTACGCAACATGAGGCTTCTCCCCTTCTCCAGGCCGACCCAGGCTTGAGAGCAGGTGACTTCTCTCTGGACTCTGCCAAGTGCAGTTCTTGACTCCTCCAGGGCCAGGCCCAGGGGTGAGGGTTTGGGAAGGAAAGGGCACAGTGTTCCATGGCAGCCAAAGTTGTCACCCATCTGGCATTGGGGCCTTTGGGGACAGTTTCCAGCTCATTCTCTCTGGGCCTCTTGTACAGGTTTCTTGGAGACCTTCTTACTGACTCCACTGGCCACAGCTCCCCAGCACCAGAAATGCCTGCACCTCCTGCTGGCCACAATTCACCACCTCCCCTTCGGCTCCTACAGGGTGGTGTCCTCCTGGCTTCTCCTGCTGAGGCCGCCTCCCTACTAGGAAGCACTGTGGGATGCAGATGGCCAGACTGGCCTCCTCACTGGGGTCCATGGTCACCTTGCCCTTTGCTGCGCACCTATAGCAGCCCAGCTCACTCTCCGTGTACCCAGGTTCCCTCCAGCAATGCCAGCTCAGGCCCATCCAGCCACAGGCTCCTTTATTAAGCACCTGCTGTGTGCCAGCCCTGCAGCACTGGGGACTCAGCAGTGGACAAAATAGACAAGAATCTCCCACCTGTGTTATGTCCTTAAACTCCTAGGATATGAAGCTCCCAGATAGGCCCCTCGCATCCCCTCCTGCTTGGCCCAGGATAAGAGGAAGTGCCCTCTCGTCTCCAAAGGGCAGCAGGGGGCACTCAGCACAATGGCGACTCCTTCCCCAAAATCCTCTCTCTTGGCTTCTCCAACCCCACATCTTATTTAGGCTGGGAGTGGCGATGGCCAGTTCTGGCTGAGTCAGTTTGTCTCTCCACATGACCTGCGTACGTGGTCCGGGACTTTCTCTTCCTGGGGAGGGGGTGGGGATTGATCTTGACACTCACCATATTGTACCTGCCACTGGGGAATCTGGTAAAACTCAGTGATAGCAGAGGCAGTGTGGAGGGCCTGGACTCTCCTTCTGCCCCACAGCCCAGCCCTGGCTCTATCTCCCACCCATGGTGCTCGGGGCCTCCCGATGAGGCTCTGGCCTTCAGGCTCTGTCCCTGAATCTGCCGCTCCATGGAGTGGTCAGACCCAGCCCTGCAAAGCATAATCCACTCATGCCACTCTCCTAGCCCAGGGTTTCTCAACCCAGAGGTCATTTTACCCCCTCTCCCACCCCAGCACATTTGGCAATGTCTGGAGACATTTTAGGTGGTCACAGCTGCAGGGGGCAGGGAGAGGTGCTGCTGACATCTCGTAGGTGGAGGCCAGGATTCTGCCGAACATCCCACAATGCTCAGGACAGCCTCATCACAGAGAATCAGCCCTCCCAAAACATCCAGAACGCCAAGGTTGAGAAGTAACCTAGCCCATGGCTCCCCATGGCCTTTAGAACTGATTTCAGCCTCCTCCACAAGATGCTGGAGGCCTTCCTGTCCTGGCCCAGCTGGCCCACCAGGCAGAGCCCCACCACGAACCCAGCTCCACACGCTAACTCCCTGGGCAGCCGGGGCAACCCTGAGTTCCCACCTCCATGCCTTTGTCCACGCAGGTTCCTCTGCCTGGGGTGTCTTTTCCTCTTTGTTTGTTTGGTGATCACCTACTTGTCCTTCCAGTCACAGCCCCCCTCCCGCTCTTCTGTGAAACCACCCTTGACCACACCCCACCAAGCTGGGCAGGATAACATGGTATGTCTACAGACTGTTAGCATAACACTCACTCCGATATTAGTCGCTTACATGGCCCTCGCCTCTCTTAGTAATTGTGATACTAGCGGTTATGGAAAGATGACTTACACACTTTGTCTTGCACCGGGTGGGGGGCAAGCTTTATGGTATGCTTATCCAGCGAGTACAGGGTACAGTTCGTTCAAACCTGGTTTGGTGGCTTCTCCATAGCCAAGGGGCTCTTCTCAGCATGCAGCTCTCACACTGCTGGACCATATGATACCCGAGGGTAGGGGGACTTTCTCTTGGTCCCCTCTATTTCCCTTAATTGAGCCCCTTCTTGTGCATCTCCTGTATGTTCTGGCCCAGGAGATACCTCACAGGAGGGGCTTGATAAAGTTGAAGTGAATAAGGACCAAATACAGGACGAAGGGTATGCAGGAGGTGATGAAGGAATGAAGACTTGAGTGAACGAATGAACGAATGAATGAATGGGTACATGGATGTCCGGGTCAAGGCTCAGGAACCCAGTTCAGCCCAATCACTTCCAGGCCCTACGTACCCAACCCAGATTCCCAAGTCATGCATCTGGTAGGCTCCCAGCCCCACAGTGCAGAGAAGTCCCCGTTGGCTCCTTGTTGACAACACAGACTTCGAGCAGAGGTGGGACTGTGGTCCTGAGGTCCCCAACTCAGGGGCTGCATGTGCAGAATCTGAACTCTTGGCCGGGGGCCCCCTGGAGCCTCTCCTCACTTCCCAGCTCAGTCCACAGCCCTCAGAGGTCCCCTGCCATCTCCCACCCCAGTAGATGGATGACTGCGCTCCTGCAAGTGAGGGTGGAAGAAGGCAGGGCGACAGGCAGGCCACGTGTGCAAGGACAGCCGGTCTGTCAGTTATTGAACACCTACTGTGTACCGGGCATTCTAGTGGATCTTTTGGAGGAGTGGCTTTCCAGCTTTAACCAGCATAAGAATCATCTGGAAGGCTTGTGAAACATGCAGAGTTCTGGGCCCCACGTCCATGTCTGTTGAGGGCCTGAGGATCTGGCTTTTTAATGGACCGCTTGGTGACTGAGGGGCACCTGCTGAGAAACCATACAGAGGGTTGAGGAGCAGCAGGTGCTGTGTGTGGCTGAGGGCGGTTTGGAAGGCTGAGCTGTGGTTGTGCTAAGAGGGGCTGTTTCCACCATGGGGAGGTCTCCATGTAATATTCTTTTTGGAGTGAGCTTTCAGAGCCAGCCACAAAGCCAGCTCCTTCTGACCTGGCCTCAGGGTCCCAGTGGGAATCTATCTTGCAGGGTTGCTTGGACAGTGGGAACCCTACTCCTTCCCTACCAAGGCTGGCCCACAGCCAGGGCAAGTAAACTTTTCTAGTCCCTCTGTCCTGCTTATCTCAGCGCCCTGAATGTGCTGGGCCAGCCCCTTGATGACTCATGTCCTAAAATCACGAACAGGAAGCAGCGTTTAGTGTTAGCCACAGCCCTACAACTGCCTGCTGCATCTGGCCCTCCCACCTGGCCTCCTCCCTCGCCTGGGGCCACAGGTTAGGCTGAGCTGGCCATACCATGCTGTGGGCTGCGGGTACTGGACTGAGAAACACCAGCTCCTGTCCCCATCTCCTTCCAAAGAAGAGGAGGGCCTGGGGGTGCAGCTCCCCCTCTCTCCCAGTACTCAAAGAGGACCACAGGCAATTTGGGGAAGGAAGCCAAGAGAGCCTCCAGGCCTCTTCCTCCCGTTGCTTCACTAAAACCGCCCTGTTCTGAGTGGCCTCTTCCCAGGACTCAACCCCAGAATCAGTCCCAGACCTTCTGGAGAAGACCCTTGGTTTCTCAACCCAGCAAGCGGGACCAGCTAAGACTCAGGAATCCCCATTCTAGCCCCCTTCCTGTGTGACCTTGGGCCAGTGCCTACCCGTCTCTGGGCTTTAGCATCCTCACCTGTAACATGAGGAGTCGGATTTCGGGGGGGGCAGGCTGGTTTCACCCTATATGCAGCTCCACTTGGCGGTGGCTGCCTACGGCTCTGTGTTGAGAAAGACTCTGAGCCTGGGCTCTGCAGGAAAGGACGCAGGATGGAGCAGCCCGGTGTTCCCTGGGCGGGCAGGGGCCAGCCTCAGCACAATCACCTGGCCTTTGCCATCTCTGGATTAGACTAAGTGCCCCTCTTGTCCTGAAGTTGTGTGGAGTGGGGTGCAGATGTGTGGGGTAGGTACACTGGATGTGTGCAGTGGGGCACAGCAGGGCTAGGCTTGACTCCAAATCCCTGCCTTTATTGGCACAAAGCAGGTCTTGCCTGACCTGTGGGAATGACTGCCCAGGTAGAGGGGTGCAGAGCTTGCCTTTTATGCAGAGCCTTTTCCTGACGGGAAATTCTTTTCATCCTACCACAAACCACGCTGCTGTATTTTACATGCAGCAGTAAGTTTTTTATTTTATTTTATCTTATTTTATTTTTTTGAGACAAGGTCTCACTCTGCCACCCAGGTTGGAGTGCAGTGGCACAATCACAGCTTGCTGCAGCCTCAACCTCCTGGTCTCAAGTGATCTTCCCACCTCAGCCTCCTGAGTAGGTGGGACCACAGGCGCATGCCACCATGCCTGGCTAATGTATTTTTTGTAGGGACGGGTTTTTGCCATGTTACCCAGGCTGTTCTTGAATTCCTACGCTCAAATGATGCTCCCACTTCTGCCTTCCAAAGTGCTAAGATTACAGGTGTTAGCCACCATGCCCAGCATTTTTTTTTTTTTTTTTTTTTTTTTTGAGACAGAGTTTTGATCTGTTGCTCAGGCTGGAGTAAAATGGCATGATCTTGACTCACTGCAACCTCTGCCTCCCCGGGGTTCAAGTGATTCTCCTGCCTCAGCCTCCTGAGTAGCTGGGATTACAGGTGCCCACCACCATGCCTGGCTAATTTTTTGCATTATTTTTAGCAGAGGTGGGGTTTTGCCATGTTGGCCAGGCTGGTCTCAAACTCCCGACCTCAGGTGATCCACCCAACTCAGCCTCCCAAGGTGCTGAGATTACAGGCATGAGCCACCGCGCCCTGCCCTTTTTTTTTAGACAGAGTTTCACTCCTGTCGCCCAGGCTGGAGTGCGATGATGCGATCTTGGCTCACTGCAACCTCCGCCTCCTGGGCTCAAGCGATTCTCCTGCCTCAGCCACCTGAGTAGCTGGGACTACAGGTGCATGTCATCACACCCAGCTAATTTTGTGATTTTGTAGGAGCCAGGGTTTCCCCATGTTGTCCAGGCTGGTCTTGAACTCTTGAGCTCAAAAGTGATCCACCTGCTTCAGCAGCCTCCCAAAGTGCTGGGATTATAGGCATGAGCCACCATGCCCAGTCTTATTTTTTTTTAAGTTGTCTTGTGGTTACACTTTATTTTATTTATTTAACTCCTGAGCTCAAGCGATCCACCGCCTAGGCCCCCCAGAGTGCTGGGATTACAGGCCCCACTGCACCCAGCCTCCCAGCAGTAACCTTTTTAACCCTACATTATCTTTGTTTCATTTTTTTTTGTTTGTTTGTTTGTTTTTTAGAAATTAAAAAAAATAAAGAATCTTATAAAAAAAAAATCCATATTCCACTACCCAGAACTGACCAGTGGTAAGAGCCAGGGTTGCCCTCACTCCTTCCTGACCCCTCTGGCCTGGCTGCCCTTTCTGGAACACACAAAGCGTGCTCCCACCTTGAGGCCTTTGCACTGGCAGTTCCCTCTGCCTGGACCACCTTTCCTCCAGATACCTGCATGACTCACTTCCCCTTATCAGTCTCTGCTCAAATGCCACCTCCTCAGAGAGGCATCCTGGCACCCCACACCCCCGCCCCCCACCAAAATAGCTGCTTTACTTTTCTTAATAGCATTTGTTATAATTTCTCTTTGGATCTGTGTATCATCTGTTTCTCCCATGAAGGCAGGGACCTTGTCTGTTTTGCTCTCTGCTGGGTCCCCAGCACCTAAGAAGTTGCACAGATATCAAATAAATATATATATATATAATGTGTGTGTGTGTGTGTGTGTATATATTTTTTGAGATGGAGTCCCGCTCTGTTGCCGAGGCTGGAGTGCAGTGGTGCGATCTCGGCTCACTGCAACCTCCGCCTGCCGGGTTCAAGCCATTCTCCTGCCTCAGCCTCCTGAGTATCTGGGGTTACAGGCGCCCGCCACCATGCCTGGCTAATTTTTGTATTTTTACTAGAGACAGGGTTTCACCGTGTTGGTCAGGCTGGTCTCGAGCTCCTGATCTCGTGATCCACCCGCATCGGCCTCACAAAGTGCTGGGATTACAGGCATGAGCCACCGCGCCCAGCCTTCAGTTAGATATTAAAAAAAAAAAAAAAAAAAAAAGGTAGGCTCTCAGTAAACATACGTTGATTATTTTTTGCTTCCAATACTTTTATAATTCAAATGGAAGTCCTTGAGACCCAGCCAAGTGGTAGTCCCCTTGATTCCACCCCCAAAACAGCAATTCCTCTGGGTTCGTGGTGCTTCTCTCCAGTCCGTTTTCTGCTTCCACATGCCAATGTAGAGTGTTATTCTAGATATGCGCGTCTACATCTGCACAAACGATGAAACACCAGGTGCACCGTCCTGCCCCTTGCTTTTTTCCCCTCGGCTGTGTTTCTGAGAACTTTCCATATTGATGAGTTCAGATCTGCTTATTGTTTCTACCTGCTGCTGCTGCTGCTCGGAGCTGCACCCGCCTGGTGCCTGTCTCACACCTTGCTTCCCCGCTCCTCTGGAATGGGCCTTTGGGGTGTTTGTACTTTGGCTCCACTGCACACACTGAGGTGTGCGTTCCTGCATCTGTCTCCCAAGACCCAAGGTTGACTGTTTCTCCAGGTCTGAAACCTGGAAAGTAGAACTGCTGGGCAGTGGCAGGCTGTGGGTTTGCATGTTTTCATTTTCACCGGGCCCTGCCCAATTCCTCTGCCAAGAGGCTGCACCCCTGGACACTCCTGCCAGCAGACTGCGAGTCCTGGTGCCCACATCTGCAGCCGGGGCGTTTGATCTTGTCAGTGGGTTTCCTTTTACAGCCCTTTGTATTTTCAAAGGGTTTTCAATTCTCCCTTTCAATTCTTTCCAATTCTTTCAGCCTCATCATGGCCCTGCTAAGTGAGTGTTGCCCTTTCCAGGATCCTGGTCTCTCTACCTCTAAGTACCAACCCGTAACCCCTCCAAACCCACTCTCTGCCTCCCTTCCCCAATTCCTACTTTCTAAAACTCCTATCCCACCAAAGCCTCCCCATCTCACTGGTCTCTCCAAGGACCAACTGGAGCCGTCTGTGGACCACAGTTCTCTAGACAAAGACTCAAACACAAGCAACAGCTGCCTTTCCACCATATATTCTATGAACTCTGGCCTCAGTTTCCCCACTGCCCCTGAGTTCCCCTCTTTTCCTCTTTACATACAAGGCCACTGTGGCCTGGAGAAGAATGTGACTCCCCTCATCTAGTCCCTCGTCCTCCCACCCCCTTGCTCTTTTTTGTCAATAAACCTTAGGTATTTCAAAATTTGGGGGCGAGTCTGAATGGAATCTTGTGTGTGTGTGTGTGTGTGTGTGTGTGTGTGTGTGTGTGTGTGTAACTTCTCTCTCGCTCTATTTTGGACCTCAGGTACAGAGGGTTGAGTGAATCATACTGCACAGAACTTGCCGAACAAGGTTCCTCTCTGGCTTGATTTTTTTCCCTCAATCCCTGTTCTCATCCTCCTCCACACCTCTCCAACAATCAATGTGTCCTTATAAAACCTGTGGTGTCTGCAGGTGTTTGAATTTCTCTCGTGCAGGACTGCTGGATCGGGGAGTATTTGTGAACCTAATTCACTAACACTGCCAGATATTTCTCCGGGACGGTGTTTTTGATGTAGAAGCTGGTTTTTAAAAAACAAAAGAAAAGAGAGAATTTCTCTAGGATGAACACCCCAGTGATGCCTCCACTATCAGGGCTAGAGGGTTTCTACCACTCTCTTGCCCCCAAACTCATCATTAACCAGTGTTCTGATTTGGGCCGACATGATGGGTGTGAAGTGGAGCCCAATGTCACTTCATTTGCATTTCTCTGAATATCCGTGGGTTTGAGCACCTCTTCATTACTTGTTAGTCATTTGGGTTTCCCCTTCTGTGAACTGCCTATTCACATCCTTTGACCATATTTCTATTATTTCCTGTCTTTTTCTTGTAGCTTTGCAATAATTCCTTGCATACGCTAGATATCAATCCCTTGTCATTTATCACAAATACTTCCTCCACTCTGTCGCCTATTTCGTGTCCTTGCTGATGGTGTCCTTTATTATTGGCAAAAAAAAAATCTTAATTTTAATGCAATGGAATCCATCAGTGTTTTTCCATTTGCATCACATTTGAATTCCCTACTTATGGGTAATGAGAGAAAATTATAGAAAAGTAACTTCATGACCTGTAGGTAGAGCTACTCATAAGTCATGAAGATCCTTTTCTATGTTTTTCTTTCATTAGCTTTATAATTTTCCATCTCATGTCTAGGTCTTTAATACACTGGGACTGTATATGGAGTATAAAGTCTGGAGACCAACCTTTATTTCTCTCCATAGAGTGAGCCAGTTTTACCTAAACCATCAGCCAAACAGTCCATCCCTTTACTCTTTATCATAAATACCTGGCTCTGTCACCGAACAGTCTATTCTATTTTTTATTTATTTTTGTCTTACCGAACAGTCTATTCTATTTTTTATTTATTTTTGTCTTTTGAGACAGGATCTTATTCTGTTGCCCAGGCTGGAGTGCAGTGGCATGATCAAAGCTCACTACAACCTCTGCCTCCCAGGCTCAAGCCATCCTCCCACCTCACCCTCCCGATTAGCTGGGACCACAGGTACACACCACCATGTCCAGCTAATTTTTATATCTTTTGTAGAGATGGGGTCTCGCCATCTTTCCCAGGCTGGTCTTGAACTCCTGGGTAGGCTCAAGTGATCTACCCACATTGGCTTCCCAAAATGCTGAGATTACAGGCGTCAGCCACCATGCATGGCCATTTTTCTATATTTTCTTTCACTAGCTTTGTAATTTTCCATCTCACATCCAGGTCTTTAATAATCAGGATTGTACATGGGGTGTAAGGTTTAGGGAGCCACCTTTATTTCTCTCCATAGAATGAGCCAGTCTTTCCAACCCCATCAGCCCAAGAGTCCATCCCTTCATTCTTTATCATAAGTACCTGGGTCTATCGCTAAACGATCTATTCTGTTCCACTGGCCTTTTGTTCCTGGGCTAGTTTCATATGGTTTTTATTATTACAGCTTTAGAGAACATTTAGTATTTGGTAGAGTGAATTTCCCTTGTTTGCTCTCCTTTTTCAAAATGGGCTGAATTATATTTGGTTTTATTCTTCCACATACTTTTTTTTTTTTTTTTTTTTTGAGACGGAGTCTCACTCTTGTTGCTCAGGCTAGAGTGCAATGGCACGATCTCAGCTCACTGCAACCTCCACCTCCTAGGTTCAAGCGATTCTTCTGCCTCAGCTTCCTGAGTAGCTGGAACTACAGGTGTGTGCTACCACACCCAGCTTATTTTTGTATCTTTAGTAGAGACAGGGTTTCACCATTTTGGCCAGGATAGTCTTGATCTCTTGATCTCGTGATCCACCCGCCTTGGCCTCCCAAAGTGCTGGGATTACAGACATGAGCTACCACACCCAGCCTCTTCCACATACATTTTTAAATCCATTTGCACAACTCCAGCTGTAATTTGAGATTTCACTGAGTTGATAGGTGAACTGGGAGAAATGACATCCCTGCAACATTAATTTATCCCATCCATGAACATGGTATACGATTCGTCTGTTCAGAGCGTCTTCGTGTCTTTTAACAGTTTTCACTTTTCTCTGGGTGTTTGGATGTGGCAGGGATGAAAGGTGTCAGCGTCCCACCCTAACCCATCACCTCCCTACCTGGGCCCCCATTTGACATTCACACTAACTCCAGGCGAGCCCAGTGGCAGGGTCTGATAGTTCTATTTTATATACCACTTTAAGCAACTCACGCCAGTCCACACGGCCAGCAGAGTGCAGACACAGAATACAGGACACATCTCTCTACAGTAAATCTCATAATCTCAAACGTCTGTTTCATGAAGGATTTGCCAGGCCCCAAAGCAAGGGCTGCTAGTGCAGTTGTGCCACTCAACACAAAGAGGTTCCACTTCACAGAGGGAGAACTTGGGGTTCCTCATGTGCTCTGAACACAAGGCTTTCTCTAGGTCTGGCGCCTGGGAAGGGGTGAATTATCAGGAGCCTCTAGCTCCATCCTCCATTGCTCCATCACTGGCTGTCTATGCCCACCCTAAGCCAGCCAGCCCTAGGTCTGCAGGCAGCCCAGCTAGGCTGCAAAGGCTTCACCTGTCCCATCTCCCTCCAGCCTCTCTTAAGGCAAACAGCTTTCCTGAGCCTGTCTTCACCTCACCTTCCCCAGATGCATCCTCCAAAGCCCTCCCCAGAGGTCTCCCACCTAGACTCCCAGGCAGTTCAGATACAAACAATCCCCCACAATGAAACATGACCCTTTCCCATTCCTGATGCAGAACCATCTTTCATGGCTCAGCTCCAACCCCACTGCCTCCTTAACACCCTCCAGGATCTCTCCAGCCCACAGGGTTCTCTTGCCCTGGCTGCAGGTGGTCTGGCATTACAGAAAAAGCACTGGAATGAGCTAAACCAAAGATTCTCAAAGACACTTCCAGCCATGAAACACTTTCTAATGAAATCTTAGGATGTAGAGGTAACAGCTTTCTCAGATTGCCTGGTTCTCTGGATCTAGATCCCAGCTCTAGGGCAATAGATCAAGACCATATCTCTAGAAAATTCAATAAATGAATAAATAAATGACTGAAGATAATTTTTAAAAGCTACTCAGAAGGGAGGGAAGAAACCAAAGTGTTTAAAGGAGTTATCATGGGTGATGGAATTATGTGTAATTTTTTTTTAAGGAATACTGATTCTTTTACTGTTGTTGATGTTGTTGTTGTTGTTGTCATCGTTGTTATTGTTACAAGGTCTAGCTGTGTCATCCAGGCTGAAGTGCAGTGGCGCAATCTTGGCTCACTGCAACCTCTGCCTCCTGGGTTTAAGTGATGCTCGTGCCTCGGCCTCCCAAGTAGCTGGAACCACAGGCGCACACCACCACGGCCGATTAATTTTTGTATTTTTAGTAGAGATGGGGTTTCACCATGTTGGCCAGGCTAGTCTTGAACTCCTGACCTTAAATGATCTGCCTATCTGGGCGTCCCAAAGTGTTAGGATTACAGGCGTGAGCCACTGTGCCTCGCCAAGATTGTGTGTAATTTTTATTATATTTATCATATTCCTTATACTTTGTTTCTTCTTTTATTCATCTTTTCCATTTATAAAGTTTATTTTTATCTTTAACGTACCAGCAGCCTCAGTGCTTGTCCTGAGGGCCACTGATTCTCTGTGTGATCTCAGACACATCTCTCGCCTTCTCAGGCCTCAGTTTCTCCATCTGTACTCTCAGAGGGAGGGGCTGCATGAGGCTGTGAGGTCTGGGAGTCACATATCGCTGGTACACATCATCCCTGCCCCATGCACTCCGTTTCCTCCAGGCCATATCAGCAGGCCACCTCCCCCCGGGACCCACCAGCCCAGTCAGTCCACGGAGGCATAAACCAGTACGGTTTTTTCTCATTAGTGAGATTTCAGCTCAGAGCGAGGGCAGCCAGGATAGGGGCTTAGAGCAGGGGCAGAGAAGGGAGTGACACAGTAAGAGGGGCAGTTTCCTGCCAGACTGGACGAGAGACAGCTCTGAGCCCATTTCCTTGATGCACTACCCAGCCCTCCCTGGGAAGACAGCACGTGAGACCAGCCCTCTGCTTATTAGTAAGGAGCATGCAATGCTCACCACGTCACTGACCTCATTTCCCCAGCAACGTTTCCCCTCCCCAATTCGAAAGAGGAAGAAATAGTAATTTTTCCCTAGTGCAATTTCCCAGTCTTCACTTATTCAGACTTTTACGAGTATGTGTGCCTACCCCTGCCCCAGCGAGAGCTGGGCAGGGCTGGACGTGGATGAGTCAGAGTGGGCACACTCCCTGCAGGAGCTTGGGCAGGGTGGGCAGGCGACTTAGAAAAAGGGACCAAGCCACCCTGGCTGGAGTGTCCTGGGGGCTTCTTGAAGTAGGTCGCAGTGACTCGGCCACCTCTCGTTTGTCCTGGTGGAGCTGGTCTTGAAGCTCTCACTCCCAAGAAACTGGACCTCCCTCCAACCCAGGCCTGTCCTGCCTGCCCTGCGGACTTATTGAGCACCTACTGTATGCCAGACAGAGCAGATGCTGCCCTTCTGCCAACAGATCGAGATCCTGCTCCTAGCCCTGAGCCCCAAGGAGGAACCCAGGAACCTTTAGCCCCTAGGAATGAGTGGTAAAATTTCAAACACCAAGAAGCCTAGCAAATAAAAAAAGAGTTGCTTTAGACAGTTGGGGTATATCAAAAGGAGAAATAGCATCAACTTTGCCATCACCTAGACGTGGGTTCAAGGCTCAGCTCAGGCCACTGACTGGTATGCAACCGTGACCTTGGACAAATCACTTTACCTCCCTGAGCCTTTATTTCCTCATCTGTAGAATGGGGATAAACAGCCTCTACTTTACCGGGGTGCTGTAAGGATCCGAGATGGAGACTCTACAGTGCCTGGCATCTAGTAAGTGCTTAATGAATGCAGACCCAAAACATGATGGAGGCCATGTATTCTGCCTCTCCAGAATGGAGCCCGGGTCCCCTAGGGTACAGGAGAGGGTTTCCCTGAGAAGTTCCCAAAGTGCCCAGCCTTGCTTTTCCCCTTCACCCTGGAAGGAAACCCCCTTGGGCTCCAATTCCCCTGCAGTTCCGCACCCCTCCTAAGGCTGTTGCAACCTCCCACCAAGTAGCCGGCTCAGCCCTGCCAGCCTCCCTCCCCAGCCCCTGTAGAACAATTTCCGCTCATGAAATTCTCTCCATCACCTTGCCCCTTTCTTCTGTAGAATCCTAGAGATGCAAATGCAAGGATGGGGCAATGTCTACCACAGACTCATGATCATAACTACTCACGTCCCCCTGCACACCCTGAATCGCGACATTCTCCCAGACCTTTGTGCAGCAGGTGCTGCATCCCCAAGCCCTGGTCGCACACCTCACCCACACTGAGGGCCTACACACCACTTTCTTTTTTTGTTTTTATAGCAATTACCACCAGCCAATGTTATTCTTTATTGTCTTACTCTTTATTGTCACTCTGCAGAGGGCAGGGCTATGTGTTGCCAGCACCCCAGCACAGAGTTTGAGCTTGACGAATATTTATTGAACAAATTAGTAGGTGAAATTAATCCTTACAATGTCTCTTTGGGGTAGGTGCTCTTATTAAACCCACTCTACGGAGGTGAAAGCAGAGAACCTCCCTCATCTAGGCCAGGTGCCATCCACTGGAGTCACGAACCCCAAGCTGCTCTCCATCAAAGCAAATATCATGCTGTAGGCCATGAGCAGACTCTAGGGCTGGTCTCCCAGTTGGGCTGTGACTCCCTGAGAGTAGTACTGTATATCCCCGCCACTGCACCACTTCACTGTGTTCCCCAGCGCCAAGCACAGTGCCCAACACATAGGTGTTACATACAGATCTGTTGCTTGAGTGACTAAATGAGTGGCTGTATGAATGAATGAATGCATTTCTTCAGATATATTTTTTGCCAGACTTCTGGAACTTGGCCTCCAGTCCCCCTTCACAGTCAGTGCTGTGGGAACTTGGAGGTCCTGGGCCTGGGTATCCTGGAAGGCTTTCTGGAGGAGGAGGAGAAAGATGAGGTTGGAAATTCAGGGGTTGGAGCACTGAGCAGAGATTTCATGATGAGGATATGCCTTCTGTATTTGGTGACTGAGCAGAAACAGTTGGGTCTCAGGAGGGGTTTGGATACGGGAGCTGTGGAGGTAGCAGCAAGGGCTGGATTGGCAGACATTGGCCTGTAGGCACTAGGGAGCCATAGAAGGTTCTGTGAGAGAGAGGCCTGGCCACAGCTGGGCTTTGGAAAGGAAACGTGGGATAAAAGCCAAGAGCAAATTCCATTACTGGTGCATTTACTGAGCCCCACGGGTGTCTGTACAGTGTTCTACAGGGTCTGGGGCTCAGGGCTGGGGCCTCAGCACAGTGATGACCTCAGCCTGAGCCACAATGGAGTCGCATGGCCAAGTGGGTGAGGACACAGACTCCAGTCAGGTGGCCTGGGTTCAAAGCCTAGCTGCACCACTTAGCAGCTGTGTGACCCTGGGGCTTAGCTACTCTGTGTCTCAGTTTCCTCACTTGTAACATAGGGGCAATATAATAACTACTTCCGGCTGGGCGCGGTGACTCAAGCCTGTAATCCCAGCACTTTGGGAGGCCGAGACGGGCGGATCACGAGGTCAGGAGATCGAGATCATCCTGGCTAATACAGTGAAACCCCATCTCTACTAAAAAATACAAAAAACTAGCCGGGCGAGGTGGCGGGCGCCTGTAGTCCCAGCTACTCAGGAGGCTGAGGCAGGAGAATGGCGTAAACCCGGGAGGCGGAGCTTGCAGTGAGCTGAGATCCGGCCACCGCACTCCAGCCTAGGCGACAGAGCGAGACTCCGTCTCAAAAATAATAATAATAATAATAATAATAATAACAACAACAACTACTTCCTAGTCCACTGTGAGAGTCAAGTACACTTGAAGAGCCTCAAGTACAGCTCTTACCGTCTTTCTTACTAACCTGTGACTCCATGCATGGCAGGAATAAAGCCTCTTCAACTCTATTGTCAAAGCCTAACCCAGATGGGCACAAAGAGGCTCTCAGGGAACTTTTGATGAATGAACTTGGCCCAGAGGACCCAGGGTCACCCAGCGAGTGCCCCGGTATTCACAGGAGGTTTTCTGCATAGGGTGAGGAACCCTCCCTCGATACGTGCAGAAGCTGTATTTCCTGAGTGAAGTGTAATTGCAGTGAAAAACAACATCCCTCCTGACAGCCTGTACTTGCATAATCTGCCCACAACTCTCTGTGACTTCCTGACATGGTTCTGTGCAACCCAAGTTGGGGGCCCCGTCCTGCCCTGGAAGGTCCCAGACCCTGCCCTCTTCCTCAGGGGAGGCCGCTCTCAGAGCCTTGATTTCCCTATCTAAAAGCTAGATAGGGCCTGGTTTGTATAGGTACCAAGCTCAAGTGTTCTCTAATCAGACAGATGTGAGCCTGCATTCCAGTCCTGCCACATTCTGACTGCATGGGTCCCTGAATACACAGGTCAGCCGCTCCGTCCAGAGCTCACACTCTGGAGACAGACCAGCTTGGATTCAAATTACAGCCAGATGAACTTGGGATTCCACCAGGTTATTTAGCTTCCTTGAGCCAACTCCAAGGACAATAATGGCAAAATTACCCAGAGGCTAAAATGAGACAATATGTGAAGTGTTCATGCTGACACATAAGGTCTCAAGATTCTTTGACACTCCTCCTAACAAGAGGTGGGATCCATGTCCCCTCCCCTTGAGTCTGGGCCCTGTGACTACCCAGAATGTGGCAAAGGTGATGCAGTGCCAGTTCTGGGCTCAGACTTTATGACGCTGGCAGTTTCCACTTCCTGCCCCTGGAGTTGTTGGCTCCAGGAACCCGGTGGCCATGCTGTGAGGAAGCCCAAGAAGCTCCACAGAGAGAAACTGACAGCCAGCACCAATTTGCCAGCCCTCTTGGAGGTGGATTCTCCAGCCTGTCTCATCACCCCCGCTGGTACTATGTGAGCCGAGATGCGCCTCCCCAGCTAAGTCCAGCCCACACTGCGGATTTGTGAGCAAAATTAATGACCATTGTTTTAAGGTATTAAGTTTTGAGGTGATTTGTTATGTAGCCAGCGATGACTGGGACAGCTACGTCAGTTACTGGTCATTTAACACTTCTTAAAAATGGCGACATGTGGGCTCATCTATAAGGTCCTTCTGAGGTCACACGACAAGGAGGCAAAATGCTTTGGCACTGAGTGAAATCCAAATTAACAATTTCCCTGCCCCCATGCAAGATGAGCAACATAATTTGTAGAACTCCATGAAAAATGAAAACACAGGGCCCCTTGCCAAAAATTATTTATCACTTTCAAGATGGCGACAACAGAGTGTGAAACCAAGCCCAGGGCCCTTCTGAACCTGGGGCCCTCTGACTACACAGATCCGTAGTTTGTGAAGCTGCAGAAGCCCAGCTGATGGGACATTTTTGTCTACTCTGCTTATTCTTGCAACGCTGCCTTGTAAATAAGAACCCAACCCTCTCACCATAGTTACTTTTAACATCGATTTTTGTTTTTTAAAGGAAGAATGAAAATCAGCATGTCATCTTTACTGCTCCCTTGGACTAGAGAGTGGCTTCCCCCTACCCCAGCCCCAAATGACAGCTAGAGTTAGAGCTGTCTCCATCACACAGCACCAAGCTGGGACCTTGGGAAAACTGCTTTGCCTCTATCAGGCTCAGTTTTCCCATCTGTAAAATGGGAGGTTTGTTCTTGATCGTCTTCCTTCAGGGAGACTCAAGTAGGGCAGTGAGCAGGATATGAGGTGTTACTGGGGATGGAAAAGGCAATTCCACTGTCAGGCAGTTCTCCCCCAGAGATTCTCTGGACTCAACCAAGCCCCGAGTCTCCCTGGACCTTAGAATCACATACCTGTAATCCAGCACTCTGGGAAGCCAAGGTAGGAAGATTGCTTGAGCCCAGGAATTCAAGACCAGCCTGGGCAACATAGAGAGACCCATCTCTGCAAAAAAAAAAAAAAAAAAAAAAAAAAAAAATTAGCCAGGCATGGTGGCGTGTGCCTGTGATCCCAGCTACTCAGGAGACTGAAGCAGGAGGATTGCGTGAGCCCAGGAAGTTGAGGCTACAGTGAGCTGTGTTTGTGCCACTGCATTCCAGCCTGGGTGACAGAGGAAGACCCTGTCTCAAAAACAAACAAACAAACAAAAAAAAAAAAACCACACACACACCTTTGAGGAAAGCTGTGTCAAGGAAGGAGGCCCTGGCTGGGTTAGCTCCATGTCCTTCCTGTCTGGTCAGAACAGTCAGAAAGCCACACCCAGCCTGGAGTTTGACCTTGGGCAGGTTACCCAGCCTCTTGCAACTGTCCCTGCCTTCCCATAAAGGAAGGAATAAAATCCACCTCTATTCTATCTCAGTTGTGATGACTTAAAGATGAAAGGAAACTTATCTAGAAGGCATAGTGCCAGGGGATGACCACAATATGAACACAACCCCTGACCACAGAGGCAGCCAGGTCACCTGCACACGGGGAGGGATTTAGAATCACTGAGTTGGGGGTTGAACTCCGGCTCTGGGACTTCCCAGCTGTGTGGCAGTGGGCCAGTTGCTTCACCCCCCTGAGCCTCAGTTTGTAAAAGGGAGTGTTGCCACCCAGCCTATCTACTGTCCAGGGTTCTATTAGGAAGCCCAGATGCACAAAGAATGTGGGAAGGCCTAGGCGAACTCTCAGCTCTTAAGATGCTGCTCTTGAAGGCTGTCATTTACCGAACATGGCATACGTGCCCAAACAGAGTCTCATTCTGCTACCCAGGCTCGAGTGCAGTGACACGATCTCGGCTCACTGCAACCTCCACCTCTCAGGTTCAAGCAATTCTTCTACCTTAGCCTCCCAAGTAGCTGGGATCACAGGCACGTGCCACCATGCCCAGCTACTTTTTGTATTTTTAGTAGGGACGGGGTTTTGCCATGTTGCCCAGGCTGGTCTTGAACTCCTGACCTCAAGTGATCTACTCTCCTCGGCCTCCCAAAGTGCTGGGATTACAGGCGCAAGCCACCGTGCCTGGCCCCATGAGGTCTATTTTGCAGACCAGAAAGCCCACACTGAACACACATAGGGGCTTTGCTTGGGACCAAGCAGCTGGGAACTGGTTGAGCCGGAAGCCACAACTCCATGCCACCGTCATGAAATGGCCACTGCCTCCATGAGGGCTAAAGGGTAAAAAGTAAGCACAGGCCACCGCTGCCCCTGTGATGCTGGCATAATCCCTGCCTCATGATTGGGAAAACAATCACCACACCAAAACACGAAGGCCTCCAGGCTTCCCAGGGTTTTTCAGTTTGGTTTTTACTGTCTGGAAGACACCCAGAGAAAGGGGAAGCTAGACCGGCAGACTCCTAACCTGACCCACAGCTACAATCATCACCAGGAATACCGTCTTAGTTCTTTCTGAGAAAACACATCTAACTGCTTCCTGGCTGCCAGCAACTGCTGCCTGTTTCCCCAGCTTCCCTCCAAAATAGGTTCAAACCACCTTTGCCGCCCCTGCTTTGGCCTTTCTCACTCATTGCTGAAATAATACCAGGATGTTTCTTGTTCTAATAGGAAGAAAACAAAAGTAAACATAGACCAGTAGTCTTACGATAAAATCTAGGAGCCTAATTACAATGGCCCACCAGGCCCTCCACATCCCCAGGCCTTCCCTCCTCACCTCAGGTGGGGACATCACTCAGGCCGGTTCGAAGGGCACCTTCTCAAAGAGGCTTGCCCTGACCACCTAGCTAGAGGTGGCCCTCCCCTCCAACTCTGCCACAGTACCTGGCTCGGGCTTCTGGTGGTTCACAGTGTGAGCTGACTCTGGAATGACCTTGTGTACTGATTTGATGACGCCACCGTCTGTCCCGTCCACCAGACACAGGACCCACGAGAGCAAGTCTGTGTCCCACGAGTCCTCGGCAGCTAGACTTGACTTGGGCCAGGCTCATCAGAGGTGTTTGTGGAAGGAAGGGAGGAAGGGAGGTCACTCTTTAATTGAGGAAAGACCTTGAACAGCAATGTGGTGCAAACCACCAGTGAGATGTCCCTCCGGAGGGACCCGCAGCACTTCGCCGACGTGCCCAGGGTTACAGATATCGAATAATGAGCCAGTCCTACGACTGTGATTTGAAAGGTTCTTGGGGTAGCCCACAGAGCAAGGAGTAGGCCCGCCCACTGCGGGGCTTCCCACAGCAAGTTGGCCCCAAGGACGGCTAGGTTCCCAGGATGGCCTGAAAGCTCTGATTAACCTTGATGGGCTGAATTCTGCAGACATAGGAAGGGCTTGCTCTTGGCAAGTGGCCACCAGGCTGGAATAAGGACAGAACCTGCCACTCAGCACAAGCCACACACCAAGCGGCAAGTCAGGGAAGCCCTGTGACCCCATCAAGTAGAGACTGACACCTCCATTTCACATACAAGAAAACCGAGGCTTAGAGAGATCATGGAACATAGCCAAGCTCGTGCAACTGATAAAAGGCAGAGCTGGGATTCGAGCCTGTGTGTGACCCCGCAGTGCCACCACCATCCGCACGCTGCTGTCTGTGTCTGGGCTGCAGAGAATGGCAGGCAAGCCTCTCTGCCCTGTGCCTGGCTCATACCCATGGCCCCAGCATTGAACACCTGCTCCCCTGGCACAGAGAAAGGCAAGGGTTCCAGGGTGTTTGGCCAGCATGGGGTGCTGGCTCAGGAGGACAGGCCTGGCGGAGGGGCCTGGTGGAGGGTGCAGGGGCCTGAGGTGTCCTCAGCAGCTTCTCTTTCGGCCCAAGGAGCCCCCCTTGAGGCTGAACAGTCTCGCCTTGACTAAGCTTTTCTCTTGAGCCCTGGCTGTGAATCTGATGTCCCCACACATTCTGGCCCAAGTCCCTCACACGCCCACACTTGCCCTCAACTGCAGAGGATCGAGGAAGTGGGCGGAAGAGAGAAGGCACCGAGGAACTGTGGCTGGAGAGCCGCCTCTCATCCCCGCACAGGTTTTCATTTCTACTTAGCCCAACCAATCAGTGCCTGGTGACCATGGGACAAAGATGACCCAGACCCAGTCTTGGGTCTTTAACACCTCATTGTTGGAAGGTGAGGTCGCGATGGAGTAAGAGACACTCCAGGGAGGCCCTCTCATTCTGTTTTAGGGACTGACCCAAGCCGTGGAGATTCTAAGAACTGTAGAATGCTTTACCACCTACAAAAGTGCCTTGGGAAACAATGGTTTTTCTTTGAAGGCAACAGCTTCCATCTGATACTTACCACTCTCTGATCACAAATGTTTAGGAAGAGGTGTGTGGGGGTGTCGTCACAGCCTGGAGAATTGCTACCTTGAGTAGCAGGGAGCTCTGTCCATCTGCCAACCTGGACATGAGCACAGCCAGAGAATAGAAGGGGTCCGCTCATCGCTGGGCAGGGTGGGAAAATCCACCCTGGCTCCTGGACTGAGTGCGTGGCAGGCTTTGGCTGGTTCAGTGGCTGGGCTGATGTCTGGGTGTGGGCTGGAGTCTTGGGGATGGGGTGGGCAGGGTCTGTCCGTGGCTGTAGGTTTCCTCCACCTCACACAGGAGACACAGTCAGAGGGGGCCTCAGGCTGGCTGCCTGGGGTGGAGGCTGGCCCTAAAGTGCCACTGAGCTATGCCCAGGGAGGCAGGCTGGGCTCCTTCCAGCTCAGACACAGAAGTCCAACACTCCCAGATACTGTGGTCCTCTCCTTGCCTCCCAAGGCTCCCAGATACCTGTGGTCCTCCCTTTCCTCCCAAGGCTCCCAGATACCTGTAGTCCTCCCTCTGCCTCCCAAGGCTTGGGCACTCACACTGTTCCTTGGAGACTCCCTTCTCCAAAGCTATGGGGCTGCTCGGCCCAGTCCAGAGGGAAGAAGGCTGTGGGAAGGCCCAGAAACCTTTCTACAAATACCTAAAGGGAGCCTTGTGACAACAGTGGCCTTATTTTTATTTATTTATTTTTTTGAGACGGAGTCTCACTCTTGTGATCTCGGCTCACTGCTCCAACCTCCACCTCCCAGGTTCAAGCGATTCTCCTGCCTCAGCCTCTTGAGTAGCTGGGATTACAGGTGCCTGCCACCATACCTGGCTAATTTTTATATTTTTAGTACAGATGGGGTTTTACCAAGTTGCCCAGGCTAGTCTTGAACCCCTGACCTCAGGTGATCCACTCACCTTGGCCTCCCAGAGTGCTGGGATTACAGGCGTGAGCCACCACACCCGGCCAACAGTGGCTTTATTCTGAGTGTCCTCAAAGGGCAGGCTTTGGACCAGGGAGTGGCAATTACACGGAGAAAGAATTCGCCTCGAGTGATAAGGAAAATCTTCCAGCAATGAGAAGGGCTGCCCCGGCAGGAAGTGGGCTCCCAGCCCCAGAAATATCCAATCCACCAGAGACTGGCCACCGTAGTGTCTGGGGGTGCAGTGGGAATCCCTGCTCTGCGGGGAGACTCCCAGAGGTTCTATTAATAACATACTCAGGGGTTCTATTAATAATATACTCTCAATTTCAATGATCACGTCCTCAGCCTTACAGTTCTTTGTTTTGAAGGATTTTATAGATTTTGAGAGATTCAAAAGTTGTGTGAAGGGCCACTGGGTGAGGAAGTGCATTATTTTGTTAAAACATGTCAATCCCTCCCATCACGGGCGCCAGACTGCCCTGCCTCGCAGGCGTGTGCCTTACAGCCACGGCTGCGGGTGATGCAGAGACACCCACTCCATCCTTGCACAAACACTGGACAAACAGTGTCTGCCCACTTAAGCTTCTGGCCAATGTCCAGGTTCTGGTGTAACCATCTCTCGCAATGCCATGGCTTCTCCAACTTTCCCCAAAACATCTGAGCAGTTTCAGAAACTACCACTTCCTCCAGAGAGCACGTGGCTGGCCGATGAGCAAACAGCAGTTTTCCCGGGCCTGCCGCCAGGTGGTAAGTCCACGATTCTCCAGGCTGCCCGCAACTTCAAGACTCATCCTCATCCATCACTTATTTGCATACACGTCTGAAGGCCCTGGGGAGCCAGCAGGCTGGCCAGCCGACTGGAAGTCACGGCCGCTTTACTCCTTAGTGTGAAATGTGAAACACCCAAAATCCTGATGGAACCTCCAAACAGTCTTGTTTCCTATAGTCCAGAGTAAAGTGGATGCCTGGGTGAGGCCATGGTGCTTCTCGACGTCTGCACCCCAAGGGGTGCAGAGCCGGAACCAGCTGGCGGGGTCGGTGCTAGTGGATTTGCAAGCAGGGCAGATCTAAGGAAGATGCTTCTTCATTTCCCAGGACAGAGCGGGTGGGGCCCACAGAGAGTGGTCAAGGACCCCAGGCAGGGCCGGACGTTCCCCATGTTCACGTGGGGAGGAAGTCCCTGGGCAAAGTAAAACAGGTTCTCTGGGTTGGTGAGGGGAGGTCTGCAGCTGCTGAGGGCTACAGACATCTGGGACCTGAGGTGCCTGCTGTGGTGGGGATTGGTGGGGACATTCAGAGATGAGTGACTTGATCCTGGGCCCTAGGCCACCAAGGGGCTACAGGACAGAGAAGGTGGGCAGCACCAGGAGGGTCCTGCAGCCCAGTCAGGGGCCCCCACGCCAGCGCAGAGTACAGTGTGGCTGCTGCAGCAGAGACGGTGCCAGCTGACGACGCCCCATACCTTGACTTCCCTTTTGACTCAGGAGAAACAACCACGGGCACTGGCTCCATGCCCACTGGTGGCCACATTTACAGTAACTGGGGGCATGTCGGAAGGGCCCAATGGGTGTCACCTCTGAGGTCCAGGGAGAGAGGAGAGTAGGGTTACAGGGCCGTCGGGAGCCGACCTCACAGCCTCTCCCTCGGTGGGCTCTGGGCCTGGTGGTGAGGGTCTGATGCCCAGGGCTCTGGGGCCAGTGCTGTTCTCGGCAGTTCCCATCCTGCCACCTGTCTGCTGCCTCAACCAACATCACTGCTGGGATCCAGTCCCCTTGGACTGTCTCTTCTGTACAAGCCCCGGATCCCCTAGGCTCTGGGTCAGGGGACAGCTAAGTGGGGGATACAAGCAGAGACCACCAGCCCCCTGCAATGACAGGCCGGTCCATCACTAGATGCTGGAACCTCAGTTCAGGTCAGATGGGCCTCTGCCCCCAAGCTTGGTGCCAACAGTGCCACCCTGGCCTTCCAGAGGCCACCCTGCTGCCCTCCTAGCCCCAGCCCAGCCCAGGCCTCACTTTCCAGAGGCAGCTGTGGGCAAGGGGTCTTCTTTCCCTTCCTCTTCCACTGACAGCATGACATCACTGCAGCTGCCCAGAGGCGGCTCTGTCTCCTGCTCGGGGTAGTGGGGGGCATGGTCCGCCTCCAGCTCCTCCTCCAACTCGGGCTCCGCTGGCCCTACCAGGCCCTGGCCCTCTGGCAGCTCCGCCTTCACAGTTCCCACGATCACAGTGTCGGCCTTCATGATGTAGATTTTCTCTGCAAGGCAAAAGGATGGGTGAGTGAGGGAGGCCAGAGCACCAGCCAGGATGGGAGCAAAGAGGCAGAGAAGGGGCCGAGGCCCAGCGCTGGCATGCCTGCTGGGTGGCCTCAGGCTGATGGCACAGCCTCTCTGACACACCTTACAGGCATCCTGGGGGTTCAGAGGAAATAGAACAACGAGGAGCTGGGCCTTGAGGAGTTAAGAACCAGCCCACTTGTACTTAGGATTTTCTCAGCACTTCTTTGGGGATGGGTAGGGAAGAAGAGTACAGGGTGGGAGAGAAAGTAAACAGTGGACAAAAACAGGCAAAGCCGTGGGTAACCAGAGCAAAAGCAGACACAGCAGAGCTGAGCGCTTTCCACACCCCAGCTGCTGGGTCCTCAGCCCTCCTGCAAGGCAGACCCCATCAAGATTCCCATTTACAGATAAGAACCTAAAGCCTGCAGACGTTAAAGGACCTGCCCAAGGTTGCCACGTAGTTAGGAGAAATCCTGAAAAAAACACCCACTCCGCCTGGAGGCCCTTTCTGCTCCTATCCACGTGCCTACAGCCAAAACCCGGGGTAACCAACTTGTCCAGCTTGCCCGGGAACATTCCTGGTTTTAGTACTGCAAGTCCCGTGTCCTGAGAGCCCCCTTGGTCTGGGCAAACTCAGCCAGCCAGTCACATCCTGCAGAAACCCCAGCCCCCTCAATAGGTTCCGGCAGTCCATGATTGAGACAGTCTGGCTCAGGCCATGAATTTCAGGGCTTACTGCCCAGAGCCGATCTCCTGCCTGCAGCCTGCGTGGCTGTGCTGTGAGCATACGGTGGGAGCTTGGACAGATGGCCGGTCCTCGCCAGTCTGATGTGGGGCTTCGGGTGTGACCTTCTGATAGTGGGGACATGGAGGCTCAGGGGAGTTCAGTGGCCCGAGGAGCTGGGGAGTGGGGAAGTCTGGCCTCTGCCCAGCTGATGGTGTCTGGCTCAGGGTGGGCTGGCTCCTGGCTGTTTTGCAATGGACTCTGGAGGCCAGAATGGGGAAGCTCAAGAGGGAACTTGAGGGGTGGGGTGGGGTGGGGTGGGTGTGCAGGGACCCCTGCCTCTCTGGGTAATGCAGTTACACCCCTCGGATTCAGAACCCCAAAAGGTTCTCAAGTCGCCCTTACCCTCAACCCTACTGCATGACGCTGGCTCTTCTGTTTTGGTTTTGAACACCCCGGGAAAGAGAGAAGTATGCCAAACAGCAGCAAGAGGAGAAGGCCCGGCGTGTGGGACAGGCTGTGGGCTGGGCACCCCCACAGACCCCAAAACAGAGCAGGGCCTCAGCACTCCCCACACCTCCATCAAGGCCTGTGGGCTCCCGGCCCCAGGAGTCCTATAGAGGGCTGGGCAAAAGATGAGAGCCGGGGGTGGTGAGAGAGGAGACCCCAGGAGGGGAGAGGAGGCCCAGAGGGGGATGGGCAGAGAAGATGAGAGGCGGGTGGGGTCAGGTGGGAGGGAAGTGAGGGTGGGGGTGCTGGATAAGGGAGAAGCAGCCAAAGCTGGGGACAGGCTGGTCCCCTCACATTCCTCAGGGAAATGAGCAGGAGTCCCCAGGACATCCAGAATTAACTGGAGTCAAGGCGGTGGAACTGGCCGCTCCGGGTGAGGAGGCAGCTCCCACTGAGCTCAGAAGTGACAGAGGGTCTGGGAATTTCACATCCGGCCACGAGGGGTCTGCCCCGCTCCAGCTCTGCCCCCATCACAGGCTGCCCACCTGCTAGGCTGTGGGAGTGGCTTCTGAGGGCTGCATGGATTTCCTGCCCCCTCCCCAGAGCTCCAGAGTCCAGGGAATTCATCTTGGCCAGGTGGGGAGGGCAGGTGAGGAAGTTGTGGGGAAAGGGGTTTGTCTCTTGCTTGGTTCCCGGGGGAGAGGGATGATGTATGACCCCAGTGTGACCCCTCTTGGGAACTGGATGGGAAGGGAGAACGCTCCCCTGGGCTGGCATCAGGAGGACAAGGGAGGTGCCTGTGTCTTGGGTGCCCGAGAGAACCTCCAAGGCCTGCCCTTCCCATCATGGCGGAGGTGGCCCCCCAATCCACTCACCAGCAAGGCCTGCAGGCCATGCTGGGGGAGGGCAGCCACGCCTGAGCCAGCCGCCTGGGAGCCTAGTACTTCCTTCTCCTCCCCATCAAACACCCTGTGAACCCCACCCCTGGGATTGCAGGCACTGCACTCAGGTGTTCCAGTCAGGACTTCTTAGGAATTCTGAAGAAGCCTTTGATGGCATTTCCCAAAATACATACTTTTCATATAAAACTTTCTAAAAGCTACTATTTCAAAAGTTTCAGTTTGTTACAAAAAACTGTCCAGGCCGGGCACAGTGGCTCATGCCTATAATCCCAGTACTTTGGAAGGCCAAGGCAGGCAGATCACCTTGAGGCCAGGAGTTCAAGACCAGCCTGGCCAGCATAGTGAAATCCTGTCTCTACTAAAAATACAAAAAATTAGCCAGGCGTGGTGACACTCACCCATAATCCCAGTTACTCAGGAGGCTGAAAAAATAAAAAGAGAAGATGACTGCCCTGAAGAGTCCTGGCCACCACCGTCTGCCATAGAAATGCACAGGACAATTACAAATGACTCTTCAGTATCATCCCAGTGCCAGTTGCCCTTCCAGAGGTGACAGAGATGGGGTCCACTAAGGCCCTGCCCACAGGGAGCACAAAGCCAGGTGGAGGTGGAGGAAGGCTATAAACATGCAGTCACACCGCTGGGTGCTAGGATACTGGGTAGCGGAGACCTGGGTTCTTAGGGAGCATAGCACAATGGAGAGGGCACAGAAGGCTTCCTGGAGGAAGAGGCAAATAAGTAGGGTCCCCATGAAATCCAGAATTAACTGGATTCAAGGCGGTGGAGTGGGCTGTTTCAGGCGAGGGGGCAGCTTCCACTGAGAAGCTCAGACGTGAGAGAGGGGTCTGTAAGTTCGGGAGACTGCCACGAGGGAGAGGGGCAGACCGTGGGGTCAGAAGATAGGTGAGTCTGGTGGGGGAGCTACAACTTACTGTCAGCCTTGAGTGCTGGAATGAGAATGCTGTAATTCATCCCACAGGGAATGGGAAGCCACTGGAGGCTTTCCAGCAGGGGTGCAATACAGTCAGGTATATATTCTGGGAAAAATGCCCTACTTGTACCAAGGTGATGAGAAGCAAGAGAGGAGGCAGGGAGGCCCACAGGAGGCCAAAGCAGATGTCTGTCCAGGCTGGTGGGCAGCTGCTGTTGCAAAGCTCTGGACATCTGGGCCCCATCCGGCCTCCTGCTTCTGCAGAGGGTGGGTGGTAACATGGACAAATCAAAGGCTTCAGGGCCCAGCAGACGCAGGGGCGAGTCCCAGCTGTGTCACTTAGTAGCCATGCGATGGGGAAAATCCCTTCACCCTCTGAGCCACAGTTTCCCCAACTGTAAAATGGGGAGAAAGACACCATCCTAAGCAGGTGGTGAGACAATCAGAGATGAAGAGACGGCGCCTGCACAGTGCCCGGAATGTGCCAGACAAGCGGCAGGTCCTATGACCACTGGCACGTCTTCTTCCTGTCCCCTCGGGTGCTCGGTGTTGGAGGCCGGGGTGGCGTTCATTTTTTACGTGAGTGACGGTAGGCACCTCATGCGCACTGGCTCATGAATTCGCACAATGGCCTATGAGCTAAGTACCCTTGCCGTCCCTACTTACAGAAACTTAAATTGGGGTGAAGAATCTATGCCTCTCCTTTGCTGGCCCTTTTGGCTCCAGGGTCTCCAGGTCCCTTCCAGGGCCCAGGGCTCATCTCCCATCTGCCCCTGGGCTGCAGAGGACCTCCCAAAACAGGCTGACTCACCAATCCTGTTATTGGTGTGCTCCGTGGACACCCGGGGCTCAGGAAGGTCCCTGGGGACGAGGGGCCCCGGCCGGGCTGGCATCCCGCAGCGGCAGGCTCTCTGGGCAGGCTGCCCCCTCTTTGTGGCAGGTCTCCTTCGGTGGCCGGCTCAGTAACCCCAGCTCTTCCGCACTGGGTTCTGTCACAAACGCACCACTCCTGAGCTGCTGTGGGAGGGGAATGCGTGCTACTGCAGGGTACCCCCCAAGCCCCCCCAGTCTCTGAACTGGGAGGCCCCTTTTTTGTCATCTCTACAGACCCCAGTGAGTCTCCCTTTCTGCTTTAAAGCTGACATGAGCTGCCCTGGGCTTCTCAGCTTTCTGGGTGAAGTCTGTTGCTTTTAATTGGGTAACAGTCAGCAACTCACAGGGCGCTCACCACGTCCGTGGCCCTGTCCTAAAGACCTATGCTAAAGACATACGTTAATCCTCACAACCACCGTATGAGGTGTGTAACAGCCCCTTTCCCATTTTACAGATGAGGAAAGCAAGACACAGAGGAGTCAAGTAACTTGCCCAGGGTTATACCATCAGTAAGTATCTGAGCTGGGATTTGAACCCTGGCATCTGGTCCATAATCCACACTCATAAGCACCAAAGTCTGTTAAGTACCAGCTCCAGGCCCCCCGCCTCCTGGAACAGCCCCCTCCGGCTCCCCAGCCCCAATATCCTGGAAAATAATCTTTTATGATCACACTCATACATTCTAAAAACAACTATGTCATGAGGAAAGTGTCAGTTTAGTTTTTGACTGTTACAGGTAAGAGTAAAGAAGTGGCCTCATGAAATGTCCTGATGCCTTCGAAATGGAGTGAGTTTGAGTAATTCCGAGGAGGCAGGGATGCCCGTGCTGACGCAAGGATTCTCAAGGCACAGACAACATATCTTCTAGATTGGTGCAAAAGTAATCACGTTTTTGCCATTACTTTTAATGGCAAATGGCACCAACATTAATACATAATCTTGAATACTCTTTTATAGTAATATGAAGGCTAAAAGACTGTTTTTTGAGACAGAGTCTCACTCTGTTACCCAGGCTGGAGAGCAGTCGCGCAATCTTGGCTCACTGCAACCTCTGTCCCCCAGGTTCAAGCAATTCTCCTGCCTCAGCCCCCCGAGTAGCTGGGACTACAGGCGTGCGCCACTACACCCAGATACTTTTTGTAGTTTTAGTAGAGACGGAGTTTCACTATCTTGGCCAGGCTGGTCTCGAACTCCTGACCTCAGGTGATCTGCCCACCTCAGCCTCCCAAAATGCTGGGATTATAAGTGTGAGCCATGGTGCCTGGCCAAAAGACTGCATTTTAAAACAAGTTACTGTTAATGTGTTGGCCTACGCAGCAAAAATATATTTGATTACCTTACAAATTGCTGAATACCTCTTTCGTGAAATTTCTCAGTATTGTAACAGCCACTTGTCACACCCGAACATATTCGAATGGGATCCCCCATAATTTGAAACTGAACTAGTATTATGGTTCTGTATATTATATTGAAAAATGAAAGGACAGAAACCCTTCTTACTGTATGAATGCTTGAATTAAAAGAAAGTAATGGAAGAATTGATAAATGAAAAAAAAAAAAAGGAATGGACCACAGCCACCTGCTCCATCATCTAGCTTGGAGGATGAGATTCACAGAAGAGTAAAGAAAAGGGGGAAATGAACACAGTCTTCCTCCTGACCAGACCTGGTACCCAAAAGTGGCCCAAACCAAATCCACTGTCTGCAGGCTCTTCTGGAAATTCCCGGCAGGCTGAGCCAGGAGCTGGAGGCTGCTGTGAGGGTGGGGCTATCCATCCTTAGCCAAGGCCTGGCTGAGGCCCCAGCAAGGCCCCTGTGCACAGAGGTCCCTGTGGCGGGGCAGACTCAGCCTGAACTTGCAGCAGGGGCCTGCACCCTGGGCACTGTGGGAGGGAAATGCCCCTTCCGTCCCCTCCCTCTCCCTTCCCCCTTCCCCCAGCAGCTCTCAAAACTTCAGATCTGTTAGGGAAGGAGTCAGATTTAGGGGCACGAAGCTGAGGTGGGGGCAAGGGAGGGGTCCTTACCGTTGAGCTCCTCCTGGGTCTGGAATCTGCAAAAAGCAAGAGCAGCAACTTCACCATGGAGAGTCTGGCAGCCCCCGGCCCTGCCTGCCCCACCTGTTGGCAAACGGTCCTCCTGGATCACAGGTGGTGCTGAACTCAGCCCAGGGGTCAGGTCCTCAGTCTGGAGAGCCCTGGGTGGGTTTCAGAGTCAGCACCCACCCCAGCCGAAGGCAAGGAGACTCACTTCCCAATGCTCGCTTCTCCAGTGGCAGATGGAGGACAGGGGACCACCTCTCTCCCCTGGACACTCTTATTCCTTTTTTTTTTTTGAGATGGAATCTCGCTCTGTCACCCAGGCTGGAGTGCAGTGGTGCAATCTCGGCTCAATGCAACCTCCGCCTCCTGGGTTCAAGCGATTCTCATGCCTCAGCCTCCCGAGTAGCTGGGATTACAGGCTCATGCCACCAACCCCGGCTAATTTTTTTGTATTTTCAGTAGAGACGGGGTTTCACCATGTTGGCCAGGCTGGTCTCGAACTCCTGACCTCAAGTGATCGGCCTGCCTCAGTCTTGCAAAGTGCTGGGATTATAGGCATGAGCCACTACACCTGGCTGCCACTCTCATTCCTAATGACTAAACCAATGAACACACTGAACTGCTCTCCCAACCCCCACCCCCGCATACATGCAAAGATTGATTCACAAGAAGCACAGGCCCAACGGGAGCCCAGGAGGCTTCCACTGGGTCAGAGGTTCTGCTGCCCCCACCTTGCTGTCTCCAGGGTGTGGAGAGCCCCGAACTCCCCGGAACACCAGGCAAAACCCACGTGGAGGACCTCAAACAGGTGATGGAGAGAGGATGACGGATCCTGCAGATGCTACCTGGACCCTGCCTGGGACACACCCAAAGCCAGTCTGCTGTGGAGCCCTCCTGACTCCAGCTGGACTTCGATTTTCTCTTTCATGTGCCTGAAAGCACCCAGATGGCAGCCTTTGAGGAGGACAACTGCTCTCAGGTTATCTCGTTTCCTTCAATCACATCCTTTTGTGGGCTCAGGAGGTGCTGATGCAATGATTCTCAAGGTACAACCTCTATCTCAAACCTCTACCCTCCACTCCCATTGGTCTCCCATATTAAACAGGGGCCAGGTCACGCCCAAGCACATATTGATATTTAACATTTAACCTTGGCTCACTGGCCATCTGAGAAAGGTGAGAGGGCATCCAGGCATCTAGTCCATCCTGGGACAAGTCAATTCCCAGAGCAGACCATCCTCCAGGGATGCCCAGCCTTTAACCACTCCCGAGAATGCTACCTATGGAGATCTGGAATATGCTGTTGTCAGGCATGCATCCCTGGCCAGACAAATCTGCCACCAAGATGCCCGTATGCCAGCCACACCGCCTCCTGCACACATCTTTGATTTCAGCAGCTCTGGAGAGCCACCAGCCCTGAGCCCTCGCAGACATGTTCACCAGTGCTCAGTCAACAAGTAGGATAAAGCACACACAAGACTGACCATTTGAACATGCTGTGTCGACACTAGGTGAGTTTGGGAAACACTCTGTGGGATACTTTTTTCTTTTTTTGAGACAGAGTCTTACTCTGTCACCCAGGCTGGAGTGCAGTGGCGTAATCTCAGCTCACCGCAACCTCTGCCTCCCAGGTTTAAGCAATTCTCACAAGTAGCTGGGATTTGTGGACGTGTGCCACCACGCCCGGCTAATTTTTGTATTTTTAGTAGAAACAGGGTTTCACCATGTTGGCCAGGTTGGTCTCGAACTCCTGACCTCAGGTGATCTGCCCACCTCAGCCTCTCAAAGTGCTGGGATAACAGGCAGGCATGAGCCACACCACGCCCGGCCAGGGGTAATTTTATTTAATTAATTAATTAATTAATTAATTTTTTTTTTTTTTTTGAGACAACGTCTCACTCTGTCGCCTAGGCTGGAGTGCAGTGGCGCAATCTCAGCACACTGCAGCCTCCGCCTCCTGGGTTCAAGCAAGTCTCCTGCCTCAGCCTCCCAGGTAGCTGCAATTACAGGCGCGCACCACCATGCCCGGCTAATTGTTGTATTTTTAGTACAGATGGGGTTTCAACATGTTGGCCAGGCTGGTCTCGATCTCTTGACCTCGCTTGACCTCGTGATCCACCCGCCTTGGCCTCCCAAAGTGCTAAGATTACAGGCGTGAGCCACCGCGTCCAGCCGAGGCACCTTCTTTTCAACGATGTCAGTGAAACTAAATCATGGTCCCTCCAGAGTGATTTTGAGTTTTAAAAGCAGCCAAGTGTTCTTTGGTACCAAGTCATTGGTGGTGGCCAACAGAAAAAAAAAAAAACAAAAAAAAAGTGTGACAAAGTCACAAAACAAAACAAATAAAAATGACACAACTCGGCCTTGAAGGGAAAGTGGGTGAACAGGATGGCAGAGCTGCCCATGCCTGCAGGCTGGTTCCATTTTTCTAAAGAGCCATCTGGCAACAAAAACCTTATACGTTTTACCCAGTCATCCCTCCTGGGGAACACACCCTCGGGAAATAACCTGAAGAAAACAAAAGGCTGAGCACAGCAGTGGGTTTATAATCACCCCCAAATTGAAAACCAGCCAAATGTCAAAAACAATCAGGCCGCTTAGCCATCCAGGAGCAGAGGCCGCCCCGGCGGTGAAACCCAGCACAATATTACTTCCCTTCTCCAAGCCTCTGTCCTCCTAGCTGGACAATGGGATGAATCACATCAACTTTGGGGCTTTCTGTGAAGATTAAAAGAGATCTCAAAAGTGAAGGTGCCCAGTGGTAAATCAGGTTGATTTGATTTTTTTTTTTTTTTTTTTTTTTTTGAGATGGATTCTCGCTCTGTCACCCAGGCTGGAATGTAGTGGCACATTCTCGGCTCAGTGCAACCTCTGCCTCTGGGGTTTAAGTGATCCTCCTGCCTCAGCCTCCCAAGTAGCTGGGACTACAGGTGTGTGCCACCACACCTGGCTAATTTTGTATTTTAGTAGAGACAGGGTTTCACCATGTTGGCCAGGCTGGTCTCAAACTTCTGACCTCAGGTAATCCGCCTGCCTCGGCCTCCCAAAGTGCTGGGATTACAGGCATGAGCCACTGTGCCTGGCCAAGATTTGATGTGATGAGCATGACATTTCACCTCTGTGGTCTTCCTCCCCCAACGCATAACTCCAGTCTAATCATGGGGAAGACATCAGACAGATCCCAGGAGATGGGCGTCCCGCAAAACACCTGATCAAGACTCCTCAAAAACTGCCAAGGCCATCAAGGAAACCGGTCTTGAGAAATAAGGTCTGGGAAACAGTCACAGGCCAGAGGAGCCTAAGGCCACGTGATGACTGAATGTAACCTGGACTCCTGGATGGGATCCTGGAACCTTAGGCAACGCAAGAGAACCCAGAACACAGTGTGGCCTTTCATTCGTAATCTTGTGTCAGTAACGGTTCACATATTTTGACAAATGAACCATGCTGATGTAAGATGTTAATCACAGAGGAAACTGGGTGTGGGGCATGTGGGAACTCCTGTGCTCTCTTCTCCAATTTTCTGTATATCTAAAACTATTTTTAAAAATGAGGCCGGGCGCGGTGGCTCATGCCTGTAATCCCAGTACTTTGGGAGGCTGAGGTGGGCAGATAACAAGGTCAGGAGTTCCAGACCAGCCTAGCCAACCTGGTGAAACCCCATCTCTACTAAAAATACAAAAATTAGATGGGCGTGGTGGCACATGCCTATAATCCCAGCTACTTGGGAGGCTGAGGCAGGAGAATTGCTGGAACCCGGGAGGCAGAGTTTACAGTGAGCTGAGATTGTGCCATTGCACTCCAGCCTGGGTAACACAGTGAAACTCTGTCTCAAAAAAAAAAAAAAAAAATGAGGACTAGCTGGGCACAGTGGCTCTCGCCTATAATCCAAGCACTTTGGGAGGCTGAGGTGTGCAGATCACTTGAGCTCAGGAGTTCAAGACCAGCCTGCACAACAAAGGGAGACCCGGTCTCTTCAAAAAATAGAAAAGTTAGCTGGGTGTGGTGGTATGTATCTGTAGTCCCAGCTTCTGAGGAGGCTGAGGTTGAAGGATCACTTGAACCCAGGAGGTCAAGGCTGCAATGAGCCATGATCGTACCATGACACTCCAGAGTGACACCCTGTCCCCAAAAAATAAATAAATAAATAAAAATGAAGGCCACTTAGAACGGAGTCTCGCTCTGTTGCTCAGGCTGGAGTGCAGTGGCATGATCTCGGCTCACTGCAATCTCCACCTCCCTGGTTCAAGAAATTATCCCACCTCAGCCTCAGTAGCTGGGATTACAGGCGTGTGCCACCACGCCTGGCTAATTTTTTTATTTTTAGTAGAGATGGGGTTTCGCCATGTTGGCCAGGCTGGTCTTGAATTCTCGACCTCAGGTGATCCACCCACCTTGGCCTCCCAAAGTGCTGGGATTACAGGTGTGAACCACCATGCCTGGCCTACTAAGAACTTTTAAAAATCAAAATATTTTAAAAAGAAGGTGTCCAGGATGCTGTCAAGCACACAGCAGGTCCAGGAAAAGCCCAGGATGGTAACATGGCTCTGCACTCTGTCACACTGAATGGCAACTCAGAGTTCGATACCGACTCTCCCAAACAAGCGTAAAAATCACAGAGGTAAAAAGGCGGAATCTGGAAGGCTCTGACATGGACTAGAGCCGTGTTACAACCCATCAGGATTCTGATAAAGACCTAGAACAAATCTTGCCAAGTGCAGAGGTCAGATTTCATAACTGCTCTTCCCCTAAAAATGCTGATTCAATCTGCTAGCCTTATTTATTGGTTTCCTTGCTTTTTGGAATCACCACCATCTTCTCGTAAGCCTGTCTGGCACCCCCAGGACACAAGTCCAGGACCACGCTGGGCAGACTGCACAAGTGCACGGTGTCACAGGGTGCTGTGAAGGCCACGCCCATGGAGCACGTGCATTCTGACGTGTGATATAAAGCTCTTGATCCCTTCCATCCCTGTTGTTCTCCACTTTTAATCCCCTCCCTCTCTGGCCTGTGATTCCCCAATGCTGTGGGAAGCAGAACAGGCCCAAGGGGGGAGTTTAGCACAGAGGTTCAGCTAGGCTTTGGCAACAGGTACCCCTCAATGCAAACCCCGGGCTCCTTGGAGACAGAGCTGATTCCAGTGCCGGGGCAGGAGAGCACAAGTTAAGCTGGGATATTTCAGAATAGGGACGTGCTGAAAGCACAGGATGAGGATATACCAAAGCACACAAGAGCCGGCTTAAAGGGGCTCTCCCTGACCTCATCTGGGACCATTTGAGCATCAAAATAAAAAATGATGGTAAGAGATTATAACCCATTGAACAGAATAGGAGTCCATTAATCCATACAGATATAAAGATGTAAGTGAAGAAAATAAAGTTACGGGTTGGGCGCGGTGGCTCACTCCTGTCATCCCTGAACTTTGGGAGGCCAAGACGGAAGGACCACTTGAGGCCAGGAGTTCGAGACTAGCCTGGCCAACATGGTGAAACCCTGTCTCTACTAAAAATACAAAAAATTAGCCAGGCATTGTGGCAGACGCCTGTAATCCCAGCTACTCGGGAGCTGAGGCAGGAGAATTGCTTGAACCCGGGAGGCAGGGGTTGCAGTGAGCCGAGATCACGCCACTGCACTCCAGCCTGGGCGACAGAGCCAGACCCTGTCTCAAAAAAAAAAGAAAAGAAAATGAAGGTCTGCTGAAGAATGGGCTATTGACATAGTCTCAAAGTAACGCCCCTAAAGACAGTAATGACCGAGGAGCAAATGGAGACCTCACAGTGGAGAGGCCCGGCAGACATCACCTCGGTCAAGCACTCAAAGTGCACAGCACCAGGAAAGGGACAAATGGAAACCTGGCAGGACGCCCCGAGAGAGGAGAGCCCAGCATCACTCCTGGGACCTTCCAGCCCAAAATGCGTGACCTGAATCCACTCGGGAGAAAACACTAGACAAACCCAAAGCAAGGAGCATCCACGAAATCACCAGCTTGCGCTCTTCCCAAGAAAGTGAAAGAAACGCCTGGGGAATGGATCGAGACAGAAGGAGACTCGAGAAACCAGACAAGCGAATGTAACACGTGGCCCTGAGCTGGAGTCCTCTGCTCTAAAGGACATTATTGGGGCAAATAAGGAAACTTGAACAGAGCCTGAGAATTCATTGTGTCATGTATCAGTGTGAATTCCCTGATTCTGACGATCCTTACTATATAGTGTAAGATACACCCTTATCTGTCTGAGACACACACTAACGTTTTCGGGGTGAGAGGCATCCAGTCAGTCAGTTACTCTCAAATGGTTCAGGTCAAAATAAATTCTTCATACTTATACCATTTCTATAAGTTTGAAACTGTTTCAAAACAAAAAAGAATTTCTTTCAACCTAAATCTCCCTGGAATAACAGAAAATGACTCAAGTGCTCATAAAAATGAAGGATTAAAAGAATTTTAAGACCAGGCATAGTGACTCATGCCTGTAAATCCCAGCACTTTGGGAGGCCGAGGCGGGCGGATCATGAGGTCAGGAGTTTGAGACCAGCCTGGCCAACATGGTGAAACCCCGTCTCTACTAAAATACAAAAATTAGCCAGGCGTGGTGACACATGCCTGTAATCCCAGCTACTCAGGAGGCTGAGGCAGCAGAATCACTTGAACCCGGGAGGCGGAGGTGGCAGTGAACCCAGATTGCACCCCTGTACTCTAGCCTGGGTGACAGAGCGAGACTCTGTCTCAAAAAAAAAAAAAAAAGAAAAGAATTTTAGACCGGTGGTTCGCAACCAGGAGTAGTTTTCCCCGGGAGCCACGTGGCAATGTCTAGAGACATTTTTGGTTGTCCCAAGTAGGGGGTGTTGCTGGCATCTAGAGGGGCTGCAGAATGTCCTACAGGATAGTGCTCCACAGCAAAGAAGGATCCGTTCCCAAATGTCAGTGGTACCAAGGGTGAAAAATCTTTTTACAAACATCTCAACAACCACGATAAAATCCCCGTCCTACTGCTCACCCAGCGTGTGGCCTTAAATCACTTCATCATCCTGTGCCTCAGGCTGCTAATCTGTGCAACGGGGATAACAGTAGGTACCTCACAGGCCACTGGAGGAGTAGATGAGATCACGTGTGTGCTCTGCAAATGCCTGTCACTGAGGACACACGGGGGAAGGTCGGATCAACTCCAGGGCTGGTTGGCAAGTATCTCATCGCACCTGCACAGACCACAGATCCCTGATGCGCGCACTGCTCAAAGGAACCAGGAGCACCCCCTGCCCCAGGTGTGGGATGTGGGAGGCCAAGGGGCACATGCTCCCATCCTGCCTGCCTTTGGCCTCTGCAGGCAGTCAGAATTAGTCTAAAAGCTTGGAGGGAGCTAGGACAGCTTCTGGGCCCGGCACAGAGCCTGCACGGAGGAAGTGCTCAGTGAAGACCATGTGAATAGATGAACGAATGAACCAATGAACCAGTTCTCCTTCCCTCCTTCGCCACCCACGGCTCGGGAGGGAAAGGGGCATACAGCCAGCTCGGTCCGTTCTCACCCTGTGCCCTGTGAGCTTGCCTGTCTCGGCTTCACTTTCTGTCCATCTTGGGCCTGGGAACCCAGACCCCAAGGGCCCACCAGAAGAAGCTAGAGGGTCAAAAACGACCTGAGATAGGACGTCCACCATTGAGTCTCGGGGCTCAGTTCTTTGTAGATCTGGCTTCTTAGGGGAAGGTGTTTTCTTTCTTTTTTTCTTCTTGTAACAAAACTGCTCTCACAGAGGTTTGAAGAAAAAAAATAAACTGACGGCAATGGAAATTCTAATACTAGAAAAATGTCAAGAAAGCAAATGCCGGTTTCAATGAGACACTCAGCCTGACAGGTCATGGAAACAGGCTTGAAACTATCAAAACACAAAAACCCCCCCGGCACAGGGACCACAAGCGCTTGCTTGTGAAACTCATCAAATTCAAAACATGCCTCAGTGGACCGTGTTTTTGTGCCCAAGTCAAGAGTCAGCCTACGCAAGGGCCTCTCCAAGGGTCCTGGGGAGATCGGGGGACGGGCCAGGACCTGGCCTTAGGCTGAGCACGTGGCTCTTGGGTGGGCATTCGGGTGGTGGACAGAGCTGGTGGGGGGAAGGAAGAGGGGACAGGGCTGAGCCCTTTACAAACCAAAACCCCTAGGACCAGTGCCTGAGTCTGGTTGTGCCACTGCCAGGCTGTGTGGCCCTGGGCCAGCCGTCCACCTCGCTGAGTCCTGTCTCCTCCTTGCACAACAAAGGTCATCACTGGGGGAGTGCAGGAGGCCTCTACGGGAGCCCACCTTGCAAATCAGAAAGGAAGGCTCAGACAATTCCCCCATCAGAGCCCAGCACTCAATCCATGCCGTGCAGTGCTGAGGAAGACCCTGGCCTGCCTTGAAGGGGCTGCCCAGGAGAGAAAAGGTGCTCAGCACAAGATGGCTGGGAGCCCCCTACCCCAGGTGAGAGCTGGAAGACATGTGCTGTCTAGATGCCCCTGCCTGGACAGGTGAAGAGGGTCCCAGCTCCCAAGGGCTGCCTGGAAGAGCTGGCCTGGAGGCTGGGCAGGGATCAGAGTACAGGGATCAGGGAGGGGGTCAGAAGCACCCAGGACTCCGGAAGGCCTGAAGCTTCCAGGGAGGAAAAAGCCCCAGGCACAAGCCAGCCTGTCAACAGGCAGCAGCCACCGACTGTAGGCAGGTACTCCATGATGTGCTTAACAGCCCAACCTTGATGAATCCACAGGCCAAGCCTCTGAAGTAGGCTCTACCATCGCATTTTCCAGATGAGGAAACTGAGACACGGAGCAATTCAGTAACTCACACGGGGTCACACAGCTTGCAAGTGGCAGAACCAGGGTCCCTCCTGCCCCATGTGCTCCTTTCCCCTCCTGCCCCTGGGCTGATCACCAGGTGGTAGAAGAGGGGGAGAGAGGGGAAAGAGAGAAGGAGAGAGAGGGAGAAAGGGAGGATAGAATGTAGAAAGGAAGGGAAGGCTGGCGGGAATACCCCCTAGGGATACTGGAGGAAAAAGTGAAAGACAAGATAGACTTTTAAACGTTCATGCCAGCATCCATCCAGGTGCTGCTCTGGGCAAGCCATGCAGTCCTCACGCCCAGTACAGTCTTCACCTCATTGCATTCTCCACACGCATGAGTTTTCACCCGCATTACATCCCTACAGATGTACAGAATGTGACAGGAGCCACAGACAGGGAGCCTCGAGGCTGGGCTAGAAGTTCAGTCTCTGGAGCCCACGCCCCGGGCCTAGAGCTGCCCTGTGTTCCTCTGGCTCGGGCAGCCCCTTTGGACAGCTGGACACTCACCCACAAGCTCTAGCTTGGGCCGGGAGGTCTGGGCCGGGTAGCACAGGTGGAGCTCTGAAACGACACCAGGAGGAAGGCTGGGGATGGTGGCCACAGGGGGCAGCAGCAGGCAGGGAAAGGACCCAGGCCAGGCTGGCAGAGAGCAACCTGTCCTCCCCAAGGCCCCAAGGACACAGCCACTTACTCTGCCGAATTCGCTTCCTGCAGGCCCTCCGGTGGCACAGGAGGAAGGTGCTGGAGCCGACCACCACAGCCAGCACCAGGATCACCCAGAAGAGCACTGGCCCTGGAACACAGAGACACCCCGCACTCTTTGCCTCACAGCCCCAGCCCCAGACTACTTCCTCCTTCTCCTGGGCCACAGCTTCCATCATGGCTAACAACACCGGGTCCTTTCCAAGCCAAGGCTGTATCTCATCCAGCCCTCCCTCACCTGGCTCCAGGAAGCTGATCAACCATTTAAGGCTGAGATAAAGGCAAACTGTGTCTAGAGAGTGAGAAATTGAGGCGTCTAGGAGCCAGAACAAAGGAATTGAGGTCCAACAGACCAAAACTTGGGGACTGTGGAGGAGGCCCCGGTGTGACCGGCATCTGGCAGCACTGCTGGTTGGACAGGGTGGGGAGGGCCAAGCGGTGAGGGGAAGGAAGGCGTTGAATCCAGTTCCCTTCCAGCCAACCCTCTAGACCCGCCTGATGAGGGCAGGCATGGAGTCCTGTCTGCACATAAACACGCCCCACAAACATTCCCTGAATGAATGATCCCCAACCTTTCAGAAACACGGGCCTGAGCACTACTGCCACCTTGTGTCAGCCACTAGAACTGCAAGTCCTAAAATGAGTAGCCTGGCATCATTCCCTAAGCGCTAACTCTTGGGGGTTTGTTTGGTTTTTTTTTTTGGTTTTTTGAGACAGAGTCTCAGTCTGTTGCTCAGACTGGAGTGCAGTGGTGCGATCTCGGCTCACTGAGACCTCTGCCTCCCGGGTTCAAGCGATTCTCCTGCCTCAGCCTCCTGAGTAGCTGGGATTATAGGCACGCACCACCACACCTGGCTAATTTTTGTATTTTTAGTAGAGACGGGGTTTCACCATGTTGTCCAGGTTGGTCTCAAACTCCTGACCTCATGATCCACCCACCTCGGCCTCCCAAAGTGCTGGGATTACAGGCATGAGCCAACGTGCCTGGCCTAACAACTAACTCTTACAGAGACCGTCTACAATGCTACACTGTTTACAAGCCTGCATGGTCTCTGCCATTACCATTCTACAGATGAGACAACTGAGGCTCAAAGGACAACTAGTCGAAGCCATGAAATCCATCAACAGAGACCTGTTTTCTGAGTAGCAATTATGAGCCATGAGGATGAAGCTGTGAAAAAAAATTCCTGCCTACAAGAATTAAAGAATAGTTACTAGCAGCCAGGCACAGTGGTTCATATCACTGTAATCCCAGCACTTTGGGAGGTTGAGGCGGGTGGATCACCTGAGGTCACGAGTTTGAGACCAGCCTGGACAATATGGCAAAACCCTGTCTCTACTAAAAATACAAAAAATTAGCTGGGCGTGGTGGCAAGCGCCTGTAAAACCAGCTACTCGGGAGGCTGAGGCAGGAGAATCTCTTGAACCTGGGAGGTGGAGGTTGCAGTGAGCCAAGATGGGTGCCACTGCACTCCAGCCTGAGCAACAGAGTGAGACTTTGTTTCAAAAAAAAAAAAAAAAACAAGAATAGTCACTAGCAAGTGCCAGAGCCACAGCCCCAACTCAAGAAGCCAGAAACTTGGAGTCAACCGTGATCCCCCTTCTCAGGCCATACCCACAAAGGAGACGCTCCCTCCTGGCTCCTCCTCATCTCCTTTCCCCAGGAGGAAGCCCCTCCTGGGAGTAGGGGTGGGTGGGCTGGGACCATTACCTGCATCCAGAACGGGCTTCCCTGTGGAGGAGAGAGCGATGGGAGCGCTGGTTGGGATGGGCAGCGTCTTACTGGCCTGGGAGTCCACCAGGGAGCTCAGAGTGGGGCTGGTGCTGCAGGGAGAAGCCCAAGGCAGGAGTGATGGAGATGGGAAGAGGGAAGTGTGTACTCAAGAATAATTCCCTTTCTCTAGAGACTGCGCAGCCAGAGCCTGGGCCCCTAGATCCTCTGTCCCGAGTCTCTGCCAGGCATTTTGAGGGCAGGGACTGGGTTTTGAGGCCTTCTGGCTTTCCAATGGTGTTAGCACAGAGATGGGCACATTTAACAAGAACAGCCCAGGCCCTGCCTCCACCCCCAGCCCAGCTGCCTCCCAGGCATCCCCTGGGCATGGCAGGGACAGCTCCCTCCCGCAGCAGCCAAACAGAGAGAAGGGGTTGGGGGAGTCACCTGGCAGGCGCCTCGCCATTCTCTGGGGTGGGGCTGCAGTCAGGCTGGGTCCCCAGGTGTGGCGCCTCAAAGGTGGTGTCCTTCTCAGCCATATCTACAGAGGGGAGGTAACATCTGAGAACCAGCGCCAAGGAGGCTGGTGTCTCCAGGAAACAGTTAACCAGGGACTGGTGGCTTCCAGTGAGGTAGCACCGTGGGAGCTAAGACAGTCAGATTTGTGTTTCAAAAGATCAAAGTGGAGAAGCTGGCCAGGCACAGTGGCTCACACCTGTAATCACAGCACTTTGGGAGGCTGAGACAGGAGCACCACTTGAGGTCAGGAGTTCAAGACCAGCCTGGCCAACATGGTGAAACCCCATCTCTACTAAAAACACAAAAATGAGCCAGGTGTGGTAGCACACACCCGTAATCCTAGCTACTAGGGAGGCTAAGGCAGGCGAATCATTTGAACCCAGGAGGTGGAGGCTGCAGTGAGCTGAGATCATGCCACTGCACTCTAGCCTGGGTGACAGAGCAAGCAAGACTCAAAATAAACAAAACAAAGTGGAGAAGCTGCTACTCATCTTCAACAGCTGTGATCACCCAGGAAGGTGGCACAGTGATGCTAGACCTTTTGCTTGTAAGAGAAACCTGAAATGTCCTAACGTTTAAATACAGTCTCAATTTTTAAAGTTTTTTTCTTTTAAATCAACTTTGTTAAGGAATTATTTATTTATTTTAATTTTTGAGATTGACTCTTCCTCTGCTGCCCAGGCTGGAGTGTAGTGGCGCGATCTCGGCTCACTGCAACTTCTGCCTCCCACATTCAAGTGATTCTCCTGTCTCGGCCTGCTGAGTAGCTGGGATTACAAGGCACCTGCCAACACGCCCAGCTAACTTTTGTATTTTTAGTAGAAACAGGGTTTCACCATGTTGGCCAGGCTGGTCTCGAACTCCTGACCTCAGGTGATCCGCCTACCTCCGCCTCCCAAAGTGCTGGGATCGCAGGCGTGAGCCACCGCGCCCAGCCTAAAGGCACAATGTATATATAAGAAAGTATCCCCTGGCAGGGTACGTTGGCTCCCGCCTGTAATCCCAGCACTTTGTGAAGCTGAAGCGGGTGGATCACTTGAGCTCAGGAATTCAAAACCAGCTTAAGCAACACAGCAAGACCCTGTCTTTATTTTTAAGTAAGTAAAAATAAAAAAAGAAAATGTCCCTAAGTGTGTGCAGCCTGATGAGTTCTGACAAAGGTAACTAACTCCAATCAAAATACAGAACATTCTCATCCCTCCAGAAGGTTCCCTAGTGCCCTTCCTCACTCACTCTGCCCCCACCTCCAGATCCAGGCAACCACTGATCTGCTTTATGTCACTATAGAAGAGTGTATCTGTTCCAGAATTTCATGTCGACAGAATCATGCAATATGTACTCTTTGGGGTCTGGCTTCTTTCATTCTGCATAGTTGTTGATATTCACTCAGGTTCATTCCTTTCTGTTGCCGAACGGCGTTCTGTTGTACAGATGAACCCCTGTTTACATACCCGTTCCCCAGTTGATGGACATTTGGGTTGTTTCCAGTTTGAACTATGATGAACAAGGCAGCTATGAGTATTCTTGTAGGTGCCTCTGTGTGAACATATAATTTCACTCCTCTTGAGTGCCTAGGAAGGGTGGCTGGATCACTGTGCTGGCCAGACGGAATGTCTCTGAAGGCCAGTTCAAAGCTGGCCACCACTGGTCTGACACAGTCACATTGTTTTACAGATGGAGAGAGCCACAGGGCTGGAGCTAGACCCAGGAAACAGAGATGGCAAGTTCTAGCCCAGAGCACTCTCCTCTGGACGGCCCTGCCTCCTGCCTGGGGACTAGGCACCTTCGTCGAAGCTTCCTGCTTTTCTGGGGCAGGAAAATTTGGCCCACATTAGAAGTGGGTTCTGCTCAGTCACTACACCTCTCCGCCCCCAGAGCCCTGGTGGAGGCACCCCTTTTTGATGTGGTACAAAGCAACCCCACACACATAACAACACATCTCCCCTCTACAAAGTGTTCGTGACACCTCTCAGATTTTTCCTGAGATAGACAAAAAAGTAAAGCCAGGATTAATTTATTTCTTGGATTGTAGGGTTCTGAGGAACCCTCCTCTTTGGGGAAGGTCACTGGACTGTTACCTGAATTAGTTGGAGCCTGGAGGCTGGAGGCTATGGAGAAGATGATGCGATGTGTTATGATGTGATGTTAGTATTTGAATCAGTGTTTGAAATGTCACTGGGTTTCAGTGAACACTTACTTTGGGTGGATTGGAGCTCTGGTGCTCAAACCCATTAACTGTGGCTATTCCCAGTTAGCATCATGAGGAGAGAGTCCCTGCCCTTTCTCCAAGGCAGCCTGATGTAACTAGACAGGCCCATAGTCTCAGCTGCTGCTGAAACACCTGCTGAAATCCAGCGACAGATCTGCTGTCCCTCCTGTACGTGCAGAAGAGGGGGACCTAGTACTCCTTGGGTGCCTCTCATTCCCTCTCTGAATATACTATACCTCTCTTGTAACTTTCCTTCTTCCTCCCCGAGTTAGTGATCCTCCCCTTTTCCTCCTCTTTGGATTTGAAGGTGGGGGAAAAGGTATTATCTAGCCCCTAGTTAGTCTGCCTGTGTTCTCTGGTAAGGGCCTAGTGGAAGAGAAAAAAAAATAATCTGCCTACTCTTAGCCTTCATTTAAGAACTAAAAAAAGATATTATTTACCAGATGGATATCCTTCTCTTTAAATCCAAACACCCAGTCCTTGGGCCATTTAAAGAATGGACTTAGCATCAAAGCCGAACGGATTTTCTTTTTGTACATTCAGGAATTGCTTAAAATCAGGTGAAATTTCATCTTCATATTTGGACTGTATATTTCTTGTCAGCTTTTTCTTTTCCCTGGAGTTTCCAATTGCCTTTCTTTTTCTTGTTGACAAAACAATAGTGTGCCCTCACCATATCCTCAGGTTTTTCAACTCTACTAATCATGAAATGTACTACAATTCTCTCTTTTATTCCTGGGAACACTTCCCTGGAGCCTTCCTTCCATTTTCCTGCTCTGATCTGGCTCAAGTGGTCTACAGCACATCATTCCAGGACTTCCCTTCCTTGCTCTGCTAGGATGGAGTGCCGGTCTCTAGGTTCCATGGCTTCCTGTTTTTCTTCTTTTTTGCCCCCTCACTTAGCTGAATTACATCTTCAAATAACTTCCTAGGAGAGGATGTAGGAAGAAAAGCTTTCTGGACCTTTTATGTCTGAAAATGTTTTTATGCTGCTTTCAAACTTGATTGTAATTTAGCTGAGGTGATTGTAATTTAGCTGAGGTGATTGTAATTTAGCTAGGTAAATTCCAGGTTTGGAACTAAGAAGGAGGTGGGCGGGTGGTGTCTTCCAGTGGAAAGTACTCTGGGCTGACCCTTGGGATCCCTGCATTCCAGCTCTAGCTTTGGCCCTGTGCTTTTCTCTGGGTATAAAATGAAGAGGTTGGATCAGCCCAGAAGTAACCAGCTTTGACTAGTCTTCAAAAGCATTCTATGTGACCAGCACAATGACCCAGCCACTCCTCCTAGGTATTTACCCATGAGAAATGAAAATATACATCCACCCAAAGACGTGTACAAGAATCAGCCAGTCATGGTGGCTCACGCTGGTAATCTCAGCACTGTGGGAGGCCGAGGTGGGAGGATCGCTTGAGCCCAGGAGTTCAAGGCTGCAGTGAGCCAAGATCATGCCACTGCACTCCAGCCTGGAACACACAGTGAGATCCTGCCTCTAAAAATAATAATAATAAAAGATATAAGATAAATTCATTCATACATGTTAAAAAAAAAAAAAGAATATTCACAGTTGTTTTCATTCCTAATAACCCGGAAACAACCCAAATGCCATCAACTGGCAGGTGGAGAAAATCATGGTGGTACATCTATTATGTGTGGCATGGGCAATTTCCACTGACCCTGCTTTGCTTAAATGCAGGTCCTTCTGACCTGAAATCTATGCTTCTGGTCAGGTGCACAGAGAAATTGGGGCTACCACTGTCGGGAAGATGCCTGGAGTGCCAAAGACCTGTGGCTGGTGGCGGATGCATAGAGGGAGTCAAGGAGCAGGACACTTTTGCAGACATGAGGCCTGGCACACGCCAATGTCTGCACTGGGAGGGCCACATCAAGGTGGTCAACAGACCCAGGCAGCAGGAGCAAGAAGAAACAAATGGCCGGGCACAGTGGTTCACGCCTGTAATCCCAGCACTTTGGGAGGCCGAGGTAGGTGGATCACGAGGTCAGGAGTTCAAGGCCAGTCTGACCAACATGGTGAAACCCCGTCTCTACTAAAAATACAAAAATTAGCCGGGCTTGGCGGCACGCTCCTGTAATCCCAGCTACTCAGGAGGAGGCAGGAGAACTGCTTGAATCCTGGAGGCGGAGGTTGTAGTGAGCCAAGATCGCGCCACTGCACTCCAGCCTGGGCGACAGAGTGAGACTCTGTCTCAAAAAAAAAAAAGAAAAAATGGCCGGGCGCGGTGGCTCAAGCCTGTAATCCCAGCACTTTGGGAGGCCGAGACGGGCGGATCACGAGGTCAGGAGATCGAGACGATCCTGGCTAATACGGTGAAACCCCGTCTCTACTAAAAAATACAAAAAACTAGCCGGGCGACGAGGCGGGCGCCTGTAGTCCCAGCTACTCGGGAGGCTGAGACAGGAGAATGGCGTGAACCCGGGAGGCGGAGCTTGCAGTGAGCTGAGAGCCGGCCACTGCACTCCAGCCTGGGCGGCAGAGCAAGACTCCGTCTCAAAAAAAAAGGAAAAACAAAATCTAATGCAGCCAGAAGCCTCCTTCCTCCTGCGATTGTCCTCCAGCGCCCTCTGCTGGCAAGGTTTAACGGCATGCTCCCCGTAGAGGAGAAACACGGAGGCCAGTCATGGATGGCAGCGCAGGGATGGACAGGTGAACGGAGAACCTAGAGACGATGGGCTGATCACAAGCACACTTTCTAAAAGGCCTTTTCTTGCCCTCTGATCCCATATTGTTCCTTTTTCATAGCATTCTGTGCCCACCCACCTTATGGATGTAACGAGTTCGTGAACATTTCTGCAGACACGAATTTAATGTTGCTAAGTACTCTTCTATTCCTGGATTTATCAAAGCTTCATGTGTAGTAAGAATTTCTGGTTTCGCATGTTTTTATTCTCCTTCGTAGGGCTGGTTTTCCTTATAAATCTCTGCTCATTCATATTTATTTTAAAAGGGTTATGTTTGGCCGGGCGTGGTGGCTGACGCCTGTAATCCCAGCACTTTGGGAGGCTGAGGCACAAGAATAGCTCAAACCCAGGAGGCAGAGGTTGCCACGAGCCAAGACCATGCCACTCCACTCCAGCCTGGGCAACAGAGTGAGACTTTGTCTCAAAAAAAAAGGGGGGGGGGTTACACTGCATCCATCAATAGATAAATGTGGTATCTATATACAATGGAATACTACTCAGCCATCATAAGGTAAGAAATCATGTCTTTTGCAGCAATATGGATGGAACTGAAGGCCATATTCTTAAATACAGACATTCAGATACAGAAAGACAAATACTGCGTGTTCTCACTTCTAAGAGGGAGTGAAATACTGTGTCCACACGGAAGTGGAGAGCAGAATAAAAGGCAATAGAGACTTAGAGGCGTGAGGGGGTGGGAGGTATAAGTGGGTGGACCATGAGAAATTATTTAAGGGGTACAATGTACGCTATTTGGGTGATGGATACCCTAAACATCCTGAGTTCACCACCCCATCTAAGCATGTAACAAAATTACACTTGCACCCCATACATTTACACAAACAAAATAAAATCCTAAGGACTCTACTGAATATTCCAGTCACTGAGCGGGGATGGTTTCTTCTGCTGTGTTAGCATGTCCTGTTCGCAATGAGTCTCTTCCCTGAGTAGGAAGTCGGCCAGGAGACCCTGGGCCCATGGGCGGAGAGTGTGAGCTGGCAGCCTCCCTCCATTTCAGGGTTATGGGGTGGGGCTAGCCTGTTGACAGTGCACTTCCAAATACCCAGGCAAAGAGGGCTTTACAAACAGAGTGACAGCACCCCACTGGTGGCCTGAGCTTTCCCCAGATACTCCTTCAGTGTTCTGACCCAAAAAGACGATTGTTGGCCAGGCACAGTGGCTCACGCCTGTAATCCCAGCACTTTGGGAGATGGAGGCGGGCAGATCACTTGAGGTCAGGAGTTCCAGACCAGCCTGGCCAACAGGGCAAAACCCCGTCTCTACTAAAAATACAGAAATTAGCTGGCTGTGGTGGTGGGCGCCTGTAATCCCAGCTACTCGGGAGGCTGAGGCAGGAGAGTCACCTGAACCCGGGAGACGGAGGTTGCAGTGAGCTGAGATCCCACCACTGCACATCAGCCTGGGCAAGAGAGCGAGACACCTTCTCAAAAAAATAAAATAAAATAAATAAATAAAAAGACAATACTGGGGATTAAAAACTCAGGCATCATCTGTGCAAACTGGTCAGTGGCCGTGCCATGCCATTGTACACATTTTGAAGTTGTGTTTGAAGACGTAGTCACGGGCCACTGCACCTCACAGCTCTCCACTTCCCTCCTGCTCTTCATCTGTCTGCCTCTTCCAAGCCCAGAGCCTCTCTGGGGGTCCTAGAAGCAAGTCACCCCTCACTTCTCTGGCAGCCCTCACAAAGTCACATGGGGTGACCTTTCCTCCACTTGTTTTTTTTTTTTTTCTTTTTTAGATAGAGTTTCACCCTGTCGCCCAGGCTGGAGTGCAGTGGTGCAATCTCAGCTCACTGCAATCTATGCCTCCCGGGTTCAAGTGATTCTCCTGTCTCAGTCTCCTGAGAAGCTGGGACTACAGATGCCTGCCACCACACCCAGCTAATTAGTGTATTTTTAGTAGAGACAGGGTTTTGCATGTTGGCCAGGCTGGTCTCAAACTCCTGACCTCAAGTGATCCACCCGCCTTAGCCTCCCAAAATGCTGGGATTACAGGCGTGAGCCACCACGCCTGGCCATTCCCCTTGGTTTTGTCACCACTCTTCCATCTGTTTTAAACCACCTGGACATTTGTTAAAATCGCTCAAAGCCCTTTAAAAAACAAAACAAAAAACAAAACAAACAAAAAACGGTCAGGGTTTTAGCAGTTTCCTGCACACTGGTAAAGCCAACCATCCTGAGTTAGAAACCTCTTCAGAAACTTGATATTCATCTCTCTAAGTCAATAAAACAGCCTTGCAAATAGGTCAAGATTTTACCAGCCCGGGGCTGGGCATGGTGGCTCATGCCTGTAATCTCACCACTTTGAGAGGCCAAGGCGGGCAGATCACCTGAGGTCGGGAGTTCAAGACCAGCCTGACCAACATGGAGAAGTTGCGTCTCTACTAAAAATACAACATTAGCCAGCCTTGGTGGCGAGTGCTTGTAACCCCAGTCACTTGGGAGGCTGAGGTAGGAGAATCGCTTGAACCCAGGAGGTGGAGGTTGCGGCGAGCCGAGATTGCACCATTGCACTCCAGCCTGGGCAATAAGAGCGAAACTCCGTCTCAAAAAATAAAAGATTTTACCAGCCCAATAATTTCAGGAAGAATTTTTTTTTTAATCAACAGAATCTCTTACCAAAATGCTAAAACTGGACTTTATCATTCCATTCGCTGGGTCTGACTACTCAAAGGATAACCAGAACCCAGACCTGATCTAATTAACAGCCGAGGGTGTAGGTCATTTGCCCCCACCCCGGCTGTTGGTGGGGAGAGGCACAACAGTGGGGGCACAGACTCCACCCCGTAGTTGAGGCCTGCGATGGGAACTGCTTACCCTGGGGCTTGGTGACTGTCTCTGCTGCACAGATTGGGTAGGGGACACAGCGGGCACAGGAGTTGGTGGCTGATGTGGCACAGACCATGCCAGGTCGACATTCGCAGACGCGGGAGGAGTTCCATGCGCACGGCGTCTTCTCCACGAGGTCGTCTAAGGGACACATACGAGGGTCATGGAGAAAGACCAGGATGGCAAGGGCAGGGGGTCCAGAGAGCCCCCAGGAGGACAGAGAAGCAGTTGTCCAAGGGTCCTCCAACAAGAAAATAAATGCTTGTCTGACTATGCCGTTGAGCAGCTCTCCCAGCATGCTCAAAATAATTATGCAGGGTGAAAGAAGGCAGGCAAAAAGGGAGGGCATTCTGTATATTGCATTTACAGGAAATTCTAGAAAATGCAAGCTATTGCATGGTGACCATAGGCAGGGGGTGGGAAATGGTGACAAGGAACCCGAGGTAACTTTTAGGGGGAAATGGCTGGTTGCTCAGCTGCATGCATTTGTTAAAACTTATCAAATCGCATCCTCTAATCTGTGCATTTTACCATATGCCCACTACCTCTCCATAAAGCTGTTAAAAGAAAGTCCTCCAGGGGACGGGGTGAGTGGGCATGGGTGCAGAGGAGCCGAGACTGGCCATGACTCCATAACTATTTAAAGCTGGGTGATAGTACACAACCATCTCTGACTCCCTCTACATCTGAATATGTCTGAAATTTTTAATGATAAAAAGATTTTTTGGCCAGGCGTGGTGGCTCACGCCTGTAATCCCAGCACTTTGGGAGGCCGAGGCAGGTGGATCACAAGGTCAGGAGTTCGAGACCAGCCTGACCAACATGGTGAAACCCCATCTCTACTAAAAATACAAAACTTAGCCAGGCGTGGTGGCAGGCACCTGTAATCCCAGCTACTCAGCAGGCTGAGGCAGGAGAATCACTTGAACCCGGGAGGCAGAGGTTGCAGTGAGCCAAGATAGTACCACTGCACTCCAACCTGGGTGACAGAACGAGACTCCATCTATTTAAAAAAAAAAAAAAAGTTTTTTCTCCAAAATCAAAAAAATAATATGTTAGAGGTATTATTTTTACTAAGTGTAATAATGCTTTTGTATGTGTTCAGGAATATTTTGCAACGCTCCACTTAGAGGTAAATACAGAATGACTGGATCAGTAATTAGGCAAAATGCGACTTCTCCGCAAGAGTAGTTCTCAATCAGCAGGATACTTAGAGGCCCAGCATGATAATGGTAAGGGCTGGACAGTCTCTTCTTACAACCTCCAGAGCAAGGGAACTGGGCAGGATTTGGGGAATTTGTGCAGAGGGTGCGTGAGCTCAGCAATAAATGAAACCATTTGGGACAACGGCAGCTATTATCATTATTATTATAGCTCTTAAGATAATTGAGTATGTGTGAGACAGTCGTCTCAGCACTCTACCCAGATTCACCTACAATCATGTATTTAATTCTTACACAGTTCTCTGAGATAGATACTACTATGCCCATTTTGCAGCAGAGGAAACTGAGGCACAGAGAGGTTAGGAAACCTGCTTGAGTTTATAGGCTATTAGGCGGGAGAGGCGGGATCTGAACCCCGCACTCGGGTTCTAGAGCTCATGCCTGTAGCTACTAATATGCCGCTCTACTCCCTCGTAGGGCTTCAGTTAGGAGAGCTGAAGGAATTACTGGGCCCAGAGCTAACGCCTCTTTCTCCATATGTCCACATGGTTGTTGTGGCAGACTGTATTTTCCCAAAACAGTGATATTTCTGGCCCTACAGTGATATTTCTGGCCCTTCCAGAGCCTTGCCACTTACCCATTAAGAAGTACAACTGTTTTCCTTCCCTCAGTCTCAAGTGAGATTTGTGGTTGCCTCAACAAACAGGAAGTGGTGGAAGTTCTGTGTGACTTCTGAGGCTAGGTCATAAAAGGGGATGTGGCTGCTGCCTCTCTCTGTCTCTCTGTCTGTCTCTCTCTCTCTCTCTCCCCCTCCTTCTCTGTCTCTTCCTTTCTCTCTCTCCCTCTCTCCTCCTCCTTCTCTGTCTCTCTCTCTCTCTCCCCCTCCTTCTCTCTCTCTTCCTTTCTCTCTCTCTCTCTCCCCCTCCTTCTCTGTCTCTTCCTTTCTCTCTCTCCCTCTCTCCTCCTCCTTCTCTGTCTCTCTCTCTCCCCCTCCTTCTCTCTCTCTTCCTTTCTCTCTCTCTCTCTCCCCCTCCTTCTCTCTCTCTTCCTTTCTCTCTCTCTCTCTCCCCCTCCTTCTCTCTCTCTTCCTTTCTCTCTCTCTCTCTCCCCCTCCTTCTCTCTCTCTTCCTTTCTCTCTCTCTCTCTCCCCCTCCTTCTCTCTCTCTTCCTTTCTCTCTCTCTCTCTCCCCCTCCTTCTCTCTCTCTTCCTTTCTCTCTCTCTCTCTCCCCCTCCTTCTCTCTCTCTTCCTTTCTCTCTCTCTCTCTCCCCCTCCTTCTCTCTCTCTTCCTTTCTCTCTCTCTCTCTCCCCCTCCTTCTCTCTCTCTTCCTTTCTCTCTCTCTCTCTCCCCCTCCTTCTCTCTCTCTTCCTTTCTCTCTCTCTCTCTCCCCCTCCTTCTCTCTCTCTTCCTTTCTCTCTCTCTCTCTCCCCCTCCTTCTCTCTCTCTTCCTTTCTCTCTCTCTCTCTCCCCCTCCTTCTCTCTCTCTTCCTTTCTCTCTCTCTCTCTCCCCCTCCTTCTCTCTCTCTTCCTTTCTCTCTCTCTCTCTCCCCCTCCTTCTCTCTCTCTTCCTTTCTCTCTCTCTCTCTCCCCCTCCTTCTCTCTCTCTTCCTTTCTCTCTCTCTCTCTCCCCCTCCTTCTCTCTCTCTTCCTTTCTCTCTCTCTCTCTCCCCCTCCTTCTCTCTCTCTTCCTTTCTCTCTCTCTCTCTCCCCCTCCTTCTCTCTCTCTTCCTTTCTCTCTCTCTCTCTCCCCCTCCTTCTCTCTCTCTTCCTTTCTCTCTCTCTCTCTCCCCCTCCTTCTCTCTCTCTTCCTTTCTCTCTCTCTCTCTCCCCCTCCTTCTCTCTCTCTTCCTTTCTCTCTCTCTCTCTCCCCCTCCTTCTCTCTCTCTTCCTTTCTCTCTCTCTCTCTCCCCCTCCTTCTCTCTCTCTTCCTTTCTCTCTCTCTCTCTCCCCCTCCTTCTCTCTCTCTTCCTTTCTCTCTCTCTCTCTCCCCCTCCTTCTCTCTCTCTTCCTTTCTCTCTCTCTCTCTCCCCCTCCTTCTCTCTCTCTTCCTTTCTCTCTCTCTCTCTCCCCCTCCTTCTCTCTCTCTTCCTTTCTCTCTCTCTCTCTCCCCCTCCTTCTCTCTCTCTTCCTTTCTCTCTCTCTCTCTCCCCCTCCTTCTCTCTCTCTTCCTTTCTCTCTCTCTCTCTCCCCCTCCTTCTCTCTCTCTTCCTTTCTCTCTCTCTCTCTCCCCCTCCTTCTCTCTCTCTTCCTTTCTCTCTCTCTCTCTCCCCCTCCTTCTCTCTCTCTTCCTTTCTCTCTCTCTCTCTCCCCCTCCTTCTCTCTCTCTTCCTTTCTCTCTCTCTCTCTCCCCCTCCTTCTCTCTCTCTTCCTTTCTCTCTCTCTCTCTCCCCCTCCTTCTCTCTCTCTTCCTTTCTCTCTCTCTCTCTCCCCCTCCTTCTCTCTCTCTTCCTTTCTCTCTCTCTCTCTCCCCCTCCTTCTCTCTCTCTTCCTTTCTCTCTCTCTCTCTCCCCCTCCTTCTCTCTCTCTTCCTTTCTCTCTCTCTCTCTCCCCCTCCTTCTCTCTCTCTTCCTTTCTCTCTCTCTCTCTCCCCCTCCTTCTCTCTCTCTTCCTTTCTCTCTCTCTCTCTCCCCCTCCTTCTCTCTCTCTTCCTTTCTCTCTCTCTCTCTCCCCCTCCTTCTCTCTCTCTTCCTTTCTCTCTCTCTCTCTCCCCCTCCTTCTCTCTCTCTTCCTTTCTCTCTCTCTCTCTCCCCCTCCTTCTCTCTCTCTTCCTTTCTCTCTCTCTCTCTCCCCCTCCTTCTCTCTCTCTTCCTTTCTCTCTCTCCCTCTCTCCTCCTCCTTCTCTGTCTCTCTCTCTCCCCCTCCTTCTCTCTCTCTTCCTTTCTCTCTCTCTCTCTCCCCCTCCTTCTCTGTCTCTTCCTTTCTCTCTCTCCCTCTCTCCTCCTCCTTCTCTGTCTCTCTCTCTCCCCCTCCTTCTCTCTCTCTTCCTTTCTCTCTCTCCCTCTCTCCTCCTCCTTCTCTGTCTCTCTCTGCCTTTCTCTCCCTCTCTCTTTCTGTCTCTGTCTCTTTCTCTCTGTCACTCTCTCTCTCTCTGTCTCTCTCTGTCACTTGTTCTCTCTCTCTCCCTCTGTCTCCGTCACCTTCTCTCTCTCCCTCTCCCCCTCTTTCTGTCTCACTCTCTTTCTCTGTCTCTCTCTCTCTCTGTCTCTTTCTGTCTCTGTCACTCCTCTCTCTCTCTCTCTCTTCCTGTCTCTCTCTCTTTCAAGACATTTATGGCAGGGTGCAATGGCTCACACCTTTGATTCCAACACTTTGGGAGGCTGAGGCGGGCGGATCACTTGAGGCCAGGAGTTTGGGACCAGCCTGGCCAAGATGGTGAAACCCCGTCTCTACTAAAAATACAAAAAAAGAAAAAGACTTCGCCTTTAGAACCCAGCCACCAGACCATGAGGAAGCCCCGGGTAAGACATGAAGAAGCCGACATGGAAAGGAACCGAGGCCGCAGCCAGGAGCCAACACCAACCCCCAGGCAGGTGAATGAATGAGGCTTCAGAGCATCCGGATCTGCAGCTTTTGGGCTTTCCAGCTAACACCCCAGACACTGTGGAGCAGAGACAAGCTGTCCCCGCAGTGCCCTGTCTGAATTCTGACTCACAGAATCTGTGAGTACAAAGAATGGTTTGTTTTCACAACTAAGTTTTAAGAAAATTTGCTGTGCAGCCTTAGTAACTAGGACAGAGCCCTCCAATGACAACAGTGTCTGTGGTTCTTTTTGGCCTCCCCTGACTCTCCGCTCTGCTTTGCTGCCCAAAAGAAGCTCTGGACAAGGAGACAGACTCACACATTCCCAGTGGCCTCCGTGAATAGCCGGGGCCTCTAACAGTCACAGCAGCCTGTGGCCTGAGCAACCCCCCGGCCCACATGACCCTTGGGGTGCGGCTGGCGCTGGGAGGTTGTGATGGGCTGGACACAGGGAAGCCCCACATCCACGTTCTGCTGTGCGTGCGCACTCAGTAAGTGCTTGTCAAAGCAGCTCGCAGGCCAGGCTCAGTGGCTCACGCCTGTAATCCCAGCACTTTGGGAAGCCAAGGTGGGAGGACAATTTGAGCCCGAGTTCGAGAACAGCCTGGGCAACATAGTGAGACCCCCGTCTCTACAAAAAATATTTTTTTAATTAGCCAGGCATGGTGGTGTGTGCCTATAGTCCCAGCCACTTGAGAGGCTGGGGCAAAAGGATCATGTGATCCTGGGAGGTCACAGCTGCAGTGAGCTATGATCACACCACTGCACTGCAGCCTGGGTGAAAGAGTAAGACCCTGTCTGGGAAAAAATAAAAAAGGTGGCTCATAGAGGCAGCCAGTGGGGTGGACAAGAACCTGGAACCTGGTGGCACTTGTCTGGGTTCAAACTCCAGCCTGCAGGCCTTGGAAGTTCCCTGACTTCCCCAAGCCTCTGTTTCCTCTTCTGTAAAAGGGGAATGATGACAATCCTTGAATCACAGAGTAGTTACAAACATTAATGAGCCGAGTTTGGAACAGGCAGGTGATTCACAAATGCTTCCTGGAAGGAAAGAATATGCAAATATGGAAGCCCTCTGAAAAGAGGCGACCCCCATCAAAACCCACAAACATGAGGGGGAGTTACTGGAAGTTCACGGTTCAAAAATGCAGAGAGGTAAACTGAGGCCCAGGGCGGGACGAGGCCCTTACCTCGAGAACAGCTCACGCAGGCCGTGCAGCGGCCAGCCTCGTCCAGGTAGTAGTCAGGCTCACACTGCTTCCTGCAGTCGCCAGACCCCTGTGGGCACGGCTGCGTTGGGGACAGACCTGGAGAAAGAAGCAGAGAAGCTGCAGACCAGGCCGCCTTGGCAAAGGGCCTCACTCCTCACCCAACCCTGAAGCCCCCCCACCCCTTACCATGGCCAGCTCCCAAACTCCACACATCAGCTCAGTCCAGCCTTTCAGAGGGAGTCCTGAGGCTCAGAGAGGACAGGGATACTGCGTGCATTCCACCTGAGAGGAGGGCACTCACCGCCCCCCAACCAGCCCCTGCCCACTGTTCCTCCTGAGGCCACCATGCCACAGCTTCCCCCAACCCTGTCTCATGGCTCTGTCACTCCCCTGCTCAAAACCTTGGGTACAGCTTCGCTGAGAGCTCAGCACACTAGAGTAACTCCTGTTTAGAATGGTATTAGGCGGGGAGGGGCTGGGTGCCTCCTATCTCCCTCTTTTAAAGACCCGTGTGGGCCAGGCACAGTGGCTCACGTCTGTAATCCCAGCACCTTGGGAGGCTGAGGCGGGTGGATCACTTGAGGCCAGGAGTTTGTGACCAGCCTGGCCAACATGGTGAAACCCCATCTCTATTTAAAAAAAAAAAAGTAGCAGAGTGTGGTGGCGGGTGCCTGTAGTCCCAGCTACTCGGGAGGCTGAGGCAGGAGAATTGCTTGAACCCGGAAGGCGGAGGTTGCAGTGAGCCGAGATCGCGCCATTGCACTCCAGCCTGGGCGACAGAGCAAGACTCACCTCAAAAAAACAAACCACAAACAAACAAAAGACATCATAGAGAGAATGAGCAAAGCCGTGGAGCGGGAGAAGGCACAACTATAGGACAAGAGCTCCAAAACCCAAAATTATTAGAAGTCCCACAAATCCATTTTTTTTTTTTACAAAACCAACCCAAGAGAAAGGAAAGTGCGTGCATGCAAGGATGAATGTTTCATTCTTCATTATAGCCAAAGGCAGAAACAACCCAAATATCCAGAAACTGGATAAACAAAGCACGGCATATCTACGCCGTGGAGGGCTATTCTGTAATAAAAAGGGACTAGGCCAGGCGCAGTGGCTCACACCTGTAATCTCAGCACTCTGGGAGGCCGAGGCAGGCAGATCACCTGAGGTCGGGAGTTCGAGACCAGCCTGACCAACATGGTGAAATCCCATCTCTACTAAAAATACAAAATTAGCCAGGCGTGGTGGCACACACCTGTAGTCCCAGTTACTCGGGAGGCTGAGGCAGGAGAATCACTTGAACCCAGGAGGTGGAGGTTGTAGTGAGCCGAGACTGCACCATTGCACTCCAGCCTGGGAGACACGAGTGAAACTCCATCTCAAAAAAAAAGAAAAAGAAAAATGACTAACTGAGGGTTGACCCTTCGCCATGGGGACCAGGAGGGCATCAGGTGGACACGTGCAGAGGCTGGCCAACTGAGTCACAAGTGTCACAGCAGCAGAGCAGGACCCATTTCCCTCTCACAAACCAACAAAGAGGGAAACAGAGGTGAGAGATGGGGCACCGGTGCCTGGCACAAGGTAGGCCCTCTGCACTGCTGGCAAATGAATGAGCCCGCTCGTGTCTACCTCTGCCCCTCGATGCTTTCAGCCCTAGATCGTGCCTTGCCACTCTCTTCTCTCCCTACTAGGAGAAGACCACAGATGAGTGCCCGCCTGCTCCAAACACCCCCACTCATGGGCCATCCACCAATCGGGCACCCCAGGGAGACGACCCACAGCTTCACGGGGAAATTACCTGGATCTGAACTAGGCCTTCCCACAGAGGAGGGAGAGCCGGGAGCCCTTTTCAGTTTAGAAGCAGCTTCCTGGGCGAGGCGGGTGCCCCCTCTTAGAGGCATGGTGCTGGCATTGGAGGTTGCTGGGGACACCGGGGTGGGCTTGGCCTGGGGGATGGTGCCACTGGGGAAGAAGCCAGAGACGGGACTGGTAATTCTGCCCATGGAGCAAGGGAGGCCTGTGATCAGGAATAACAGTTTCCACAGAGATGGGGTCCCGGGCCCTCGGCCCACCACCTCTGGCAGGCCCACTGTAAGCTCCTGGGAGCAAGGCCTGTGTTTTCCAGGCCCTCTGGGTCTCCCACAGGCTCAGGGCAGGGCTGGGCACACTCTAGGGCCTCAAATGACCTGAGGGCTTGGCAGAGAGGCACCGGGAATCCTGACACCGTGGGCTGAACCCCACCTACACCCCCACGCCCAGTTGTACCCTGGGCGTCCTGTGGGGTGGGACAGCCTCATCTGAAGGCCAGCTTGGGGGAAGAGGAGGAGGCAGAGCCAGGGAGTCACCTGGAGGGTTCCTTGCAGTTCTCCGGGCTGGCACAGGCAGGGCTGAGCCCTGGGGAAGCCAGCTCACAAACCGTGTTCTTCTGCGCTGTGCCTGCAGGGCGGACAGCAGTGCCTTCAGAATCGGTGTTGGGGACCCAAATTCTCCCAGAATACACGCTTCCCTACCACAGGCCAGAGTTGGAGATGGGGTCCTTGGAAAACGCAGTGGTCATCTGGAGGTGGCACCTGCCTGGCACCTGTTCCCCATTGGAGTAAAGCAGCCTACCTTTCCCTGGAGAATTACCCTCCCTCTGACCTCAGCATCTGTGGTTAGGGGTCGGGACCGACTGAATCCCCTTTCCAGGAATGGCCATGAGACCAGGCTGGACCAATCAATCCGTTCCATTCCTGTGACCATGATGAGCCAGTTCAGGGATGGACATGTGACCCAAGTTTGTGAGGCAGAATTTAAAGATTCTGGTTTGGGATTTAAAGGTTTTGGTTTTGGGATATTAAAAATGTAAGAAAGGGAAGTTGTCTTCCCACTGGCGCTGGGCAGAGCTGCTAGTAAGTATCTTGTAGACAAACCAACAGAGAGGAAAACAGAGGTGAGAGATGGGGCAAGACGGAGCCCCGGATCCAGCCATGCCTGAAGCTTCTCAGAGCTACCCCCAGACTTTTAAGCTACACGTGCTAAAAAATTGGGGATTTTGCTACTTGCAATCCAAGGAGTCCTGGAGAATGCTGGACGGAAGCAGAGTGGAGAAGAAAACACACACATCGGGCCGGGCGCGGTGGCTCAAGCCTGTAATCCCAGCACTTTGGGAGGCCGAGACGGGCGGATCACGAGGTCAGGAGATCGAGACCATCCTGCCTAACATGGTGAAACCCTGTCTCTACTAAAAAATACAAAAAACTAGCCGGGCGAGGTGGCGGGCGCCTGTAGTCCCAGCTACTCGGGAGGCTGAGGCAGGAGAATGGCGTGAACCCGGGAGGCGGAGCTTGCAGTGAGCTGAGATCCAGCCACTGCACTCCAGCCTGGGCAACAGAGCGAGACTCCGTCTCAAAAAAAAAAAAAAAAAAAAGAAAAGAAAACACACACATCATCCATCCAGTGCCCCTGAGTTTGCCTGTCATGTCCTAACTGTGCCAGGAAAGTCTATTTTATTTACTTATTCATTTATTTGAGACAGAGTCTTGCTCTGTCACCCAGGCTGGAGTGCAGAGATGCAATCTCGGCTTACTGCAACCTCTGCCTCCCAGGTTCAAGCAATTCTCCTGCCTTAGCCTCCCAAGTATCTGGGATTACAGGTGCCCACAACCATGCCTGGCTAATTTTTGTAATTTTAGTAGAGACGGGGTTTCGCCATGTTGGCCAGGCTGGTCTCGAACTCCTGACCTCAGGTGATCCACCCTCCTCAGCCTCCCAAAGTACTGGGATTACAGGCGTGAGCCACCATGCCCAGTCTAGTCAAATGATTATAATCATACACACCTCACCAGGCTGTCGTCAGGATAAACGGAAGAGTGCACGTGAGGTGCCCATCACACTGCGTGACACGTCTGGTAAATGCTATGTCCTTACCCCCATCTGGACTCCCGTTCCATCACTTAGAAGGTGACCTGTGTGTCACCGGGTGTGGTGGCTCACGCCTGTAATCCCAACACTTTGGGAGGCCAAGGTGGGTGGATCACAAGGTTAGGAGTTTGAGACCAGCCTGGCCAACATAGTGAAACCCCATCTCTACTAAAATCACAAAAAAATTAGCTGGGCGTGGTGGCGGATACCTGTAATCTCAGCTACTCAGAAGGCTGAGGCAGGAGAATCACTTGAACCCAGGAGGCAGAGGTTGCAGTGAGCTGAGATCACGCCATTGCACTCTAGTCTGGGCGACAGAGCGAAGCTCTGTCACACACAAAAAAGAAAAGGGACCTGCATGTGTGGGACTTCCCTCTGAAGGTTTCCGTGGAGGTGGGCGCGAGCAATGCTGACCTCTCATGTTCTGCAGCATGGTGGAGAGACACCTAAGCTTAGGCATTTCCTGCTCTGTCTTTGCAGGCAATTTACCTCTCATCTCCAAACCTCGATTTCCACACCTGGAAAATGGGGGCTAATACTGTCTGTCTTACGGAGACTTGAGAATTTCAGGAGAGACAGCCAGTGAAAGCTCTTAGCGTGGGGCTTGGCTGATTGGAGGCAGAAACTGCTTTCCATTTTACAGCTGGAAAAACACAAGCCCTGAGAGCTACCCCATGGGTGAGTCCACAGGGGACCTCAGAGATTAACGAGGCTTTGGCAGCTGAGATTAGAACACGTCTAAAACAGTGCTGTCCAACGGAAGTATGTGAGTCACACAGGCCAGCTCAAATATTCTAGGAGCCACGTTTTAAAAGGTAAAAAGAAATAACTGCAATTAATTTTCACAGTATATTTATTTAACCTAGTATATCTAAAATATCATGTTTGCAGGCAATCAATATAAAAATAATTAATTATATTCTTGTTTATATTAAGTTTTTGAAATCCAGTGCATATTATATACACAGCACTTCTCAATACAGACGTAGCTGCATTTTTTTTTAATTTTTATTGTTTGTTGTTGTTGTTGTTGTTTTGAAACAGAGTCTAACTCTGTTGTCCAGGTTGGAGTGCAGTGGCACAATCTCAGCTCACTGCAACCTCCATCTCCTGGATTCAAGCAATTCTCATGCCTCAGCCTCCCGAGTATCTGGGATTACAAGCACCCGCCACCACACCTGGCCAATTTTTGCATTTTTAGCAGAGACGAGGTTTCACATTGGCCAGGCTGGTATCAAACTCCTGACTTCAAGTGATCGGCCTGGCTCGGCCTCCCAAAATGCTGGGATTACAGGTGTGAGCCACCGCACCCGGCCCCTAACTGCATTTTAAGTACATGGCCACGTGCCATGGGCATTGGGCAGTTTGGGTCCAGGGGCAGCAAAGGGAGGCCTCTGGCGCCGCCGTGTGGCAGTCTCAGGAACACCGCCCAGACAGCCCTCCAGCAGGAAGCCTTGGCTGGAACAACTGAACTCAAGATGTTTTTCACAAAGATACAAAAGTTTCTGAGCTGAAAACTTTTGGAAGTTTGGCCTTTTGGAGAGGCCCCAAGGCCTTCAGTTACACTCCCTCATTTGACAGATGGGGAGAAGACTGAGGTCCAGAGACAGGTGGGAACATGCCCCACAAGTGCAAATGTTTGCAAAATCCTAGGTATCCAGTCTACTGCAGCACTCTCCCCTGCTTATGGGTGGAGGGCTTCAGCATTTCCTCAACAGAGCGCTCTCGCCTGATCCAAGGGGAATTTGACCAGATCTGAACTCCACCCACCCCAAGCCTGGATCTCTCTGTCAGGTGCCCCCATATCTTAATTCAACAAATTTCTATGGGGAGCAGGTGCCATGCCTAGCATTTGATCAGGCAGTGGGGAGATGCTGATGAACACCAGGGGCATGGTCTTTGCCCTCAGAAAGCTTCCAGCCAGGGAGGGAGACAGACATTGATCAAACCAAGAGACACAGAGAGGTATGTATCCACATTTGCAAAGGACACAGTGCTGCCAGCTTCCCTAGTGAGAGGCCAGGGAAGGCCTCCTGAGGAAGTGGGATGGAGAGCTCAGGGCTGAGAAGGACTTGACTAAGTGAATGAGGAGGGAAGGGTGTCTCTGACAGAGAGAACAGCACGTGCAGAGGCCGGGTGGGACAGAGAAGCACAGCATCCCCTGACCTGGAAGAAGGGCAGCGCAGGTGGGGCCCGGAGAGTGAGGGCTTGGTGCTGAGAGCTGGGGCTGGGAGAAACGAGGGGGCTGTGTTGGGATCGCATCCTGAGACTGATTCTGGGAAGATGGCGTAGGCACGTTTTTCCCTCGTCCTCCCACTAAGAACTGCTAAAAGCCCTGGACATTATGTACAAAATAAATGTAAGAAGACTCTGAAAGACGAAGAGAAGAAGGTAGGTCAACTAGGGGCCTTGGGACCAGAAGGACACAGTGGTGAGTCCTTGTAGTTTTCTTTTTCTTTTTCTTTTTTTTTTTTTTTGAGATGGAATCTCACTCTTGTTGCCCAGGCTGGAGTGCCATGGCGTGACCTTGGCTCACTGCAACCTCTACCTCCCAGGTTCAAGTGATTTCCCTGCCTCAGCCTCCCGAGTAGATGGGATTACAGGTGCCCACCACCACGCCTGGCTAACTTTTGTATTTTTAGTAGAGACGAGTTTTCACCATGTTGGCCAGGATGGTCTTGAACCCCTGACCTCAAGTGATCTGCCTGTCTCGGCCTCCCAAAGTGCTGGGATTACAGGCGTGAGCCACCACACCTGGCCTTGCGTCCTTATCTTTAGAGTAACAGGAAGATACTGAAGCATTTCAGGTATATACCTGTGTGTGTGTGTGTGTGTGCGTGAGAGAGAGAGAGAGAGAGAGAGTGAGACAGACAGACAGACAGAGGATCAGATTCAGATTTGGTCCTGCAAGAGTCATTCTGACTGTCTGCCATGGGGACTGTATAAGAGAAGGAATTGGGGGTGAGAAGGTGGGGAAGATAATTGGGGCCAAGTCTACAAGACTCGAGGACGGGCTGGCTGTGAGAGATGAGGGAAGAGGGGAAGGACAAAAGAGGCAGGCAGTGGTAGCGATGGGGGTGACCGCCAATCCCCAGGTTTGCACAGCAGGGCATGGGACTCCAGAGAAGGACCGGGTTGCGGGAGAGACCACAGGGACTTTGTGGCACTTTTCTCCTCCATGGACACAGGGCTGCCTCTGAGCCCGTCTCCCCGGCTCCATGCACTCTGCAGCTGCGGCACCCACTTTGTGTTGTGCTCCAAAGCCCACCCACTCCTCATGCCTCCCTTCTGGAAGATGATCCCAATGCCACCCAGACAGTTTCTGTGGCCCGTACCCCTTCTCCGGTTACGAGCAGCCCTGACACCTTGTACTATCGGAGAAGTAGAAGTCAGAGAGGTAAGAAACTTGTCTGAGGTCACATGGTAAGCTGGAAAAGAAACCCAAGTTTCTCAAGGCTTGAGCCCGGAGCCGGATCTCTTAGCACCTCTAACTCCCAATGCCCTGAACCTGAAAGGGTGAAGTCAACCCCAGTCTTCCAGGGAACTCCCAGGATAGAGACTTGAAGTTTTCTTCTTGTTTATGGGGGCATCAGATAACTGCTGCCTTGACCCTCAAACCAAACCAAGACCTCCTCCAGCCAGGTCTATGCCAGGGGACAGCAGGGTCTCTCTGTACCTGGAACACAAGATGGGGGGAGGGCAGCAGAAGGGCTGGGTGCTAGGTACATCTCTGGCCCATCGCCAAAGGAGACACGATCCGTCCAACAGGCTCCGGGAAGCAGGAGGTCGGAAGTCAGTAGGGCACTGGGGTGGGCGGAAGGTGCAGCAGCAACAGCACAGATCTCTGTCCTGGGCCGAGGGTGGGGACACTGACCTGGGAACTTGACAATCATCCCTGCTGGGCAGACAGAATGGAAGAAGCAGCGGGCACAGGAGTTGACGGCAGACACGGCACAGAACATGCCAGGTTGACATTCGCAGACACGGGAGGAGTTCCATGCACACGGCATCTTCTCCACGAGGTCGTCTAAAAGGACACAGACAGGGGTCACAGAGGGGAACAGAAGAAAGGTATCTCTCCAGAGAACTCTTGAGATGAGAGAGAGAGAGAGCAGGCAGCCTGTCTCCACAGGCAGCCACAGTGCAGCCTCCACCTCCCAGCTCACCCCGCTGGTGACCACTAAAATTGGATTAAAAATCAAAATAAATTAATGTACCAACTTTTTTAAATACAAAAAAGAAAAAAGGCATGGAGGAAACTTAGATGCACATCGCTAAATGAAAGACACCAGTCTGAAAAGGCTACACACTGACTCCAACTACATGACATTTCTGGAAAAGACAAAACTATCGAGACAGTAAAGAGACCAGCAGCTGCCAGAGGTTCAGGGGGAGGGAGAGATGAAGCGAGGAGCTCAGGACACATTTGGGGCAGTGAAAATATTCCGGATGCCACTGTGATGGTGGGCACATGTCATCATCCATTTTTCTAAAGCCCTAGAATGGGCAACACCAAGAGTGAACCCTGATGTAAACTATGGACATTGTTGGTAATAATAACGCATTGTTAGTAAGAATAGTAAGAATAACGCATCATTATCGGGTCACCCATGCTAACAACTGTGCAACACTAATGCAAGGTGTTCATGACAGGGGAGGCCGGGCGCAGTGGCTCACGCCTTTCATCCCAGCACTTTGGGAGGCCGAGGCAGGAGGACCATTTGCCCTCAGGAATTCCAGACCAGCCTGGGCAACATGGCAAAATCCTGTCTCTATAAAAAAAAAAAAAAAATACAAAAATTAGCCAGGCATGGTAGCACATGCCTGTAGTCCCAGCTACTTGGGAGGCTGAGGCGGGAAGATCGCTTGAAGCCAGGAGGTTGAGGCTGTAGAGAGCTGTGATTGCACCACTGCACTCCAGCCTGGGCAACAGAGTGATACCCTGTTTCAAACAAAAAATAGGGGAAACTGTGGGAGACTGGGAAGGGGATAGAAGGTATATGGGAACTCTGTATTTTCTGTTCAATTTTCTTGTAAATCTAAAATTGCTCCAAGAAATCATTTATTAATTTTTTTTTTAAGACAAAGTCTCACTCTGTCACCCAGGCTGGAGTGCAGTGGTGCTATCTTGGCTCACTACAGCCTCCACCTCCCAGGTTCAAGAAATTCTCCTGCCTAAACCTCCTGGGCTGGGATTACAGGGGTGCACCACCATGCCCAGCTAATTTTTTGGTATTTTTAGTAGAGATGGGGTTTCACCACATTGGCCAGGATGGTCTCAAACTCCTGACCTCAGGTGATCCACCCGCCTCGGCCTCTCAAAGTGCTGGGATTACAGGCATGAGCCACTGCACCCAGCCAGAAATAGTTTATTAATTTTTTTAAAAGACAAAGGATTGGAATAGACATTTCTCTAAAGAAGATACACAGCTGGCCAATAAACACATGAAAAATGTACAACCGTTAGCCTTTAGGGAAATGCAAGTCAAAATCACAGTGAGACACCACTTCATACCTACTAGAATGACTAGAATCAAAAAGACAGATACTAACAAGTGCAGACAGAAAAAGCAGGAAATCACAGGTTGGTTAACAGACATAAAAAGTACAGCTTGGCCGGGAGTGGTGGCTCACACTTGTAATCCCAGCACTTTGGGAGTCTGAGGTGGGCAGATCACCTGAGGTCAGGAGTTTGAGACCAGCCCGGCCAACATAGTAAACCCCTGTCTCTACTGAAAATACAAAAATTAGCCGGGTGTGGTGGCGGGCACCTGTAATCCCAGCTACTCGGGAGGCTGAGACAGGAGAATGACTTAAACCCAGGAGGTGGAGGTTGCAGTGAGTTAAGATCGCCCCGCTTCACTCCAGCCTGGGCGAAAGAGCGAGACTCCGTCTCCAAAAAAAAAAAAATAAATAAATAAATAACAACAACAAAACTAATAATTAATGTGTAACAGGCCTGGAGACCAAGAAGGGGCAACTTTGGCAGATCCGAAATGAAGACAACTCCCCGAAACATGGAAGGCAGAGGACAGAGGAGATCAGAGCAAAGGAGACCACAGCCCAGAATACAGCCAAGGGGGACTCATTGAAGAAGAGAGAAAGGCTCTGGGTAGCTCCTCATCGACTCATGCCACACAGCAGAGGCCACGCGTCTCCCTGCAAAGAGACTACTGCAGCCCCACCTGAGCCCTACGGCCCTCAGAGGTGGGTGTCAGAGGCCCCATTTGCAGACCGCCCGCATCATGAGAGATGATGTGCACAGAACTAGAAGTCACCAAATATCAGAGGAAAACCAGCGCCAAGGAAGAGGAGCTCTGAATGCAAAGAGAACTAACACTCAAGGAGGCAGAAAAGAGGGAAAACAGAACAAAACATTAGAAACGATACATTCACGCATGGCAGAGCAACACTTCAGTCAACGATGGATGGCGTACATGATGATGGTCTCATAAGATCATAATGGAGGCCAGGCACAGTGGCTCACACCTGTAATCCCAGCACTTTGGGAGGCTGAGGAGGGCAGATAACCTGAAGTCAGGAGTTCAAGACCAGCCTGGCCAACATGGTGAAACCCCGCCTCTACTAAAAAAATACAAAAGTTAGCCAGGCGTGGTGGTACATGCCTGTAATCCCAGCTACTCGAGAGGCTGAGACAGGAGAATCTCTTTAACCCAGGTTGCAGTGAGCCGAGATTGCACCATTGCACTGCAGCCTGGGCAACAGAGCGAGACTCCATCTCAAAAAAAAAAAAAAAGAGATTATAATGGAGCTGAAAAATTCTTATTGCCTAGTGATGTCATAGCCATAGCAAGGTCGCAGCACACGCTTTACTCCCGTGTTTGTGGAGAAGTTGGTGTAAACAAACCTACTGCGCTGCCAGTTGTATAAAAGTGCTGCATGGCACATGCAATTATGGATAGTACGTAATACTTGATAATGATAATAAAAAGCTATATTACTGGTTTATGCACTTACAGTACTATATTTTTTTATCACTTTTTTTTTTGAAACAGGGTCTTGCTGTGTTGCCCAGGCTGGAGTGCAGAGCCACAATCACAGGTCACTACAGCCTCAACCTCCTGGGCTCAAGCAATCCTCCCACCTCAGCCTCCTGAGTAGTTGGGACTACAGGCACATGCCACCACACCCAGCTAATTTATTTTATTTTTTGTAGAGATGGGGGCCTCACTGTGTTGCCCAGGTGGGTCTCAAACTCCTGACCTCAAGCGATCCTCCCAGCCTGGCCTCCCGAAGTGCTGAGACTGCAGGCATGAGCCAACAAGCCTGGCTTTATCATTATTTTAGATAATCCCTGAAGCCCCTCCCAGCTCCACCTCTAACCCCCGAAATGTGTCAGTCCAATTCTTGTATTCCCACTTATTAAAAAAAAAAAAAAAGTTAATTATAACATAGCCTCACGTAGGTCCTCCTGCAGATCTCCTTCAGAAGAAGGCATTGTCACCATAGGAGATGGCACTCCATGCATGTTACCGCCCCTGAAGACCTTCCAATGGGACAAGATTCGTTTCTTTTTATCTTTTACTTTCTTTTTTTTTTTTTTTTTTTTGATTTTTTTTTTTTTTTTTTTTTTTTTTGAGACAGAGTCTCGTTCTGTCACCCAGGCTGGAGTGCAGTGGCGCAATCTCGGCTCATTGCAACCTCTGCCTCCCAGGTTCAAGCGATTCTCCTGCCTCAGCCTCCTGAATAGTTGGGATTACAGGCACATGCCAACATACCCAGCTAATTTTTATATTTTTAGTAGAAATGAGGTTTCACCATGTTGACCAGGCTGGTCTTGAACTCCTGACCTCAAGTGATCTGTCCACCTCGGCCTCCCAAAGTGCTGGGATTACAGGTGTAAGCCACCGCGCCCTGCCAATGGGACAAGATTCAGAGGAGGAAGACAGTGATTCCGATGATCCTGACTCACGTAGGCCTCGGATAATGTAAGTGTTTGTGTCTCAGCATATAACTTAAAAATGTTAAAAAAATAAAAATTTAAAATATAAAAAAGTGTATTGAATAAGGCTATAAAGAAAATATTTTTGTACAGCTGTACGATGTGTTTGTGCTTTAAGCTAAGTGTTATTAGAAAAGAGCCAAAGTTTATAAAGTGAAAAAGTTGTTTAATATATTATTGAAGAAAGAAAAATATGTCTTATAAATTTAGTGTAGCCTAAGTGTACGGCATTGATAAAGTCCACAGTAGTGTACAGTAATGCCCTAGGCCTTCACACTCACCCACCACTTACTCATTGACTCACCCAGAACAACTTTGTGTCCTGCAAGTTCCATTCATGGTAAGTGCCCTGTATAAATGTGCCATTTTTTATATTTCATGCTTTTTTTTTTTTTTAAGATGGTGCCTCGCTCTGTCACCCAGGCTGGAGTGCAGTGGCACAATCTCAGTGCACTGCAACCTCTGCCTCCCAGGTTCAAGCGATTCTCCTGCTTCAGCCTCCCGAGTAGCCGGGACTACAGGCACGTGCCACCACACCCGGCTAGTTTTTGTATTTTTAGTAGAGACGGGGTTTTGCCATGTTGGCCAGGCTGGTCTCGAACTCCTGACCTCAGGTGATCCACCCGCCTCGGCCTCCCAAAGTGCTGGGATTACAGGTGTGAGCCACTGCGCCCGGCCTATATCGTATTTTTACTGCACCTTTTCTATGTTTAGATACACAGATACTTACCATTGTGTCACAGTTGCCTACAGTATTCAGGACAGTCGTGTGCTGTGCGGATTTGTAGCTTAGGAGCAAAAGGATCTGCCATAGAGCCTAGGTGTGCAGTAGGCTACATCATGTAGGTGTGTGTAAGTACACTACTCTAGGATGTTTGCATAATGACAGAATTGCCTAATGACACATTTGTCAGAATGTATTCCTGTCATTAAGCAATACATGACTATAATTTACATCCTCAGAGACACACAAAAAAATTGTAAGTTGGGTGCAGCGGTATGCACCTGCAGCCCCAGCTACTCGGGAGGCCGAGGCAGGAGGAACACTCGAGCCCTGGAGTTTAAGGCCAGCCTGGACAACAAAATGAGACCCTGTCTTAAAATGTAAAGAAATAAATTGGGCCGGGCGCGGTGGCTCACGCCTGTAATCCCAACATTTTGGAAGGCTGAGGCGGGTGGATCACTTGAGGTCAGGAGTTTGAGACCAGCCCGGGCAACATGATGAAACCCCATCTCTACTAAAAATACAAAAATTAGCCGGACATGGTGGCATATCGGTGTAATCTCAGCTACTCAGGAGGCTGAGGCAGGAGAATCGCTTGAACCCAGGAGGTGGAGGTTGTAGTGAGCCGAGATCGCGCCACTGCGCTCCAGCCTGGGGGACAGAGTCAGACTCTGTCTCAAAAAGGAAAAAAAGAGAACAAAATATAGGCAACAGACAAGCATCCTCAAACATGAAATAACTCAGAGAATATTGAGCCCTTCTTGAAAAATCCACCTGACAGTGTAATCCAATCACTCAAATGATGAATCGAAGTGAAAAACTCAGGAATGGACAAACTGTGCCAAATAAACTCATCATGAATAATAAAAAATTTTCAGGCTAACATGCCAAGGGGCTTATGGTTGCAGATGAGACTATAAACATTATAGATTACGACAAAGTAAAAATTGTGTAAGCAATAAAAGTCAGGAAGAGGATGAGGAGGTGGGGAAAATAATGACTCTGTTCTTTGTTACAGGGAGTCAATCTATTCTCTACTGTCCAAAACTCGAAATAAGCAGATTGTACCTTTACCGCAAGAGACAGTAGTTCCTGAAATGATTATTAACCACTTACTGATTTTCATAACCTCCTCTCTTAATTTTAGAGGGTTTTTTTTTTAAAGGAACTGCAATATCTTTTGCTGAAAATACATTACTCTGACTGAGGTCTGGTATTCTTCTGTTTCACTTCGGTTTCTTTTTCTGACACTTTTGATTAAAAGTAAATATTATCATTTTAATGTCATAAATAAGATGTTGCCATTCTCTTAAAATTCCTTCTTTGTATGTATGTACAGCTTGTCTGGTTACTAACCTACCTATCTTTATACAGAGAGGTAGAGAGGCATGTCAGCCATCTAATGACAATAGTAGTTGTCTATAGATGGAGGGCTGGGGAAGGCAATGTTAGTTTTCTTCCTTACACTCTTTGTATTGCTTGAATTTTAAATAATAAATGTTTATAATTTTCATTTCATAAAATGCAGTCATTAATTTTAGAAATTCAAAGATATACCAGCTAAATGTTAACGTAAAGAAAGACGAAATGGCAGTATTATTATTACTTTGCTTTCTTTTTAACCTTTGCTACTTCTTCCAGGAAGGAATAGCAATGTTACTGTCAAATGAATGTGAAATTAAGGGAAAAGGCATTACAAGGAATGGAGCGGTATATTCATGTGGATAAAAAGCCCAACCCACCAAAAACACATAATATTCATGAACATTTATGTACCTAATAACATAGCTTTGACATACATGAAGCAAAAATAGAAAGAGCACAATGAAAATCTAATAGATGAACAAGTATACTGGGAGATAAGATTTTAACACATCTGTCTCAGAAATAAAGGTGATAAAAGTAAATAAGGGTACATATTATTTGAATAACAATTAACAAGCTTAACTTAATAGCTATATAGAGAACTTTATATGCAACAAACAGAATACACATTTTAAAACACCCATACACTGAACACTCTGAAAATATGTGATCATTTATTATTAGACCACAAAACGATCTCAACAAATTTCCCCCCTCCGCCCCCCAAAAAAATCCACACAAAAATAAACACTAGCTAGCACACAGACCGCATTCTCTAACCATAATAAGAAATTAACAATAAAAGGTCATATTGAAACAGTTTCCCTGGAAGTCCTGTGGTCTTAGGAAAAGAACACAGCTCTTGGTATCAGGCCACAACTCAAACTCCAGTTCTGCCACTTACCAGGGTTCTGTAACTTTGGAAAGGCCCTTAACCTCACTATCCTCAAATTCCTCATTGTAAAGCAAGGATAAGCAAGAAATCCTCCCTAGGGCTGTGGTGAGGATTAAACTCAAAAAAATGTGAGTCCTCTCCTTCAGGGAACATGTTAAGTCTCTGTGAGAGTATGGATGCAAAAGGTCATGGCTGATACCAAATCACAAATGCAGAGAGGTAAACTGAGGTACCAGGAGGACAACTCAGAGAACAGACGTGAAATCATGATGCTCTCCACCTTCTAGATTCTTCACCTCTCCTCCGAGGACCCCTCATGCTCCCTAGAAGGAGACCCTGGAGAGAGAACAAGGGCCCTTACCTCGAGAACAACTCACGCAGGCTGTACAGCGGCCGGCCTCATCCAGGTAGTAGTCAGGTTCACACCGCTTCCTGCAGTCAGCAGGCCTCTGTGGGCACTGCTGTGTCGGGAACAGCCCTTGGAAAAGAAACAGAGAAGCTCCAAGCCAGGCGGACTTAGCAAAGGCCTTACAACCCAATGCCCCACACCTCTCATCCCTGAAGCCCCTCCCAGCTCCACCTCCAACCCGCGAAATGTGTCAGTCCAATTCTTGTGTTATGGATGGAAGCCCTGACACCCAGGAGGGGCAACTGTAGCCTAAGGGCCCCTAGCAGGCAAGGAAAAGCAACATAGTTATAGAGAGCTGGGCCTGGGATTCTAGGGCTGCCATTTGCCAATTGCATGATAATGACCTTGTCAGCACTATTTTGTGTGTGTGTGTGTGTGTGTGTGGATACACAGTAAGTGTATATATTTAGCACTATTAAGTTAGTAATAGGACCTACCTCCTAGTGTTCTTGGAAGGACTGAATGGACTGCTAAGATAAATATGTATAAAGTACTACAGCAGTCCCTGGCGCCCAGCAAGCCCTATATGAGCACTGGTTGTCATTCTCTGCAGGGGTCTTATCTCACTCCAGGAATTAGTGGAGTCGTAACTTTAGACCATGAAAGTCTAGACCAAGCTTGTCCAACCCAGGACGGGCCGCATTCAACCCAGGACAGTTTTGAATGAGGCCCAATGCAAACTCATCAACTTTCTTAAAACTTTATGAGAGATTTTTTTTTTTTTTTTTTGCTCATCAGTTATGAGCTAAAACACTATCCTTAGTGTTAGACTAAATTCACTTCTTCCAATGTGGCCCAGGGAAGCCAACAGATTGGACACCCCTGTCACGAGGACCCTAACCCAGCCTGATTTAGAGATAAACAAGTCACCCAGCAATCACTGCCTACCTTGCTTCCAGGATGAACACATGACCCAAGCAGGCCAATCAGAATACTTCTTCCCATCAATATGCTTGTCTCAAGATTGCCACATGACCCAAGCCGGCCAATCAGAGTACTCCATGTTCCTCACCACTGTGATTGGTTTAGTATGGGCACATGACCCAGGCATGCCAGCGAATAAGCTGGATAAGAATCCAGTATCTACTGGATTCCTGGCTGAAAGGGCCGGGTAAGCCCAGAGCTGCCCAGGTCGTCACTGCCTAAGCCTGGGCATGGTGTGGGCAGGACTTGCCAAAGAAGGAGGTGACTCAGAAGCCAGCAGAAGCCAGAGTTGGAGAGAAATGGGCTCCTGAGGACATAATTCAAACATCTGAATGTAGGGTGTTCATGGACTTCTCTGTTATGGAGCCAATTATTTATCTTTTGTCTTATTTGAGCCCTTTTGCCAGTTACAATGAAAATAATCTAGACCATGGGGTTCCCAATATTTATTGTGCCCCTAATCATTCTAAGGAAGCCTGTGGACCCTGCACAGAATCATGCTAATTAAAATAATTAAAATAATTGAATCCTTTGCCTCAGGTTCATGATCCCCGTGAAATCTACCTTTGAGAGTCCATGGACCCCAGGATAAGCACCTTTGCCCTAGAACAACACACAAGAACCTCTCAAAAATACTAGCTTCAGGCCGGGCGCGGTGGGTCAAACCTGTAATCCCAGCACTTTGGGAGGCCGAGGCACATGGATCATTTGAGGTCATAAGTTCAAGACCAGCCTGGCCAACATGGCGAAACCCCGTCTCTACTAAAAATTATCCAGGCGTATTTTTTTTTAGTAGAGACGGGGTTTCACTGGGTTTGCCAGGATGGTCTCGATCTCCTGACCTTGTGATCCGCCCGTCTCAGCCTCCCAAAGTGCTGGGATTACAGGCTTGAGCCACCCGGCCAGTATTTATTTTATTTTTATTTTTTATTTTATTTATTTATTGATACAGAGTCTTGCTCTGTTGCCCAGGCTGGAGTGCAATGGCAGGATCTCAGCTCACAGCAACCTCTGCCTCCCACATTCAAGAGATTCTCCTGCCTCAGCTGGGATTACAGGCAATCACCACCTCACCCGGTTAATTGTATTTTTAGTAGAGATGGGGTTTCACCGTGTTAGCCGAGACGGTCTCGATCTCCTGACCTCACGATCCTCCCACCTTGACCTTCCAAAGTGCTGGGATTACAGGCGTGAGCCACTGCACCTGGCTCAGGCAGATCACTTGAGGTCAGGAGTTTGAGACCAGCCTGGCCAACACGGTGAAACCTCGTCTCTACTGAAAATACAAAAATTAGCCAGGCGTGGTGGTGCACACCTGTAATCCCAGCTACTCGGGAGGCTGAGGCAGGAGAATCACTTGAACCCAGGAGGCAGAGGTTGCAGTGAGCAGAGATTGTACCACTGCACTCCAGCCTGGGCAACAAAGCAAGACCCTGTCTCGAAAAAAAAGTCAGCTCCTTGAGGATGAGTCTTTCCATGTCCACTCACCAATGCCTCCCCTATCATAGGGCCTCACACATATTTCATTAAAACATGTTCTGTCAACCTAATTCATACGGCGTTCCCCAGCCTGCACTCCCAGGCCTCACACGGTGCCTCCACCTTCCTAGTCTGGCATTCTAGTACATTGCTCACTTCATGCCGTCTCTACTGCAGCCAGTCTGGGCATCTTGATCTTTTCTCTGACATCCCTCATACATCCTGAATGTTGATATGGATTAAACTGTGTCTCCCCCAAAAAAAGATATTCTAGAATCCTAACCCCCAGTACCTCAGAATGTGATTTTATTTGGAGATAGGGGCTTTAAAGAGGCAATCCAGTTAAAATGAAGTCGCTAGGGTGAACCTAATCCAATCTGACTGGTGTTCTCATGAAGAGGGGAAATGTGGCCAGCGCGGTGGCTCACGCTTGTAATCCCAGCACTTTGGGAGGCTGAGGCGGACAGATTACCTGAGTTCAGGAGTTCAAGACCAGCCTGGCCAACGTAGTGAAACCCCATCTCTATTAAAAATACAAAAATTAGCCGGGCATGGTGGCATGTCCCTGTAATCCCAGCTACTCGGGAGGCTCGGGCAGGAAAATCACTTGAACCTGGGAGGTGGAGGTTGCAGTGAGCTGAGATTACACCACTGCACTCCAGCCTGGGCAACAGAGGGAAACTCCATCTCAAAAAAAAGAAAAAGAAAAGGGGAAATTTTGACATTGCCAGGCACAGTGCCTCATGCCTGTAATCCCAACACTTTAGGAGGCCGAAGTGGAAGGATCACTTGAGGCCAGGAGTTTGAGACTAGTCTGGGCAACATGGCAAGATCCCATCTACAACAACAGAAAATTAGCTAGGTGTGATGTGCGCACTTGTACTCCTAGCTACTCAGAAAGGCTGAGGTAGGAAGATCACTTGAGCCCAGGAGTTAGAGGTTGCAGTGGGCTATGATGGTGCCACTGCACTCCAGCCTGGGTGATAGAGCAAAATCCTGTCTCTAAAACAATACAATACAGTACAGATAAAATAAAATAAATAAGAAAAGGGGAAATTTGGACACAGAGACAGACATGCACACAGGGAGAACGCCATGTGAAGACTGGAGTTATGCTGCCACAAACTAAGAAACTACTGGAAGTTGAGAGAGAAGCCAAGTCTTTCCCTAGAGCCTTGAGAGGGAGAATGGTCTTGCCAACCTCCTGATCTAAAACTTCTGGCCTCCAGAAGTATGAGACAATACATCTCTGTTGTTTAAGCCAGGGGTCCCCAGTCCCCAGATGGGGACCAGTACCAGTCCATGGCCTGTTAGGAACGGGGCCACACAGCAGGAGGTGAGTGACAGTGAACGAGCATTAGCTCCTGGGCCCCACCTCCTAACAGATCAGTGGCAGCATTAGATTCTCATAGGAGCGCAAACCCTATTGTGAACCGCACATGCAAAGGATCTAGGTTGCGCGCTCCTCATGAGACTCTAATGCCTGATGATCTGAGATGGAACAGTTTCATCTCAAAACCATCCCTGACCCCACTTCGTGGAAAAATGGTCTTCCACGAAACCAGTCCCTGGTGCCAAAAAGGTTGGGGACCACTGGTTTAAGCCACTCAGCCTGTGGTACTTTGTTACGGCAGCCCCAGCAAACTAACACAACGTTCTTCCTGCAGGCTAAGTGGCTTCTCCATCTCCACGTCCACCCACTGGGAACCCTTCACACCCAGCCAGATCAGGCTGAAATACCACCTTCTCATGGAACTTTCCTGATCATCTGACCTCACCCAGATCCTCTCTCTGGGTCCTTTTAAAGTCACCCTCTCAGAACACCCACAGCCTGCTCTGCCAGGGTGCGGCAGACCAGACCTACCAAGATGTACCACCCCAGGAGCAGCTCCAACAATGGTTAATGGGCATTGGCAAATAAATACCCCAGCTCCCTCAACCCTCAGCTGTTCTGCACTGGCTCCCAGAGGCCCCCAGAGGGATTAAGCCCCAGTTGCCCACAGCAGTAACTATCTTTCTAACACAACTTTATAAGCTGCCTTCCCTTCCCTCTGCCACTTCCCTACTTCCAAATTGGTGTTTCCAGCCATCACTAACTGTACTCAGATCTTTGCCTCAAAGTCTGTGCATCAGTCTGCTCAGGCTGCCATAACAAATTACCACAGGCAGGGTGGCTTAAACAACAGAAATTCATAGTCAGTTTTTGAGGCCAGAAGTCCAAAATCAAGGTATGTGCAGGGCTAGTTTCTTCTGAGCTCTTTCTCTTTGACTTATAGATGGACTGTGTTCCCCATGTCCTCCCACAGTCTTGTCTCTGTGTATATCTGTGTCCTAATTTCCTCTTATAAAGGCACCAGTCATACTGAATTTGGGCCTATCCTAGTGAACTTATTTTAACTCAATTGCCTTTTTAAAGACCCTGTCTCCAAATAAGGTCACATTCTGAGATTCTTGGGTTAAGACTTCAACATAGGAATTGGAATTGGTGGGGGGAGGGGGCACAATTCAGCCCATAACAGTCTACTTCTGGGGGAATTCAAACTATGGTACCCCCTTCTCTTACAGGCAGATAGAAAAGTCTCAAACTGGTATAATATTTGTCTTATTGAGATTGAGTTTGTGAGGGCAAGATGATAGCTGCCCTGCCCCCCATGGTTGAATCTCTAGGGTCTGATAGAATGCAAATACACAGAACATATTGGGTGAATCAATGAATGAATGAGTGGGTGGATAGGTGAGTAAATGGATGAGTGGGTGGGTAGGTGGGTGGATGGGTGGATGGATAGATGAGTGGGTGGATGGGTGGGAAGATGGGTAGATGGGTGGATGAGTAGGTTGGTGGGTGGATGGATGGATGAGTGGGTAGGTGAATGGATAAATGAGTAGGTGGATGAGTGGGTGGGTGGTTGGATGAGTGGGTGAGTGGATGGATGAGTGGGTGAGTGGATGGATGAGTGGGTGGGTGGATGGATGAGTGGGTGAGTGGATGGATGAGTGGTGAATGAATGGATGAGAGGTGAGTGGATGGATGAGTGGGTAGGTGGATGGATGGATGGATGGATGAAGGGTGGATAGGTGGGTAGATGGGTGGATGGACAGATGAGTGGAAGAACAGTGGATGAGTGAGTAGATGGGTGGATGGGTAGATGGATGGGTGGACGGATGGATGGATGGATGGATGGGGAAAGGTGGATGGGTGGGTAGATGGGTGGATAGATGGATGGGTTAGGGAAGAGTGCATGAGTGGGTGGATGGGTGGATGGGTAGAAGGATGGGTGGATGGATAGATGGGGAAGGGTGGATGGGCAGATAGATGGGTGGATAGATGGATGTGTTAGGGAAGAGTAGATGAATGGGTAGATGGGTAGATGGGTAGATGAATGGATGGACGGATGGGTGGATGCAGACCAGGGGTTTAGGGGCTTTTCCTCACTGTAAGCTCCCATTCTTCCTCCTTTGAAACTATCTTAGCACAGATACCCTCTGGAGTATCAGATATCTATAAGCATGTCACCTCCTCTACTAGTGGGTTGCTCCCAGGAGGCAGGACCTTGTACTTCTCTCCCCCAAATAACCCTATGTCCAACAGAGCTCAATAAATGCTTGCTGCATTGGGCCAGTCCTAATTCCTTCTACTGCCTTCTATTTCCTCCTTCCCACCCCCACATACTTCTTCCTACACAAAAGAACCCTGGTGGATTTTTCAGGCTTAAATAAAGACAAGACTAGGATGTACCTGTGAGTGGGGTGGGCAGGAGAGAGAGGCTGGCCTGACTTCAGCAGAGGGAGGTGCCAGGGGGACAATAGAAGCTTGGCCCTGTGAGGCAGCAGCTGGCTGTCACGAAGAGTATGCGGGGCAAGCCAGCCATATTCATTCATTCACCTATTCTTTCAAAAATGGAGAATCTACTATGTGCCAAGCCCTGGGCTCAGGGCTGGGGATCCTGCAGGAAGACGATAGACAAGTCATGACACATGGAAGGAGTGTTAGGAAAGTGGAACCATGGGAGGCACCAAGAGCCCAGAGCCAAGATCTTTGAGCTGCCTTGGGGCCATCCCACCATCCAACCATCATCCATCCAACAAATGTTTATTTCTCTTTTTTTTTTTTCTTTTGAGATAGAATCTCGCTCTGTGGCCCAGGCTGGGGTCAGGGAGGGCCTACACTTAAGTGGAGCCTGAGGAATGCAGAGTGTGTCAAGCACACAGGGACAGTGGGGGGCCAGGAGCTGCTGTGAGGGGGCTCTGCTGGGACAGTGTCAGAGGGCACAGGGGAGCCCAGCACACTCAGTTGAAGCCCAGGATGAAGAAGGACTGGGCGGGGGAGAGGGAGGCGGCAGGGACAGCAGCTGTCACGCCAAGTGGGCGTGCCCATGCACAGAGCTGGGCTTTACCCAAGGGCAGCGGAAGCTGGGGGAACCCACAAACCCCCTCCTCCTCCTCCTTCCTGTTCACAGCCTTTGGAGGAACCCTCAGCTCCTGGGACAAGATGGGATATACCTGCCATGCTCCCAACCTAACACTTGGCCTGGCCTCACATCCTCCCCCTGAACCTGGACAGGCCTCAGACATCTGCAGGAGAGACCCCTTCCTGTGGGGAGCGAGTCTGCACACAAAGGGAGGGTGGTCCAGGAAGACGGATAACAGGAAGGGCCTTGTAGCCCCCTCATTAGCTCTTCACTCGTAAACTCTTCTGCCTCCCAAATTTGAGACCTTGGGGGTCAATATCAACTACAGCTGAAGAGCTCAGGAGACTGCACTGGGTGGTCATGTTCATGGCCTGGCTAAGCCACTGATTCGCATGTGACCTTGGGCAAATCCCTGAACCCCTCAATGTCCAAGTTTCCTCTCTGGGTTTCTTTTTTTTTTTTTTTTTTTTCTTTTTTTGAGACGGAGTCTCGCTCTGTTGCCCGGGCTGGAGTGCTGTGGCCGGATCTCAGCTCACTGCAAGCTCCGCCTCCCAGGTTTACGCCATTCTCCTGCCTCTGCCTCCCGAGTAGCTCGGACTACAGGCGCCCGCCACCTCGCCCAGCTAGTTTTTTGTATTTTTAGTAGAGACGGGGTTTCACTGTGTTAGCCAGGATGGTCTCGATCTCCTGACCTCATGATCCGCCCATCTCGGCCTCCCAAAGTGCTGGGATTACAGGCTTGAGCCACCGTGCCCG
>NW_016808946.1:2640678-2646975 GCF_001698545.2 Rhinopithecus bieti | reverse complement strand
GGTAGGTACATGGATGGATGGGCAGGTGAGGGGACAGGTACTTGGATGCGTGAGTGGATGGCCGACCAGTGAAGCACTGAAGAAATCAGGGGACCCACCTGATAGATCATCCAAATCAACACTAAATCAAAAATAAAAGGAAGAAAGTCCAATAGCATCCAACCCACTGCTCTTGCCCGTACAATGACTACTTTGAATCACTGTTGAAAACACAAATCAAAATCAAATACAAAAACATCAAACTCTTTCTAAGAATGTTTCCCTCTGTCCTTTGGTGGCCTGAGCATGAGGCTGATCTGAATCTCGTGGGGAAGTTAAGAGGCCACAAGTCTAGGAACTGACTGACCCAGGTTCCCACACAGCTCCAGTGGAATACCCCTGATGGCCATAGCCTGTCACCACCCTCCAGACAGCACAGCTGGGAGGATTAGGTGGTGGGTGGATGGACCCCTCCGCCGCCATCGTCGGAAGCCCTCCAGATGATGCCCGCCCACTTGCAATGGCCTGTTTTCCTCAAAGCAAGACAATGAACCAGACACACACAGACTCCCTCCCACCCTTGCTGGCACAGCTAAGGCTGATGTCCTCGTGACAATCTCTGTTCCTGGAGGTCAGAGACCACGAGGGCATCGTTATGTCCTGCCCCACCCATCTAAGACCACTGGTTGTGCCTCGGAGCTTTTGATAATAACCACAGGGGCAGAAATGCCTCACGACCCTCTTCCAGCTGCTTATCTCCTCGGGCCTAAGCATTAGCTGCAAAATGGAAAGAACAACACTCGCCCAGCTCCAGAAGGATTTCCTGGTAATGGACTAGAAGTCAGTCACGGTGCTGGGGGTGGCCAAGCATTCCAGAAAGGGAGCTCTAGTCTGGGAGTCCGGTCTCAGAGAAATCTACTGTTCGGGTTGTCCTGGGATAAATGAGTGTTCTGAGCTGGAGCAGTCAAGAACTGCAAAGAGGCCAGGCATGGTGGCTCACGCCTGTAATCCCAACGCTTTGGGAGGCTGAGGCATGAGGACTGATTGAACCCAGGAGTTCAAGAACAGCCTGTGCAATTAGCGAGACCTTGTCTTTATTTTAAATTAATATAAAAAAAAAAATTAGGCCCAGCACAGTGGCTCACGCCTGTAATCCCAACACTTTGGGAGGCTGAGGCGGGTGGATCACCTGAGGTCAGGAGTTTGAGACCAGCCTGGCCAATATGGTGAAACCCTGTCTCTATTAAAAATACAAAATTAGCCAGGTGTGGTGGTGCATGCCTGTAATCCCAGCTACTTGGGAGCCTGAGTCAGGAGAATCGCTTGAACCTGGGAGGCGGAGGTTGCAGTGAACCGAGATTGCGCCGTTGCACTCCAGCCTGGGCAACAAAAGCAAAACTCCGAAAGAAAGAAAGGAAAGAAAGGGAAAAGGAAAGAAGGAAGGAAGGAAGGAAGGAAGGAAGGAAGGAAGGAAGNATGGATGAGTGGGTGAGTGGATGGATGAGTGGGTGGGTGGATGGATGAGTGGGTGAGTGGATGGATGAGTGGTGAATGAATGGATGAGTGGTGAGTGGATGGATGAGTGGGTAGGTGGATGGATGGATGGATGGATGAAGGGTGGATAGGTGGGTAGATGGGTGGATGGACAGATGAGTGGAAGAACAGTGGATGAGTGAGTAGATGGGTGGATGGGTAGATGGATGGGTGGACGGATGGATGGATGGATGGATGGGGAAAGGTGGATGGGTGGGTAGATGGGTGGATAGATGGATGGGTTAGGGAAGAGTGCATGAGTGGGTGGATGGGTGGATGGGTAGAAGGATGGGTGGATGGATAGATGGGGAAGGGTGGATGGGCAGATAGATGGGTGGATAGATGGATGTGTTAGGGAAGAGTAGATGAATGGGTAGATGGGTAGATGGGTAGATGAATGGATGGACGGATGGGTGGATGCAGACCAGGGGTTTAGGGGCTTTTCCTCACTGTAAGCTCCCATTCTTCCTCCTTTGAAACTATCTTAGCACAGATACCCTCTGGAGTATCAGATATCTATAAGCATGTCACCTCCTCTACTAGTGGGTTGCTCCCAGGAGGCAGGACCTTGTACTTCTCTCCCCAAATAACCCTATGTCCAACAGAGCTCAATAAATGCTTGCTGCATTGGGCCAGTCCTAATTCCTTCTACTGCCTTCTATTTCCTCCTTCCCACCCCACATACTTCTTCCTACACAAAAGAACCCTGGTGGATTTTCAGGCTTAAATAAAGACAAGACTAGGATGTACCTGTGAGTGGGGTGGGCAGGAGAGAGAGGCTGGCCTGACTTCAGCAGAGGGAGGTGCCAGGGGACAATAGAAGCTTGGCCCTGTGAGGCAGCAGCTGGCTGTCACGAAGAGTATGCGGGGCAAGCCAGCCATATTCATTCATTCACCTATTCTTTCAAAATGGAGAATCTACTATGTGCCAAGCCCTGGGCTCAGGGCTGGGGATCCTGCAGGAAGACGATAGACAAGTCATGACACATGGAAGGAGTGTTAGGAAAGTGGAACCATGGGAGGCACCAAGAGCCCAGAGCCAAGATCTTTGAGCTGCCTTGGGGCCATCCCACCATCCAACCATCATCCATCCAACAAATGTTTATTTCTCTTTTTTTTTTTCTTTTGAGATAGAATCTCGCTCTGTGGCCCAGGCTGGGGTCAGGGAGGGCCTACACTTAAGTGGAGCCTGAGGAATGCAGAGTGTGTCAAGCACACAGGGACAGTGGGGGGCCAGGAGCTGCTGTGAGGGGCTCTGCTGGGACAGTGTCAGAGGGCACAGGGGAGCCCAGCACACTCAGTTGAAGCCCAGGATGAAGAAGGACTGGGCGGGGAGAGGGAGGCGGCAGGGACAGCAGCTGTCACGCCAAGTGGGCGTGCCCATGCACAGAGCTGGGCTTTACCCAAGGGCAGCGGAAGCTGGGGAACCCACAAACCCCTCCTCCTCCTCCTTCCTGTTCACAGCCTTTGGAGGAACCCTCAGCTCCTGGGACAAGATGGGATATACCTGCCATGCTCCCAACCTAACACTTGGCCTGGCCTCACATCCTCCCCTGAACCTGGACAGGCCTCAGACATCTGCAGGAGAGACCCCTTCCTGTGGGGAGCGAGTCTGCACACAAAGGGAGGGTGGTCCAGGAAGACGGATAACAGGAAGGGCCTTGTAGCCCCTCATTAGCTCTTCACTCGTAAACTCTTCTGCCTCCCAAATTTGAGACCTTGGGGTCAATATCAACTACAGCTGAAGAGCTCAGGAGACTGCACTGGGTGGTCATGTTCATGGCCTGGCTAAGCCACTGATTCGCATGTGACCTTGGGCAAATCCCTGAACCCCTCAATGTCCAAGTTTCCTCTCTGGGTTTCTTTTTTTTTTTTTTCTTTTCTTTTTTTGAGACGGAGTCTCGCTCTGTTGCCCGGGCTGGAGTGCTGTGGCCGGATCTCAGCTCACTGCAAGCTCCGCCTCCCAGGTTTACGCCATTCTCCTGCCTCTGCCTCCCGAGTAGCTCGGACTACAGGCGCCCGCCACCTCGCCCAGCTAGTTTTTTGTATTTTAGTAGAGACGGGGTTTCACTGTGTTAGCCAGGATGGTCTCGATCTCCTGACCTCATGATCCGCCCATCTCGGCCTCCCAAAGTGCTGGGATTACAGGCTTGAGCCACCGTGCCCGGCCTCCTCTCTGGGTTTCTTATCAGGATTGAAGAAACTAAGGTGGGTAAAGGGCCCAGCCCAGTGGCCAGCACATAACGCACTCCATCAGCATGAATCATGGTCATTGTTATGAGTCAGTGAATGAGCTCCCTGTCACCAAGAGTATGTAAGCAAAGGGCTGGAGACCTGCTCTGAGGAATGCTGGAGAGGGCATCACAGGCCTGGGTGCAAGGATGGATTCGATGACACCTCCACTTTTCAATCTCAAAGGTCTCTCAGCTTCCTTCCTCCACCAACCCGCCCACGTGCAAACCCGGCCACACAGCTGAGTGCTGTCTGCAGAGGGTGGGCAAAATGTCAAAAAATTTCCCCAAGAGATCAAAGAAGGGGTTTTGTGGGTTTTCATTTTCCTCTCTGGCTACCCGGAAGCACAAGGTCAATAAAACTCCAGTAAAATGCCCCACCCACCACACCAATATGGAGTACTCAGCCCCAACCGGCACTGGGCCTTGGAGAGGGGAAGTGGGGAGAAGGGAGCCCCCTCTTCCTAAGTCACAGCTTTTAAGTGGAGGAAGCCTGGGACCTGAGATGTCATTTTTCTCTCCACCCACTGCCCATCAAGGCCCTGTCAGGCTGGGGTCAAAGTAGCCAGAAGAGGGTGAGAAGGAAGTGTCTTTCTCCTTGTGGCTGGGACTGTAGGTCCCATGAAAAGTCATAGAGCACTGCGGGCCACTCCATTCCAGAGGATAAAAACCACAGCAAGCGGGCCCTGGGAGAAATGAGTGGCAATCACCACCAAGCCTCAGGCTAGCAAGGGAAGGCCTCATGGAGGAAGGGGTTCCAGAATTACAGCAGGTAGGGACTGTGGGGAGGGCATCCCAGATGGGGACAGGCATGTCCAAAGGCCCAGAAACTAGGCCTGGCACAGTGGCTCATGCCTGTAATCCCAGCACTTTGTGAGGCCAAGACTGGCAAACCACTGGAGGTCAAGAGTTGGAGACCAGCGTGGCCAACACAGTGAAACCCCATCTCTACTTAAAACACAAAAACTAGCTGAGTGTGGTGGCACATGCCTGTAATCCCAGCTACTTGGGAGGTTGAGGCAAGAGAATTGCTTGAACCTAGGAGGCAAAGGTTCCAGTGAGCCGAGATCGCACCACGGCACTCTAGCCTGGGCAACAGAGTGAGATTCTATCTCAAATAAAGATGTAAATAAGTAAAAAGGCCCAGAGACTTGAACGCATGCAGCAGTTCCTGTAGAATGGCCAAGGGAGAAGAAGTCGGAAAGGTGAAAGATGACCCCATTATAAGAATGAGAAACCAGGCGTGGTGGCTCAAGTCTGTAATCCCAGCACTTTGGGAGGCCAAGGCCGGCGGATCACCTGAGATCAGGAGTTTGAGACCAGCCTGACAACATATAGAAACCCTGTCTCTTGGAGGCCGAGACGGGCAGATCACGAGGTCAGGAGATCGAGACCATCCTGGCTAACATGGTGAAACCCCGTCTCTACTAAAAAAATACAAAAAACTAGCCAGGCGAAGTGGAGGGTGCCTATAGTCCCAGCTACTCGGGAGGCTGAGCCAGGAGAATGGTGTAAACCCGGGAGGCGGAGCTTGCAGTGAGCTGAGATCCGGCCACTGCACTCCAGCCCAGGCAACAGAGCGAGACTCCGTCTCAAAAAAAAAAAAAAAAAAAATTAGTCAGTCATGGTGGCACATGTCTGTAATCCCAGCTTCTTGAGAGGCTGAGGCAGGAGAATCACTTGAGGCGGAGGTTGCAGTGAACCAAGATTGCACCACTGCACTCCAGCCTGGACTACAGAGAGAACTCTATCTCAAAAAAGAGAGAGAAATAAACGTTTGTTGGATGGATGATGGATGGATGGATGGATGGATGGATGGATGGATGGATGGATGGATAAGTAGATGAGAAAATAGCCAGGAGAGGGGGTTGTATGGATGAGGGGGTGAATGGGAAGATAATTGGAGGGATATGGGAAGGGGGTGGTGCTATGGACTGAATTGTGTCCCCTACAAAGTTCATATGTTAAATGTGTTGAAACCCTAACCCCCAGTGTGACTGTATTTGGAGAAAGGATTTTTAGGAGATAATGTTAAATTAGGTCATAAGGATGGGGCCCTAATCCAATGGGATTGGTGGCCTTATATGAAGAGGGCAAGAAAGAGAAAGAGAAAGAGAGAGAGAGAGAGAGATCTTCCCACCATGAGAAGACTGCCATCTGCAAGCCAAGAAGACAGCCCTCACCAGAAACCAAACCCTGCAAAAACCTTGATCTTGGACCTTCAAGCCTCCAGAACTGTAAGAAATAAATGTCTATTGTTTAGGTCACCCAGCCTACAGTATTTTGTTATGGCAGCCCCAGCAAACTAATACAGGTGGGTGGATGGATAGGGGCTGGATGAGAAGAAAAATGGAAAGGGGATGGAAGGGGGTGGGTTAGTGAGTGGTTAAAAAGATGGGTGGGTGGGTGGGTAGGTACATGGATGGATGGGCAGGTGAGGGGGACAGGTACTTGGATGCGTGAGTGGATGGCCGACCAGTGAAGCACTGAAGAAATCAGGGGACCCACCTGATAGATCATCCAAATCAACACTAAATCAAAAATAAAAGGAAGA
>NW_016808946.1:2615702-2639476 GCF_001698545.2 Rhinopithecus bieti | reverse complement strand
GGGAGGGAGGGAGGGAGGGAGGGAGGGAAGAAAGAGAGAGAGAAGGAAAAGGAAAGAAAGAACTGCAAAGGGCTTCCAGACCCCAGAAATAAAGGGTGGTCAGAGGATGTCGACAGCCCAAGCTTTGAGGTCTCTGAGCTCTGGGCCCCAGCCCTAGATCATTCCACCATTTCCCAACTGTGTTACCCTGGTCATCAAGGGAAGTGGCTGGAGCTTAACCTTGCCAAGCCCCAGTAGCCTCATTTGCAAAATGAGTGTAATAAAGGATCATTGCAAGCACTTAATGAGATGATGCAGTGCATATAAAGGTCTTGGACTCATGGATAGTAAGCGTCCAAAAAAGGGCAGCTCTAAGTTAAAAATAAAAACTCACGGAGATGGACTTTCTTGTGGCAGCAACAAACACAGTCTCAATTCTACAGCCCTAACCTCTGACAGAGTCTCTGGACTCTGCAATGCCAGGAATGACCTGCAGAAAACTGTAGCCAATTATGATAATGACGGTTGGCTCCAATTTCCCCACTCATCAATCCCCCAAGAGGGTCATCAATTGAGGACAAATTTCCCCCCTTCTCCCCACCCCCAGCGCCCCCACTCACCCGTGGGGCAGCGGTAACAGCACCTCCTGACAGCCTTGTCATAGTAGTGGCTGGGGTTTCCACGACAGGTGTCCTCGAAGGGTCGATCCTAGTAGGTCAGAAAAGCTGGTGAGGCCAGGTGGATCCCAGATATCCATACTCCCTCTGTCCCCACCAGTCCCAGGAGGCCTGAGACAGAGTTTTGTATTATCGGAGAGAAATCAGGACAAGAACTCCTGATTCCACAAACCCACACTGCCCTTGGGCTTACCCCCTGCTACTCCAGCTGAGGCCAGAAACTTTAGCATCTCCCTTGACTCTCTCCTCTCAAACAACCCATCAACAAATTCTCCTGGCCCTTTTCATACCATAATCATCACCACCTTCACCTGGGGCCAGTCACCATCCCCTCGCCCTGGGATTAACATAGTTGCTTCCTACCTTGTGTCTGGGATGGACCCAACAATACACATTTCTGGTAAACTTATTTGTTGAAGTCTAACACACCCGTACAAAAAAGTGCACAGATCTCAAGTTACAGCCAACTGCATTTTTACAAGATGAATGCACCGTGCAATCAGCACCCAACTCATCAAACAGGATCTTGCCAGCCCCAGCTCCTCCCTCATCCCCGCTCCCACACACTTCTCCCAAAAGGCTGATTTCTATCCCTCTATTAGTGTTGACTGCTTTTGGATTTTACATAAAGTAGAATTACACAGTCCATTCCCCTGCAACCAGCCTCTTTCATTCAGCATTATATTGTGAGAATCATTCACATTGTTGCAAATAACAGTTGCTCATTTCTGTCCATTGCTTTGCAGTATAGCATTGCACAAATATGCACAATTTATTTGTCTAGTCTACTTTTTTTTTTTTTTTACTTTGTTGAGACAGAGTCTTGCCCTGTTGCCCAGGTTGGAGTGCAGTGGCATGATCTCAACTCACTGCAACTTCCACCTCCTGGGCTGAAGTGATTCTTGTGCCTCAACCTCCCAAGTAACTGAGACTAAAGTTGTGTGCCACCACACCCAATTAGTTTTTGTATTTTTAGCAGAGAAAGAGTTTCACTATGTTGGTCAGGCTAGTCTTGAACTCCTGACCTCAAATGATCCACTCGCCTTGGCCTCCCAAAGTGCTGGGATTACAGTGTATGAGCCAGCACTCTGGGCCTGCTCTCAATAGACATTCCACTTTTTGGTTATTATGATAGTGCTGCTGGGAACATTCCTGTACACATGTTTTAGTGACCAAATGTACATGCTTCTGTTGGCTATATACCTAGGAGTGGAATTCCTGGAGCATAAGGCATGCTCAGTTCTGATAGATTCTCCATCCAGGCTTCTAAAGCAGTCGTACTAGTAAGTACTTCCCTGCAGTGTCTGAGGATTCCAATTGTTCCACTTCCTTGTCAGCACTTGGTGGTGTCAGTTTTTAAAACTTTCACCATCTTGTTGGATCTGTAGTGATACCTCATTGTGGTTTTTATTTGCATTTCTCTGATAAGTAATGTTGTTGGGCACTTTTTCCCATGTTTATTAACCATTTAGGCATTCTTTTTTGTAAGATGCCTATTCAGGTCTTGTGGCCATTTTTTTTAATCGGGTTGTCTGGCTTTTCTTATTGATGTGTGAGAGTTCTTTACATATTCTAGATACATGGCTTTTGTTGATTATATGCACTGCAAGTATTTTCTTGCATCCTCTGGCTTGCCTTTTCACTTTCTTTATGGAGGCTTTTGATGAACAGACATTCTTAGCTTTAATAAATTACATACACTAATCTTTTCTTTTATGGTTAATGCCTTTTTTTGTCCGGTTTAAGAAATATTTGCCCACTCAATGTCACTTAGATATTCTCCTACATTAACTTCTAGATGAGATCGTTTAATCGTTCATATTCAAGTTTCATTCTTGTGCATGGTGTGAAGTAGGGGTCAGAGAAGCTCACTCTTTTCAGGAAGGTGTGGTTTTTGTTTTGTGGGTTTTTGTGGGTTTTTTTTTTTTTTTTTTTTGAGACAGGGTCTTACTCTGTTGCCCAGGCTAGAGTGCAATGGTGCAATCATGGCTCACTGCAGCCTCAGCCTCCCAGGCTGAAGTAGTCTTCTCTTTTGCCTCAGCCATCCAAGTACCTGGGGCCACAGGCATGCACCCCCACACCCAACTAATGTTTTATTTTTTTGTAGAGACTGGGTCTTGCTATGTTGCCGAAGTTGGTCTCAAACTCCTGAGCTCAAGTAATCCTCCTGCCTCAGCCTCCCACAGTGCTGGGATTACAGGCGTGAGCCACCTCACCCAGCCTCAAGAAGATGTGTTTTTAACAAGCCCCCCATGTGTTTCAAGGGTTCTTTGAAAGTGAAGCCCCATCATAAGAAAGGATTCAAGAGAGGAAATTCTCTGTTGAGATCCCAGGGAAGGAGTTTTGTCTTTCCAGATGGAATGACAGGTAATCCAGGATGTGGAACTTCTGGGGTGGAAAGAAAGGGAGAAGGGAAACAGGAAATGAGGCAGGAGGCAGGGAGGGAGCCTTGTCGCATTTCCATGTCTTCAGCATCCAAGATGGTGCCTGGCAGAAAGGAGGCGGCCCCTGGTGCAATGTGGGGCTTTCTTGGTTTGAGGAAGGGAAGCAGAAGCCACTTTCCCCCAGGAGAGAGGCCTGGCTGGCCTAAGGGGCTGCCTGACTCTTCTCTCCACTCAAGGGAACAGTGAAGTTTCCGGCATGTTCAGGAAGCAGCAGAGAGCAGCAGCATGGCTGGAAGGTGGATACATGGGGTGTTGGTTACGTCATTCTTTTTTTTTTTTTTGCATGTCTGAAACATGTCACCATATTAATTTGAAATAATACATGAACCTGATATTTGCCCAACAGTCACATGGCGCTTGGGTGGTCTCCCTTCTCATTTAATCCAGAGCCCAGGGCCTTGAGGACACCTCCTCCCTCCAGCATTAGAGGAGAGTGTCCACTCTTAAGTCACCCCAAGGGCTCCTGGGAGCCTTTCCAGGGGGCAGGAAACTGCCAGGATACCCGAAGTGCTCCTAACCCACAGCATCTCACTGAGTGAGTTCAGTAGCCTGTGCCTGGGGCTGGCTGGAGGTGTGAGGGCTCACCTGCAAGGCCTGCTGAGTGTGGGAACATTCTGGGTCCTTGTCCTGGGTCTCCCCTCCCGGCCTGTCTGCTAATCTCACTGACAGCTACCGAGTCTACAGGGACCATGGCCCCAGGCCTTGCTCACTCTGCTGGGGCCTAGAACACACCCGGGGGGCTCTGGCCACTTATGTCTCCCTCCTGCCACCACACCTGGGTCCATGGAGGGGTAGGGGGGTGCAGAGAATGGGGAGCCCATGGTATTGCACATTACCCCCGCCGAGTCTGGCCTTGGGTGCCTGCTTTCACACAACTCCTCCTTTTCACACCCCTAGCTCTTTGGGGCCAGATCACTATCCCATGTTACAGATCAGGAAGCTGCAGCCTAGAGAGGTGTAGCCACCTGCCCAAGGTCACACAGCAACTAAGTGCAGAAAGGTTTGAGCTTCACTGTGTCCCCAATTCTCTCCCATCTCTAGGCCACAAGCTACCCATCTTTAAAATGAAAAAAATCCCAGGGCTGGGCACTGTGGCTCATGCCTGTAATCCCAGCACTTTAGAAAGACGAGACGGGAGAGTCACCTGAGGCCAGGAGTTCAAGACCAGCCTGGCCAACATGGTGCAACCCCGTCTCTACTGAAAATACAAAAAAAATTAGCCTGGCGTGGTGGTGGGTGCCTGAAATCCCAGCTACTCAGGAGGTTGAGGCACAAGAATTGCTTGAATCTGGGAGGCGGAGGCTGCAGTGAGCTGAGATCACACCATTGCACTCCAACCTGGGCAACAAGGGTGAAACTCCATCTCAAAAAAATAAATAAAAATAGGTATTAAAACCCCGAATATCCTCGAAAGAGCACTCCCAGGAGAAACAAGCTTGACCATTCTGCTGTCAGGTTCCCTCTGACCACCAAGTCTGCCATGAAGAAGATAGAAGACAACGACACACTTGTATACACTGTGGATGTTAAAGCTGACAAGTACCAGATCAAATAGGTTGTGAAGAAGCTCTGTGACATGGATGTGGCCAAGGTCAGCACCCTGATTCAGCCGGATGGAGAGAAGAAGGCATATGGTCCACTGGCTCCTGATTACAATGCTTTGGATGTTGCCAACAAAACTGGGATCATCTTGGCTGGGCGCGGTGGCTCATACCTGTAATCCCAGCACTTTGGGAGGCTGAGGCCAGCGGATCACCTGAGGTCAGGAGTTCGAGACCAGCCTGGCCATCGTAGCAAAACCCTGTCTCTACTAAAAGTACAAAACTTAGCCAGGAGTGGTGGTGCACGCCTATAATCCCAACTACTCAGGAGGCTGAGGTGGGAGAATCCCTTGAACCCAGGAGGCGGAGGTTGCAGTGAGCCGAGATTGCGCCACTGCAGTCCAGCATAAGCAACAGAGTGAGACCCTGCCTCAAAAAAAAAAAAAAAAATAGAAAATTAAAAAATAAAGAAGTGATAATAATATGTGTATACATAAAGACAGTGAGAACACAGATGTACAAAGCCATATATGTAAATAGCGTCTCAAGGACACCAAACGCTGGGAGGTGGCAGCTTATTTTCAACAATAATTCTTGGTAAATCCATAGTTTGCCACCGGAGGGCAGTCTTCTTGCTGTGCGGAGGGGTCATGGGATCTCAGCGGGGATGTCCAGCCTGTGCCTCTCAAAGCCCCTTGAAAGGAGGAGCAGAGGACTTGGGGCCCCATTTTCCATGTGGGGCTGGGCGAGGAAGGGGCACTCCCTTCCCCTCACACAGGCCCATTACCTGTCCCAGCTCCTGGTGGAGAAGGAGGCAAGGACCCGGGCGTCTGCCGCCGCCCAGAGAAGTCTCGCCCTGTGGATTTCCAGGCCCACCCTGCCTGGCTCATCAGCTCCTGCTGCCCTGGGGAAGAGGGAGAGGGAGGGAAGAGGGAGAGGGGAGCTAGGATGTGCCCCTGCCTGCGAGGGAAGAAGGGATCAGAAAGTGAAGAGTGGGAGGGGGAAGCCCAAGGACTGGAGGGGGGCTTTTGGGTGGAGTTCCCCGCAGGTTCAAGGCAAAGTGAGGTGTCCACAAAGTAATGAGCTGTGCAGCCGGAGGCCCTTGGCCCCACCTTAGTAGCAACAAGATAAAGAGAGGGTGGCCTAAAACCTTACCATTTCTAGGCCGGTCTATTTTCAGGTTGGTTTGGTTTTCCCTATAAGACCAGTTAAAGTTCACTTTCAAAAAGCCCCACCTGGTCTCAGCCGGACCATACCTGTGGGAGACAAGTCTAGAAGTTGTGGGGTGGGCGGGGAGTCGGATCAAATGCAAAATCCCCGAAGGGGCCAGAACTGAGCAGGGCCAGTGAGGTAAGTACCCCTCCCCTCCCAGTCTCCAGGGGATCTCCACCACTGTGTGCTCCATTATTCAAGGTGAGGCCCCAGGCCAGCAGTGGGGGCACCACCTGGGAACTTGTCAAAATGCAGAACCCCAGACCTCCCTAATTGGAATCTGCATTTTAACAAGTGCCCCAGGGAGTCCGAGATGCGCTGGTCTAGCAGAAGCTGAGCAGAAAGAAGTGCAAATGCTGGATGGTTTGCTTTCCATAGCAAAAGTAATTCTAATAGCCAATTACTGCCAACCCATTTTACAGATGGGGAGACTGAGATATAAGGATGAGAAAGCTGCCCAAAGTCACACAGCTGGTCAGTGTTAGAGCCAGTATTTGCCACGTGCTCTGATCTGCCAGCTTCTGCTGCCTGGGGTGGGGGGTGTGCTGTAGTCCAGAATTACAGCAGGTAGGGACTATGGGGAGGGCATCCCAGATGGAGACAGGCATGTCCAAAGGCCGAGAAACTAGGCCCAGCACAGAGGCTCTGAGATCCCTACTCCCCACTCCCCATGAGACTGAGGTGGGTGGTTTGTTTGTTTTAAGACAGAGTACTCGCTCTCTCTGTTGCCCAGGCTGGAGTGCAGTGGCGTGGTCTTGGCTCACTGCAACCTCCACCTCCTGCGTTCAAGCGATTCTCCTGCCTCAGCCTCCCAAATAGCTGGGACTACAGGTGCCTGGCATCACATGTGGCTAATTTTTGTATTTTTAGTAGAGACGGGGGTTTCACCATGTTGGCCAGGCTGGTCTCGAACTCCTGACCTCAACTGAGCCACCCACCTCACAGCCTCCCAAAGTGCTGGGATTACAGGAGTGAGCCACCATGCCTGGCCGAGACTGACTGCTTTTTGAAATGCTTGCTTCTCCCTGGCCCCCAATCCATCACTAGTTCTGTTTAACCTGCAGTTTTACCCCCACATCTACCAGCTCTTCCTCACCTTCCCGCCATCTGGACTTGACAGTGGCCACCTGAGGGTCTCCTCTCATCTACCCTATCCACCGCACCCAGCTCCCAGTGCAGACACCAGACTGATCTTTTGAAAACATGATCTACTGTCTTCCCCTCTATCCTATTGAAGACCCTCAGATGGCTTCCAACCCAGCTAAGAATAAAGCCCAAAGTCCTGTGTTCGCTTCTATAGCTCATGTACTAAAATTGGAGCAATACAGAAATTAGCATGGCCCCTGCATAAGGATGATACAGAAATTCATGGAACAGTCCATATAAAAAAAAGAAAAAAAACCAAAGTCTTAACAGTGGCCCAGGAGGCCCTGCCCTCCTTGCCTGCCTGTGAAGTCCCTGGTACTCTCTCCTACCAGCCTCTTTTTGCCACTGGCACCCCACGGGCACCCCACTCCCTGCAGCAGCCTGTGCATGCTGTTCCCCTGCCTGCACCGGTCCCTAAATCCAGTGCACCCCCATTCATCCTTGGGACCTCACTCATGAGGCCGCTTCCTCTGGGAAGCCCTCTCTGATCACCCCCATCCAGGTCATGTGCTGTGTCCCTACTGGAAGCTCTAGGGGACTGTTGGTTTCCTTGCTCACTAAGGTTGTTGGCAGAATTCAGTTCCTTGTGGTTGTAGGACTGAGGTCTTGTTTCTTTTCTGACAGCCAACTAAGGGCTGTTTCCTGCTTCTAGGGACTGTGGCATCCTTTGGCTCAAGGCCCCCTTACTCCATCTGCAAAACCGGCAATGGTGAGCTGAGTCCTTCTCACATCACATTTCTCTCTTTGCCTCTATCATCTTTCTCTAACACAGCCAGGAAGGGTTATCTGCTTTTAAGGACTCATGTGATTAGATTGGGCCCACCCTGATAATCCAGGATAATCTTCCTGTCTCAAGATCCATAGTCTCGGGTTCCAAGGATTAGAATGTGTGAACATTTGGCTGGGCGCAGTGCCTCTCACTTAAAATCCCATCTCTTTGAGAGGCTGAGGCAGGAGGATCACTTGAGCTCAGGAGTTTGAGACCAGCCTGGGCAACACAGCGAAGGAGAAAACCCGTCTCTACAAAAGATACAAAAATTAGCCGGGCATGGTGGAATGCACCTGTAGTCCCGGGAGGCTGAGATGGGAGAATCTCTTGAGCTGTGGTTGGGCCACTGCATTCCAGCCTGGGTAACAGGGTGAGACCCTCTCCTAAATTAACAAAGTAGAACGTATGGACATTTTAGAGGACTATGAGTCTGCCGCCACACCCCCGCTCCTAAGCAACCACTAGACTATATCACCACATGCCGAACTCGGTCACCTCCTAACTGTGGGACCCTGAACCCCTCTCTCCACACCGAGTGCTCACTTGAGCTCCAGACCAACAGACTACCTGAAACTAAAGTCATCCTTCTCCCCCTTCTTTAAATACACCCACAGGTACACAGGGTCCATCCCTGGCCACAGGCAGCACCTCTCACAGTTGTCCCATCTGCAAGCAGGTGCCGAGTTGAGCTTCCCCCAGTTCCTGCACAGCTGAGGAAGAGCGTGCGGGGCCCCATGCTGCCTGGCCCCAGGGTTGGAGGTAAAACCCAAAGACAGTGGACACGGAAACGGCATAGAGGGGGGAGCCTGGAGTCCCTGGCTGGAAGGAACTCAGGGACAGGCAAGCACCCTGAAATAATGTTTGTGTAAGAGTTGAAGAAAGAAGGAAAAAACATGAAAAGTGGCTTACCAGTCAAAGACAGGTTTATTTTGGAAAATAAAACTGAGAGGGGCTTCTGGCCAGTTTCAGTCAGCAGCATTTTCTCTTACAGACTAAGGGTATTTAAGGGTTCTGGGAGGGGCGCTTATCGCAGGCTAGGAATGTTTGTGTATGGAGGAGAGTTTTACTGCGTGCTGGGAATGTCTGTGGTCAGAGGGAAGGTTATCTCGGGGCTGGCATGTCTCTGGTCAGACAGGGGTGTTTATCTTAGTGTTGGAATGTTTTTCGTTGGAGGTGTCATTTGTGGTTTATGGTCATGCTGACATTAGCCATTAGGCTGATGTTTTGGGGTTGGATTTAGGTGGTTTCTAATCAAGGAGAACTTAAAATGGCGATGCTTGTCCAAGATGGTGACACTCCTGCTCTGTCAGTTAGCAAGAATCATACCATCCTCACTGGGTACCTACTATCGTGTGGGATGGAAGAAGGACATGAGAGGGGGTCTGTGGTCAGCAGAATAGCACCCCCTAAAGATAACCACTTCCTAATCCCCAGGACCTAGGGTGACATATTCATATATGTGCTCATATACGTCACCCTACATGGCAATGGGGAATCAGGGTGGTAGATGGTGTTGAGGTTGTGAACCCGCTGACTTTGAGATGGGAGATTCCCCCTGGATTATCCAGGTGAGCCAGTGCAATTTAAGGGAACTTAAAAATGCAAGAGGGAGGCAAAAGAGAGAGTCAGGGAGTCAGAAAAAGAGATGAGCACGGAAGCTCTTCACTGTCACTTCCCAAATACGTTTCATCAAATGCTGGGGCTACAGGATAGTAACAGATGACAGGCAAAAGAACAAGGCCAGGCGCGGTGGTTCACACCTCTAATCCCAGCATTTTGGGAGGCCAAGGTGAGAGGATTGCTTGAGCCCAGGAGTTCAAGACCAGCCTGAGTAACATAGCAAGACCCTATCTTTATAAAAAAAAAAAAAATTTTTTTTTTAGACGGAGTCTCACTCTGTCACCCAGGCTGAAGTGTAGTGGTGCAATCTCGGCTCAGTAACCTCTGCCTCCCAGGTTCAAGCAATTCTCCTGCCTCAGCCTCCCAAGTAGCTGGGATTACAGGCATGTGCCACCACACCTGGCTAAGTTTTGTATTTTTAGTAGAGATGGGGTTTCAGCATGTCTCAAACCCATAACCTCAAGTGATCCACCTGCCTCGGCCTCCCAAAGTGCTGGGATTACAGGCATGAGCCACTGTGCCCGGCCTAAAAATTAAAAAAAATTTAAAAATTAAAAAATTTAATTAGCTGGGCATGGTGGCACGTGCCTGTAGTCCCAGCTACTCAAGGAACTAAGGTGGGAGGATTGTTTGAGTCCAGGAATTTGAGGTTACAGTGAACTACGATTGCAACACTGCACTCCAGCTTGGGTGACAGAGTGAGACCCTGTCTTATAAATAAATAAACAAACAAAAATAATCACTGGAGTCCAATTGAGAGATTTCCATTTCAGATCACGGGGCCTCTCAGAGCCTTTGATGTGCTTTCTTACTCTCTGATTCTCCAAGGAAGGATATGGGGGCTAGTCAGAAAAATCTGCAATGTTTCTCAAACTTCGTTGGCCATAGAACCTTTTTTTCTCAGAACTGCCATTGCCAGAAAGTGACTTTGGGAAATGTTGCCTTTGGCACTAGGGAAGCATTAAAGGGTTTCAGGACCATTCATGTGGTGGGGAGGTGGACAAGATAGAGAAGAGCCAGTCCATTTTACCAAGATCATGTCTTGAGTCCAAATTTAGCAAACTGCTTGATCCTCACTTCCCACTGAGAAATCCCTCCTGCCCCACAGAAATCCCATGCCAGCTCCATGAGCCAATTGTTCAGACTGCAGCGATCCTGAAGGTTCCAGGGCCGAAGCAAGTGTTAGAGCTACATCCTTAGCTACACCTCAGATGGGGTAAAACCCACCCAGCCCTGAAGTACGTTCCCAGGCAGCAACAGCCACCACAGGATGATGGCAGCTACAAAGAAAAATGTAGTGGGCCAGGCGCGATGGCCCCCACCTGAAGTTGCAGCACTTTGGGAGGCCAAGGCAGGCAGATTATTTGAGGTCAGGGGTTTGAGACCAGCTTGGCCACCATGGTGAAACCCCATCTCTAGTAAAAATACATGAAAATTAACCGGGCGTGGTGGTGAGTGCCTGTAGTCCCAGTTACTCGGGAGCCTGTGGCGGGAGAATTGCTTGAACCCGGGAGGTGGAGGTTGCATTGAGCCACGATCTCACCACTGCACTCCAGCCTGGTTGGAAAAAGAAAAAAAAGAAAAAGAAAAAGAAAAGAAAAAGAAAAGGAAAAGGAAAGGAAAGGAAAGGAAAGGAAAGGAAAGGAAAGGAAAGGAAAGGAAAGGAAAGGAAAAGAAGAAAGGAAAGAGAGAAAGAAGAGAAGGAAGGGAAGGAGGGAGGGAGGGAGGGAGGGAGGGAGGAAAATGTAGTGGACTTGAAGAAAAAGGAAGCAGGGCCCAGCTCCCCAGGAGTATTCAACTTTCTCATCCTCTTGGAGGTGCCTTGGGTTCCTGTGCCAGCCTCAGGCCACTTGCTCAGAAGGGGCTTGTGTATTTACTTTTTGTTTGTTTGTTTGTTTGTAAGACAGGGCCTCGCGGTCACCTAGGCTGGAGTGCAGTCTGTGATCATGAACACAGCTCACTACAGCCTTGACCTCCTGGGCTCAAGTGATCCTCTCACCTCAGCCTCCTGAAGTGCTGGGACCACAGGTGCGTACCACCATGCCCAGCTGATTTTTTGTTGCCCAGGCTGTTCTCAAACTCCTGGGCTCATAAGATCCTCCTGCCTCGGCCTCCCAAAGTGCTGGGAATACAGGCGTGAGCCTTTGCGTCCAGCCTGTTGTGTTTCCTTGCCCACCTTCCTCTCCTAGACTGTGTGTGGGGAAGGGGCGGGGCACATGCCCCCCATACCGTTTGGAGAGAGAGAACTCTTGGCCTGGCCGCTGCATCCTGGCCTCCCTCACCTGACTCAAGAGTAGGAAGAGTGCCTGCCCTGGCTGGTGAAGGTGAAGTGGGGTTTAGGAGTTTCCTGGTCTCGGCAGGTTGGAACAATTTCAGGAGACTGTGCGGAGGCCGCACTACCTGTGCACTCCCTGAGACCAGAACCATACCTGGCAGGCAGCAGGCCGTCAAGAAAGTTGATTGCTGAAATGAAGCTGTGGGTGACGCCTCCAGGAGTTCTCAGCTCCCTGGAGGACCCAAGAACCCCAGGGGAGCCTGCTGGGCGGGGCTTCCAAAGCAGGCCCCAGGCTCGCCCCAACCACGGGCGCTGATGTGCTGTTTGACCTCTGACCCCTTCTGCTGCCTCCAGAGCCCTGGGCAAAGCTGGCGAGGACAATGGCACCATCTGTGGTGCAGAACCTCGTCACTGCAAACTCTGGAGCCTCCATCCCCCACTGACCCAGGTGAAAGTGAAGATGGGCTCCTCTGGACTCCCACAGGCCCCAGACAGTCCCCGACACAGTACTGGCCACCCTCTCCTCTGTCTTCCCCTTCCCACACTGCCACCCATCGAGGGCAAGGACTGGAACTGGTTCATCTCCAAGGCTGTATCCACAATGCCCAGCATACAACAGGCACCTAATAAGGCTCACCTTTATTTGCACAGCACTTACTGTGTCTAGGAGCTGCTCTCAGCCCTTAGCACATATTAACTCCTGTCATCCTTACACCAGCCCTACAATACAAGGTAGCTACTGTTATTAGCCCATTTTATAGATGGGGAAACCGAGGCACACAGAGGTAACTTAACTTGCTCAAGGTCACCAGCTAGTGTCAGAAGTAAGGGATTACCCTGACAGGCTGACAAAAAAGTTCATACCTTTAACCAAATACCCTACTCTCAAAGGTGGCTCATGCCTCTAATCCCAGCACTCTGGGAGGCCGAAACGGTGGATTACTTGAGGTCAGGAGTTCGAAACCATCTTGGCCAACATGGTGAAACCCCGTCTCTAGTAAAAATACAAAAATTAGCTGGCATGGTGGCAAGTGCTTGTAATCCCAGCACTTTGGGAGGCCAAGGCGGGTGGATCACTTGAGGCCAGGAGTTCGAGGCCAGCCTGGCTAAAATGGTGAAACCTGTCTGTACTAAAAATACAAAAATTAGCCGGGTGTGGTGGCGGGTGTCTGTAGTTCCAGCTACTAGGGAGGCTGAGGCAGGAGAATCACTTGAACCCAGGAGGTGGAGGTTGCAGTGAGCCAAGATCGCACCACTGCACTCCAGCCTGGGCAACAGAGCGAGTCATCTCAAAAAAAAAAAAAAGAGAGAGAGAGAGAGGAAATGTGAGGATGGAAGGACAGTTCAGAGTGATGCAGGGCCAGGGGCCAAGGAACACAGGCAGCTTCTAGAAGCTGGAAAAAGGCAAGGAAACATTTTGCCACAGCATATCCAGAAGAAAACCATAGCTCTGCTGCCTTATCATAGACTTTTTTTCTTTTTTTGAGACAGAATCTTGCTCTGTCACCCAGGCTGGAGTGCAGTGGTGGGATCTCGGCAAACTGCAACATCTGCCTCCCAGGTTCAAGCAATTACCGTGCCTCAACCTCCCGAGTAGCTGGGACTACAGGCACGCACCGCCATGCCCAGCTCGTTTTTGGATTTTTAGCAGGGACAGGGTTTTGCCATGTTGGCCAGGCTGGTCTCAAACTCCTGGCCCCAAGCATCTGCACACCTCAGCCTCCCAAAGTGCTAGAATTACAGACTTGTCATAGACTTTTGACCACCAGGGCTATAAGATAATACCTTCATGTTGTTCTAAGCCACCAAATGTGTGCTAATTTGTTATAGCAGCAGAAGAAAACGAACATATACTGTAACCAGGATGAATAAAAGAGCCTATGCTTGGGTTGGAATGAATGAACAGGATAATGTGGAGGCCAAAGAAAGGGGGTCTTGGGCTAGGTTAATAGAAGTAAGGTGAGTCTACTGGGGAGTGGTCTCTGACCCAGGTGGCACCCGGAAGTCTACAGTGGACTCTGGTACCCAGAGATCCGTATCAGCGGCTTGGACTCGATAGAGGGCGCCATACTTCAACACCCAACCCCTACTTGTACTTGAGCATGGGCAAACTAGAACTTTTCTCCAAAACACCTGTTCCATCCTTCACTTGTTTTTTTCCACATCCCAAAATGACACCTCCGTGCAGCCAGATACTGAGCTCCCAAATATGGACGGGATCCCTGATTTCCCTCCTGCCCTCTGCGCTCCCTGCAGACCCACCCACGGGGTCTGCTTGATTCTAGCTTGAAAGCACATTCCAGCTGGGCACAGTGGCTCATGCCTGTAATCCCAGCACATAGGAGGCAGAGGCAGGAGGATCATCTGAGCCCTGGGAGTTTGAGACCAAACTGGGCAACATAGCGAGACCCTGTCTCTACATAGGCAGGCGGATCACGAGGTCAGGAGATGGAGACCCTCCTGGCTAGGACGGTGAAACCCCGTCTCTACTAAAAATACAAAAACAAAATTAGCCAGGCGTGGTGGCAGGTGCCTGTAGTCCCAGCTACTCGGGAGGCTGAGGCGGGAGAACGGCGTGAACCTGGGAGGCGGAGCTTGCAGCGAGCTGAGATCGCAACACTGCACTCCAGGCTGGGCGACTGAGCAAGACCCTGTCTCAAAAAAAAAAAAAAAAAAAAAAAAAAAGAAAAGAAGAAAAAGTACATTCCCACCTCTTCTCACCTCTCCCCTGGATCACTGACATGACCTGGCTTTCTGCTCCCATCCTGCCTGCTCCCTCCACCCCCCCCCCCCCCCACAGCAGACAGAGGGAACTTGAAATATATCATGCAGTATCACTCCCCTGCCAAAAACCTGACCACAGTCCACAAAGGTCTGCACGATCTACCAACTTTCCTGCCACCTGTTCCTAACCACCCCTCTTCACTCACTTCCCTCCAGCCACACCGGCCTCCTTCCTGTTCCTCCAGCCTCTTGGGGCTTTTGCCCCCTGGGCCTGGATGCTCTTCTGCTAACCTCCCACTGGCTTCCTCCCTCTTTTCATTCTGTGTGTATGTTACCCTCTGCAAGTCCTGTTTTCCCCATCTTAGGTAGCCGCCCGTCTCTCTCACACTACAGGATTCTAATCCTCTCATTGCAACTAGCAGCAGTCTGTTGACTGTCACCCCTGTGGAATGTCAGTTCCACGGAGCAGAGACCTGGCTATACGGTGCATGGATGAACGTGCAGCACCCAGAGTACTCCCTGGCATGCAGAAGGTGCTCAATAAATGTTTGTGGAATGAATGAATTGAAGACAACACGCAGATGAGGAGCCTTGAGCTCATGATACATGAGGAATAAATGTTGGAGGACAGGTGTGTGACTGGTTGAGAGACTCCGGGGACCCAAGGTCACAGTCTTCACATCGCCAGAGGAACTTCTGAGGAACAGGGAGGTGACTCATTTTCAAAACTGGATTTCGGGCAAAGAGGCAAGGCATAGTGGCTCATGCCTGTATTCCCAGCACTTTGGAAGGCTGAGGCGGGTGGGTCACCTGAGGTCAGGAGTTTGAGACCAGTCTGGCTAACATGGTGAAATTCTGACTCTACTAAAATACAAAATTAGCCAGGTGTGTGATGGCATGCACCTGTAATCCCAGCTACTTGGGAGGCTGAGGCAGGAAAATCACTTGAACCTGGCAAGCAGAGGTTGCAGTGAACCGAGACGGCACCATTGCACTCCAGCCTGGGCAACAAGAGCGAAACTCCATCTCAAAAAAAAAAAAAAAAAAAAAAAAAAAGGCTGGGCGCAGTGGCTCATGCCTATAATCCCAACACTTTGAAAGGCTGAGGCGGGTGGATCATGAGGTCAGGAGTTTGAGACTAGCCTGGCCAGCATGGTGAAACCCCANGCTTAGTGGCTCATGCCTGTATTCCCAGCACTTTGGAAGGCTGAGGCGGGTGGGTCACCTGAGGTCAGGAGTTTGAGACCAGTCTGGCTAACATGGTGAAATTCTGACTCTACTAAAAATACAAAAATTAGCCAGGTGTGTGATGGCATGCACCTGTAATCCCAGCTACTTGGGAGGCTGAGGCAGGAAAATCACTTGAACCTGGCAAGCAGAGGTTGCAGTGAACCGAGACGGCACCATTGCACTACAGCCTGGGCAACAAGAGAGAAACTACATCTCAAAAAAAAAAAAAAAAAAAAAAAAAAAAAAAGGCTGGGCGCAGTGGCTCATGCCTATAATCCCAACACTTTGAAAGGCTGAGGCGGGTGGATCATGAGGTCAGGAGTTTGAGACTAGCCTGGCCAGCATGGTGAAACCCCATGTCTACTAAAAATACAAAAAATTAGCCAGGCATGGTGGCACGTGCCTGTAGTCCCAGCTACTTGGGAGGCTGAGGCAGGAAAACTGCTTGAACCCGGGAAGTGGAGGTTGCAGTGAGCTGTGATCACACCGCTGCACTCCAGCCTGGGCGACAGAGAGAGACTCCATCTCAAAAAAAAAAAAAGAAAAAAGAAAGAAACTAGATTTCAGTGGATCATGAAGATCGTCTAAATGCCAAAGCTAACCCAGGATGGCGTGAGCTGCCTCGGCACGGAGCAAGCATCCTGTCATGGGGGGCATACAAGCAGAGGCTGAATGAAAGTCCCTGGAGCCATGCCTGACCAGAACAGCTGCTCATTTCAGATCTGCTGAATGCATGCATGCATGAACACTTGCATCAATGTCACCAAAGGACTTAAGCATGCAGGGAGTAACTAGACTGAGCCATGTATAAAAAGTCCCTCCCCACCAGCAAGGCCACAAGAATGCCCAGTTGTTTTCAACCGTAGATACCGGAAGGAGGTACCCCACCCCCACCCCAGTATCCCCAGGGCGGACCTGGGAGGGGAGAGAGAGAAGTGGAGAACTAGTGTGGTCCAGAGCTGCCTTTTTTTTTTTTTTTTTTTTGACATTCTGCGTGTCTCGTCTGTGGCTTAGGTGGGCGCTACCCCAACCAGTCCTGGAACTGTGGGCAAGACTCTCCCCTACCTCTGGGCGTCTGCATTGAATCCTTGTCTGTGAAATGAAGACCGTCATCCCAGATGGGCCACCCCCAGGGTCAGCGCACTGGCGGGACAGGCTGGCCAAGGCTGGGCTGATCTACCGTCATTGCCAAGGACCCTCAAGCCTCCCGGACTCCTCCGGCCCAGACACAGTCATCCTTCAGCCCCATTTTCCTTCTGATGATTGTCGTGATGTGAAGAAGGGTGATGAGGGAGTATGCAAACCTTAGAATGAATCACAATCTGCTCAAGAAACAAGTCGAAGTCAGATATGAGTGGGAGCAGAAGCAGAAACTTACAGTAAACGCCCCTCCTTCCGGCACTCACTGCTCTCAAGCTGAGTAACACGACTGCCTGACCCCAGAGCGCTAGTGCTGCCTCAGGAAGGGCTTTGATTAAGACAAACCAGGCCTTCCGTCCACTCCTTCAGGGTCCCCTCCTCTCCAGGTCTCCTCGTCCTGCCTCCCTGCAGGATTTGAGCAGCTCGGGAAATGTCCCCTTTGCAAAACAAAACCAGAAAATCTCTCCTGCCCTCTCGTCACTCCCTGAAATTCCATTAGCCCTCCACTCGATGGGGTAACTAGCTAAGCTTTTAAAGTTAAATTGCTAGGTGGAGGAGTCACACATAGAGCTTTTCTATTACCCCAACTAAAATTCCTTTATTTTATTTTTTATTTTTATTTTTTTGAAACCCAGTCTCACTGTCACCCAGGCGGGAGTGCAGGCTCACTGCAACCTCCGCCTTCTGGGTTCAAGTGATTCTCCTGCCTCAGCCTCCTGAGTAGCTGGGATGACAGGCGCCTGCCACCATGCCCAGCTAATTTTTGTATTTTTAGGAGAGAGGGGGTCTCACCATGTTGACCAGGCTGGTCTCGAAGTAATCTGCCAGCCCACCGTGGCCTCCCAAAGTGCTGGGATTACAGGTGTGAGGCACCGCGCCCGGCCCCAGCTAAGATTCATTCATGAGAACCTTCCTGGTCCCAGCCTGCACACTAACCCAGAACAAAGCTGCTTACATCTGGCTGGAATTGGGGGTACGTGGATGTGGGAGGAAGGCTTGTTTAGCCTTAGCACTGGCAAGGAACATGATGTTGGGGGAATTCTAAGTCTACTGAGTTTGCAGGAAGGCCGGGGCTTCCCCCACCCCCCAACCCCACCCCATGGTGCCTGGATGAAAAGGTTGGAGCCATGGGGTAAAATATTTTTCTCTGCGGATATGCACCAGTTAACCCTGGGTCAGACTGCAAAAAACACAATTGGACAAGACAGTGACATGAAGCATCAGAGGCTAACTCTCAGATGGTGACAGCTAGCAAGAAAGCATTCCTGCCTCAGAATACCAGGCGAAAAATGATGGAGTCTTGGGAAAAATCAAATAGTGATGAAAAAAGAATTTCAGGATGGGCACGGTGGCTCACGCCTGTAATTCCAACATTTTGGGATGCTGAGGCGGGAGGATCACTTGAGGCCAGAAGCTCGAGACCAGCCTGAACAACATGACGAAACCCCATCTCTACTAAAAATACAAAAATTAGCTGGGTGTGGTGGCAGACGCCTATAATCCCAGCCACTCGGGAGGCTGAGGCAGGAGAATCACTTGAACCCAGGAGGCAGAGGTTGCAGTGAGCTGAGATCGCGCCACTGCACTCCAGCCTGGGAGACAAAGTGAGACAGTCCCAAAAACTTTTAAAAAATAAAAAAAATTTAGGCCGGGGGCAGTGGCTGACGCCTGTAATCCCAGCACTTTGGGATGCCGAGGCGGGCGGAGGAGTTCAAGACCAGCCTGACTGACATGATGAAACCCTGTCTCTACTAAAAACCGAAAATTAGCCAGGCGTGATGGCGAGTGCCTGTAATCCTAGCTACTCGGGAGGCTGAGACGGTAGAATCGCTTGAACCCTGGAGAGGGTGGCTGCAGTGAGCCAAGATCACGCCACTGCACTCCAGCCTGGGCAGCTGAGGGAGACTTCATCTCAAAAAAAAAGAATTTTAAACACAAGGAAATTAAACCCCTAATTTGGATTTTTTTTTTTTTTTTTTTTTTTTTTTTTTTTTTACAAATGAGCTTCCTGAACCTTTTGCTGAAAAAAACAGAAGTGGGAGAAGGCTTGAGGGGTAAAAGGAGTACTGTGTTGGGCAGGTAGCCCCTTCCACAAAGACTCCCTGACTCCTGCAAAGAAATGACCTAGTGCCTGAGCCCAGAGAGATGCTCAGCTTCCCCGGTAGGCGAGAAATGCAAATTAAGGCAACAAGGATATAACCCTTTTCACTAATCACATTGAGAAAAATTAAAATGCTGATAAGATCAAATGTCGGTTAGGATGTGGGAAAGTTGCTAGTCTCTTGGCCTGCTAGCAGGAGGGTAAATTGTCCAGCCACCCTGGAAGGCAGTTTGGTGGTGTCTTTTAATTTGAATGCATTTTCACCCTGCAACCTCAGTATTCTCTTCTCAGTCTCTTGTCTAGGAAAGAATCACAGACATTTATTTCCAAAAGCATCCATATGGGGCTGCGCCCTGTAATAGTGAACAAAGAAAGAAAGAATAATGGTGGCAACCTTGGCACCCATCCATCCAGGACATAAATAAACTATGAAACATCCCATTTGGTAAAAGACCGCATAGCATTTTAAAAGATAGGCAGAGGATCTGTAAGTTTCAGCATGGAAAGCTCACCAAGATGCCTCATAGACATTATAAAGCCAAATGAAGAACCATATGTACTGTAGGGTATAGTATATGGAAAACTCTATATATGTCTATAAAAACAATACAAATATGGACATGCATTCATAAAGGTCTACAAAGGAAACACACCAAATCAATTACAGTGGTTACATCTTTGAAGGAATCAGGATAAGGAGATTTCAAAACCCTTGGTTTTATCTGTAGCGTTTATAGTTTTGCTTTGAGGATATATTTGCATATTCCTTGTGCAATTAAATATATAGTATTTTTATTTTAAAAAGAGTATGGGAGGCTGGATGTGGTGGCTCATGCCTGTAATCCCAGCACTTTGGGAGGCTGAGACGGGAGGATCACTTGAGGTCAGGAGTTCAAGACCAGCCTGACCAACATGGTAAAACGTCGTCTTTACTAAAAATACAAAAATTAGCCAGGTGTGGTGGCACATGCCTGTAATCCCAGCTACGTGGGAGGCTGAGGCAGGAGAATCACTTGAATCCAGGAGACAGAGGTTGCAGCAAGCCGAGATGGAGCCATTGCACTCCAGCATGGGCAACAAGAGTGAGACTCCACCTCAAAAAAAAAAAGGGGGGGGTGGGTATGGGAGTTCAGGCTGCAATGAGTTATGATGGCACTCCAGCCTGGACAACAGAGTGAGACCCTATCTCTAACATAAAAAAAAGTGGAGGGGGCTTCACTCTACAAAAAGGAAGTACATGAGCTTCAGCCGCCAAACCAGCAAAGCCCCCCAAGCCCCTCTCCCATCCCTTCCTTTCGTTTATCTCCCTAAGACCTTGGCACCCCAAACTCTTACCTTCCCCCAGGTGAGGGCTTGCAGAGCTGGGACAGGAGATCTCTAGCTAGGGCTTTGTCCCCCCTGCCCTCTCGGGGGGAAGGGGCAACGCCTCACATTGCCTATGGGAGATGGAAGGGGGCACCTGGCTGTCCCCTTTGCTGCATAGATCCTCCCTCCTGCCTAAAGACCACTCCACCACTCTCCTCCCACTGCCTAAGGTTCAGATGACTAGAACTGATCCATAGCATGGATTCCTCTCTTCCTGTAGGCTTAAAGGGGAACTGGGTCCTCCCTCTCCCCAACTGCGACCCACTGCTGGACCAACAGCCTGCTCCTTCCTTTCCCTCGGTGTCATTCAGCAAGCATCCACTCACACCTGCATAAGCAGGGGTCCACCAGGGTCCTGGGTCAGCTTAGGGCCTCTCTCTCAGGCAGCCCCTGGGCTCAGTGAAACACACCTGGTTACTTTGAGTTCTCCCCACAGTGATTAATTTGGCGCTGGCCACTGGTAAGCGCTCAGTTTTCCTAAAGCAGTCCCCAAACTCAATTCTGAGGCAACCCACCGTAGACTTCAGCCCCACCACTGACCTTCTTCCAGGGGCAAATGCCCACCACGTGCTCCAGCGAATGCAATCCACAGCGTTGCTTTGCCGGACGCGGGTTAGGGAAGCTAATCCGGGTGGTCCTGCGCCCTCACCCCACTCTCACGCACAGCCAACTCCCCCTCCCTCTCTTGACCCTTCAGCCAGTGACCAGCTTAGGGAGGGGGCAAACAGGAGACCGCGCACACAGCAGGGTAGAGCGCGGACGACCAACCTCCCATGGCCAAGGGAGGTCCACCTGGCCTGCCCACGACCCCCATGGCCTCACCTGATCTGCCCAGGACCCCGACAGGCCAGCAGGTAGTCGGGACAAAAAGCGCCTCCCGCGTTTGGCAGTGCGCTCGGTCCAGTTCATACTGAATGAATGAATCAGTCCCAGCCTTCGGGGGTTGCGGAGGAGGCGCCCCTTACTAGCCCTTCAGCCAGCCTCCCACCTGCGGGTGCTTGCATATTCCGGTGTCCCTGCTTGTCACCCGCGCCCCTCACCCCAGCTGGGCAGGGAACGGAATGAGGAGTGTCCTCCCTTGCGTCCCACGCACCCCACACGGTCCCGGCTTTGGACCGCCGGCGCCTCCCCAGGCGCCAGTCACCCGCTTACCTGTGGGAAGGCTCGGAGCGCCCCCAGGAACAGCAGTCCCAGCGCGGCGAGGAGGGCGCGCATCCCCGGGGCCGGGCGGGAGGTGGGCTGGCTGCCCGCGCCCACCTGGGAAGAGGGGGAAGTGCGCGGCGCCCACGTGCGGTCCCGGTGGTTCTCAGCCACGCGCGTGGACCTCAGGCTCCCGCACACTCCGGCCGCGGCCACCTAGTCCGCACCTAACGCACGCTGCGAAGTCACTTCAAAAGTGGTTGCTTCTCCGAGGTTTCAGCCTTAATTCTCCCGTATCAAATTGGTTCCAGGAACACTTAGCGGCAAGCAGCGAAGAAAAAAAGGGGCAAACACGTGCAGAGATGACTCAGGAAAAGGCACACTAGGAGACGCCTCCCTTAGCTGTTTGAATGGCCCGCCCCGGATTTGACCGAACTAGTGGTCCTGGTTCTAGGGAGTGTGCTGCCCGCCGCACCTGGGCTTGGGGGGAGCGGAGGCAGGCAGTTTCTGGCCCTGGAGGTGGGGACTCACAGGACATTAGGAGGCCCCAAGGGAGTCCCCATGCCCCCACCCCCACTCCCGCCCCAAGAAACGGTGAAACGTGAGTAGTTTCCTGTCCCTGACACGATCAGCCAGGACCTTCTCCCATGCCCTTGTGATTCTTTGAAAGGGACATCTGGCCTAGGGAGGCTGCAGAAAAAGCAGCCATCACCCACCCATCCCCATTCATAAGCATTTGCTGTAAAAATGAATCAGTGAGTGGATGATAAATTGTTGGAAGGATGGATGGATGGATGGATGGATGGATGGATGAGCGTGTGGGTAGATAAATGGGTAGGTGGATGGATGGGCGGATGGATGGGTGGATGGATATAAGTGGATGGGTAGATGAGTGGATAAATGGGTGGCTGGATGGATAGATGGGTGTATGGATGCGTGGGTAGGTGGGTGGGTGGATGGATGGATGGATGGATGGATGGATGGATGGGTAGGTGTGTGGGCAAATGGATGGATGGAGAGGTGAATAAATGGATGGATGGGTAGATATGTGGGTGGATGGGTGAATGGGTGAGTGGATGGGTGGGTGGGTGGATGGATGATGGATGGACGGATGGATGCATAGGTGGATGGATGGATGGGTGAGCAGCAGGTGAGTGGGTAAATGGGTGAGTGGATGGATGGATGGATGGATGGATGCATAGAGGGATGGGTGGAAGCATAGGTGGGTGGATGGATGGATGGATGGATGGATGAGCAGCAGGTGAGTGGGTAAATGGGTGGGTAGGTGGGTAGATGGATGGACTGAATGTTGGAGGGACTGATGGATGGTATAGATCATTTGATTTCCCTGAACCCTGACCCTTTAGAGTTTTCCTCTTGGAGGAGGCGGCTGGCACTCCTACCTAAAAGAAATGATTCAAGCCTCCTCATAATTATGTTCTCATTTGCTGGTGAATGATTTTCCCTTCCAGTGTTTCCCCATCCCCTGGGTTTTCTCTTTGCTCCTTTCATTCCACATTCCATGTGTCTGTGTTGAGCATCTGCCGGGTGGGCCACAGGTCAAGGGTTCTTTTGACTGATTTTGTTTGGTTTTCAGATGTGAAAGCCAAGGTTCAGAAATAGGCAAGCAGTCCTAGGTGCTCTAATTAAGGATGGGCCACTCTGGCTTCTGTGTCTACCTTGATCTGTCCTGCAAGGTACCAGGCCTCCATTAGGTGAAGGCCCTATAGAGTGGGAGTGCTAACCTCCCACCAGGAACTTCCCAGCAAGGTCTTCACAACTGACCACCCCACACTCAACCCTCCTGGGGTTGCTGGACTCCACTTGGGAAAACTGCTCCATCATGCCCCTTCCCAAGAGACCTACTTCCAGACTCTCCTCTGGATGTACCAGGCCCAGTATCTTAGGCTGTTTGAGCTGGGACTACGTTAAACAATGAGGTAAGCAATATGGAAGTGACCTGCTTGTGATAATGACAGAACCAGACAGGGACGGGAGGAACTCAGGACATCTGCTTCCCATCCCAGTCCAGAGCTTTCTACTGTAGAAGAGCTGGCAGCTGGGTGACATGGCTCATGCCTGTAATCCCAACACTTTGGGAGGCCAAGGTTGGAGGATCACTTGAGCCCAGTTTGAGACCAGCCCAGGCAACATAGCAAGACCCCATCTCTATTTTTCGTTTAATTAAGAGAGAGAGAGAGAGAGAGAGAGAGAGAGAGAGAAGGGCTGGTGTTTTGAATAAGTAAATGAACAACGGCATCAAAATAGCTTGCACAAGGAGAAATACAAATAAAAATAAATTACAAGTTTCATAAGTTTAACCTTTTAGTAATTGAAGAAATGCAAATTCAAGCAACCTTTGATACCTTTTAGATCTATTCAAACCTTTTTTTTTTTTTTTTTTTTTTTTT
>NW_016808946.1:2579364-2615412 GCF_001698545.2 Rhinopithecus bieti | reverse complement strand
GAAAAACTAAGGAAATAATTTAGCTGGAAAAGTAGAAAAAGAAAACAGAAAACTATACACACAGTAATATTTCCTAATACATTATTTATAAATTTTCAAAATACTCTGAGAGTCACACCAAGAAATGGTTAAGGAAATTGTGGTACATCCATTTAATGGAATATTGCACATCCATTAAAAAGGATAAATCTATAGATGCTGTGGAAACCTGTCTCTCCCTCAAATCCTTCCCTCCATGGATTTCCAAAGAGACCTTTCTAGCACACACATCTCACCAAGACACTCCCCTGTACAGAACCCTTGCAGAAATATGGTGTGTGTTTTGGCAAAGAACCTGCACCATGTAGAAAATTGTATTATTCATTTAATGATAATAATAACAGCTACCTTTGAGTGCTTATTTTGTGCTAAGAGTTTTCAGGCAAGAGTTTTGGTTTCTCGTATCCTCACAAAAACCCCATGAACAAGTTCTTACTTTTATGCCCGTTCTGCAGGAAAGGAACCAAGGCACAGAGCAGTGGCTCCCCTGGGTCAGGGTCACCCACATCCAAGGGTCACAAGTCTGCTCACAAGCCTGGTTGGAGCTGACTCCTCCCTTGTGCCTTTTTTACTTCTCCTGGACCTATACTCCAGCCAAATGTGCAGCCTTCTCACCCCTGCTAGCCTTTGCCCATGCTGGCCTCCACCTGGGATGCACACAGACTCCTGATCATCTTCCTAACCCATTCCAATGCCACCTCCTCCTTGTTGCTTTCCTGGCAGTGTCCCCTGTCCCCCAGCCCTCTTCCCAGTCAAAAAGTGGTTTCTGTCGTTTTTTGTGCCACAATTCTAGAACTGATCTCATCGTGTCATAACCGTAATGACTGGTTCATGTATCCCTCTGCCCCAGGAAACTGTGTACTCCTGAGAACCAGAATTCCCCCAGGGCACCCAGGAAAGTAGCTGACACATGGCTATAAGTGGAGGAAAGGGCACATCTTGTGGCCAGGGAACCAGCTGGATCCTAGGGGGAGCTGGGCTGGTAGCAGCCAAGGAAAACAGCCATTCGTGGGACTTTTAAGAGCAGGCAGTGGACAGAGGCCCTGGGTGCCCTCAGCAGGTTTCAGGTGGTATGAAAGTGCTTTGAAGAGTGGAAGGGGAAGTCCCTAGGCTCTGTGCAAAGCACGGCAGCTGTCCTTGTTGTGGGGTCACAGGGGCCCTCCAGAGCAAGCTGTGGAAGGGAGCCAAGCTCATGGGGCTACAGGAGACTGGGGAGCGAGCAGCGCTTGCACACACAGTCTCAGTTCAGCGGGCTTCTTGGAGGAAAGGTGAGGAAGGTGAATGCAGTAGGAAGCCATCCAAGGGGAACCAGGAATCCGTGTCCCCAGAGTGATGCTGAGCAAGACACAGGTCCCAACTTGGTTCAGGAAATTCAGGGACTTCCCCCAACAGCTGGGAACCCAAGTGCCAAATGGCCCCAAAATACCCTTAGCAGATAAAGGGTTATTTCTGGCCCAGGCAGCAGCGGGCAGGTAGGAGGCTGGAAATCAGAGAGGGGAGGCCAGGAGCTTTCTTCTTCAATAGGTCCAGGTGTACCTTTTCTTTCTTTTCTTTTTGAGATGCAGTATCACTCTGTTGCCCAGGCTGGAGTGCAGTGGTGCGATCTCGGCTCACTGCAACCTCCGCCTCCCCAGGTTCAAGCGATTCTCGTGCTCAGCTGCCCAAGTAGCTGGGATTACAGGTGTGCATCACTGTGCTTGGCTAATTTTTGTATTTTTAGTAGAGACAGGGTTTCACCATGTTGACCAGGCTGGTCTTGAACTACTGACCTCAAGTGATCCGCCTGCCGCAGTCTCCCAAAGTGCTGGGATTACAGGCGAGAGCCACTGCGCCCAGCCGCAGATGTACCATTTCTGAGCAACTTTCTTGGGAGCCTTGGTAGCAGTAGGACTCTCCATTTGGCTTCTCTGGGTCACCCTTGGCCTCCACCAATCCTAATCGGCAGGACCCATGTCAGGCTCCCTCCAGCTCACATCCCCAGGTCTCCTTGCCCTCTTGAGGCACCAACATTAGGGGTTCTCAGCTGCCTGGGTGAACCCCAGCAATGCATACCCACAAGCACAATACCCCGAGACCAAACCTGGTTGGAAACTAAGCAAAGGGGCACTGGCTCTCCAGAACTAAGCTTGTTGTGCCCATTCTCATGGGCAGGAGGGAAGGCTATGAGACCCTTGGGGATGCTCTTGGAGATTCTCCACAGTAACACTAACAGTGTCATTCATTGAGCACCTGCTGTGTACCAGGCCCTTAGTCAGACATTTAATCCTGGCATCAAGATTTCAAGTCAGTATTGCTATCCCCACTTTATAAATGAACTGAGGTTCAGAGTAGTTAAGTCACTTGCCTGAGGTTACACAGCACAAGGGTGGCAGGGCTAGGATTTTACTCAAACCCTGTCTGACTCTGAAGCCTCAGCTGCCTTCTCTTCCCTCTCCAGGCTTCTCTCAGCCTTGCTTTCCCCAGGGGAAAGTGCACTGATGTATAAGTCCTGGTCTGGTCATGTGACTTTGGGAAGTCATTTCTCCTCTCTGAATGTATTATTATCTATTGCTGTGTGCCTCAAAACCTAGTGACTGAAAACAATAAATATTATATTGCACTGTTTCTGTGGGTTGGCAATTTGGGAGAGACTTGACAAGGTGATGCTGGCTCAGGGATTGCTGTGAAGATGTGGGCCAGGGCTGCAGTCATCTGAAGGCTCGAGTGGGGCTGGAGCATCAGCTTCCAGGATTAGCCACTCCCACAGCTGTGGGCAGGAGGCTTCAGTCCCACGGGGCCACTTGAGTGTCCCCACAATATGGCGCTGGCTTCCTCCAGAGCAAGTGACCCCAAGTGAGCAAGACAGAAGTCACAATGTTTTTTATGAACTAGCTTCAGAAGTCACATTTTGTCATTTCCAAGTATTCTATTGGATACACAGGCTGGCTCTCCCCAGTGTGGGAACAGACTGCACGAGGGCATGAATACTGGGGCTGGGGAACACTGGGAGCCTCAGTTTCCCCTTCTGCCAGATGTGCATTGAAGCATGACCAGGCTGCCCTCTGAAAGTTGCAATGTGCCTTGAATAAAACGTGGACATAGAAAGCTCTTGGAAATGCAAGGAAGACATGGAAAGGGCTCTGCTTCCCTTTGCCCCCTTCCAACTGCTTACCCAGGCCCCTGCTATGGCCCCAGCCTTCCCATTCCAGAGCACAGCTAAAATGCTCATGGCTGGGGGTTCCCTTTTCCGAGGAAGATGCTATCATGACCTTCACTGCTCCAGCCAAGGGGTGACTCCTGCAGGGTAGGCCCACAGGAGGGAACCTTGGGGGTCTGGGGTCTTTCCTGGCCCCTCAGGTGATGTCAGGTGGGTGACCACTTCCTACGCCTCCATGGGCCAGCCTGCTGGTCACACAGTCTGTGGGGACAGTTCCCCCAGCCTTTGGCACCATATTTGGGCTCAGTCTTAGCTCCAGCTTGATAGGTGTGGAAAGACTAGATGGAAAGTCAGGAGCCCCAATCTGGCCCAGGTTGGCATTTAGTGGCACGACTTTTTCTTGCTGGGCCTCAGTGCCCTCATCTGTAAAATGGTGGGGACTAGGGTCAATGATCTGCTTAAAAGTCCTTTTGTTGTGACACCCCAGTGGGGAAGAGGGGAGGCCTGGATCCTTCTGGGCCTGGCAGGTCTGTTCCTCTGGCTGCCAGAAGCCCTAGAACCAGACAACCCTGGTCAAATGCTGTCTCTGCCACTTTCTAGCTGTGTAAATTTGGCAAGTTACTCACCCTCTCTAAGCCTCTGTTTCTTCATCTATAATGTAAAAATGATAATATCTACTGCAAAGGGCTGGTGAGGGTGGCCTGGTCATGCCTCAATGCACAGTAAACAGGTTGATGTGACTAGCACCATGAGGAGACCACACTTTCTCAGTTGGAGCCTCAAGAGGAGGCTCCCATCCCCCAAGCCCCTCCCTTAGCGGCAGCCAGCCTTCCAGCTCAGGCACTCATCTTGGGCTCATGACTCATGAGCTCCTGGGCCTAACAGCTGGGCTTTCCAATTTCCAATATTTCCTTCCATCCCCCAGAGACACACAAAGAAGGAAGCTAAGACCAGAGAGGGAAAGAGACTTGGCCAAGGCCCACAGCCTGGCGGGGATGACCCTGTGGGCTGAGAGTCCCCATCGAGGAGTCCCCGTCTTCCCCAGACCTTCCTGCTCAGCAGGGCCGTTGTAAATGGAGGTGAGTCATTTAGACTCTCAGGAAACCAAGCCCAGCCCAATATTAATCATGGAAACTGAGGCATTGAGTGCAAGAAAGAAACGGAACCAACTGATGGTGGCAGCAGCTTCATCAGAGGTGCAGGTGAGGAGAGCGCACCCATGGCTGCGTCCATGCAGAGAGGTCTGAGAGTAAAAGTCCACGGGAAGCTGTGCATGGTGGCTTACACCTGTAATCTCAGCACTTTGGGAGGCCGAGGTGGGCAGATTGCTTGAACCCAGGAGTTTGACACCAGCCTGAGCAAGATGGCAAAACCCCATCTCTACTAAAAATGCAAAAATTAACCGAGTGTGGTGGCATACTGTAATCCCAGCTACTTGGGAGGCTGAGGCAGGATTGTTTGAGCCCTAGAGGTCAAGGCTGCAGTGAGACATGATTGCACACTGCATTCCAGGCTGGGTGATAGAGCCAGACCCTGTCAAAAAAAAAAAAAAAAAAAAAAATCCATGGGAAAACGGATGCTCAGAGAAGAAATTGGCCTAAGCCATCTAGTAAGGTCTAGATTCAAACCCAGGTTTGTGAGTCCAGGGTGAGCCTCTGCCCTGGTGATTGCACTTGCTAAAACTTGCATCCCCAAATCCCGTCGTCCTGAAGGCTAAAGGGCAGCCCACATTACTTGGTGGCTTGGGACCTGCTCTCTGCTCCCCAGAGCCATCTGTTGTAAGGGAGTTTGCTCTAAGGGGATTGGCTTTGTGTTTCCCGTTACCCACCCTCCCTGCCTCCTCCACATGGGCCGAGTCTCTGACGATCAGGCAGGAAGAGCCTCCGAGCCAAGGACCAGCCCTGGAGGATTGGAAGGGGCCACAGGCAACCCCGTCTTCAAATCATGACTTACAACTCAAAATTTTCAAGAAACCAGCACACCTGATCCCATGAAGGCTGAGAACATAGAGCCCCGAGGAAGAAATTGATCAAGGCTCCATCCAGGTCTTTAAGCTCCATCACTAGTCGTTCCTTTGGGTCAAGGAATCAAAGGTCCCAGTTAAAAAGCAAATCATTCCTGGAGAAACCCGGTGTTAAGTCCCTGGCAGATGTTGCAGGGGCTGGTTTCTCAGAAGAGCCTTGGTGGAGAGCAGGGCCTGGGATTCTGATGGCCCAGTGTGGCAAGAGGGTGTTGAGGAAGCGCTTTGATTCAGACCTGAGCTCAGAGCCTCAGCTGAGAAGGCCCCAGGTGGGGCACTGGCCACCCCATCACACTCCCTAGTGGCCTCCTTTCTCTCCTGGCGCCACCAAGCTTGTCCCTGCCCCAGGGCCTTTGTGTTCACTGGTCCCTCCACCTGAAACCTTGTTCTCCCCGCTCTGCAAAGTGTTGTCCCTCTGAGAAAATTCTGGGGTGACAGATATAGTGGTCGTCTTGGTTGTGGAGAAGGATGTGTACACATGCCAACACTTACAGAATGGTATACTTTAAATTGGTCAAGATTACTGTGGGTCGATTATACCTGAATGAAGCTATTAACACACACACATTTTAAAACCACAGCCCCTGCTCATCTTCAGGTGTTGGCTCAGATGAACCTCCTCAGAGAGGCTTTCCCTGACCACCCCAGCTAATGTTACCACTCTCTGCCACATCACCCTTTTCATTAGGGACGTACCACAGTGTGGCATTGTTTATTTGCCCATTGCTAACTTTCCCCTCCAGGACCCGAGCTTGTGGGAGCAAGAATTTGTCTGTCTGGTCCACTGACATGAGCAGGGCGTGGCTTCATGAATCTTTATTGGATGACTTGAATGACCAAGGACTGGGGTCCTAGCAGACATGGTGGACGTCAGACTCACCTTCTGGGGCTGTTCTGGGAGTGTTCCAAGAACACCAAGCAAGGCTGAGAAGGGCAGGTACTGCTCTGAAAGTGAAACCCGGAACATAGCCATGCTGCTGGCCCATCTGCGCCATCATCCATGCTGGGGGTGCCTGCAGAAAGTGCCAGCAGGGACCCTGTTCCTGGCAGCAGCTGCCCATCAGCATATGGAGTTCATTCAGAAAATCCCTCTGGGGTCTCCCCGGTCAGTCCCTCCATGTGGCTGGGAGAGGGTCTGCCTCACACCCGGAATCATTCCTCCCTCCACACAGGAGGCCCAGTTTGGCCTGGGACTCACCAGACACAAAACCCTGGCAACGTGGGGAAACTAAGGCGTGGCCACAACTCAGGCCTCAGCTAGATCTGGAGACTCATGGGGACCCCCCCTGCAGACTGGAACTGTGATCTGGGCTGAGAAAAACCCATCAGTTACCATTCATAACCCCCATCGACTCATGGTGATTTCACTGGGTTCTGGTTTGCATCAGACACTGGCCAGAGTGTGAGAGCTGAGGTGGGGGTCGCCGCATCCAGCAACCACTCTCCTACCCCAGTTACGCCGACCCTGAGGCCAAAGTCCCTCAGCCAGTCGGTGCAGGGACAGCCCCCAGGGTCCAGGCTCCCGAGCCCTGACCCAGCCCCTCTGCACACCCTGGCTTTATTGTGTGTATTTGCTGCTTGCAGTCATTTTCCTTTTCCAGGCCTGTCACCGGGGAAGCAAAGCCTTGACCCCAAGCTTTCAGACTCTGGCAAGGGAGGCAGGTGGCAGGGGTCCCAAGGGTCTGCTTGGCCATGACTGCAGAGGCTGATGAAACATCAGGGATTCGGGAGCGGTCAGCGACCTGTTTCAGTGTTGCGTACGCGCACACACACACACACGCACACACATCCACGTCCACACACATGCACTCACATGCACACACACGCACACATATGTGTGAGCACACATTGGGCTCCCGGACTCAGCATCCATCATCCCCAATGCCCGGCCAGTTTATCTACCCATTAGCTGAAAACAATCCTGTTATCTGTCCAAGGAGATAGTGTGGAAATAAATGCTTAGCAAGAAATGGGCTGTGCTGTCTACCCCACATCCACCTCCAAGGGGGGCTGCGTGTTCTGGGGGTCACTCTTGCATTTCAAGTGACTCCAAACCGTGTCCCCAGTGAAGCAGCCCACCTTATGTTTCCTTGAGGCCTGAGTCCAGCCACTGGCTGGCGTCCAACTCTCATGCTTGGCAGTGGGAACAGCAGCCACTGCCTTGGCTTGGACAGACACTGCACAGGCGCCAGGGTTCTTTCTGAGCCAGGCCTTCCGGCTCTGCAGGGGCCACTGAACTGAGCCAAAGAAAGAACGTGTTGGTGGGGGCCAGGCGTCATGGCGTACACCTGTGGTCCAAGCTACTCAGGAGGCTGAGGCGAAAAGATTGCTTGAGCCCAGGAGTTCAAGGCTGTAGTGAGCCATGATTATGCCACTGCACTCCAGCCTGAATAACAGTCAGCCTGGCCCTGACTCTTAAAAAAATAAAAAAGAACCTGTTGATAGTATCTACGGATATGAGTAGACACTGACCCCTGAGGTCCCTTCCTTGTGTTCCAGGGACCAGCACTTGACCATCCAGGCCTGTGCGGTCTGTCAAGGAGATCTGGTGCCCAGCAAGACCTGGAGCTCTGCCAGGACCACTCCTAGGAGACCTGCTCTTGCTGCAGTAGCAAGAATGCTTGGATGAAAGGAATACATCCCTGCTTGTTTCAGAGGCAATGCCATGGATTAATATGCATTTAAACAAACACGTCTCCAGGCATATGGGTACCAGGCCCCAGGACAGGTGCTAGGGTTCATCAGTGAACAAGGCTTTTGCCCTCAGAGACATGGAAGCCACTGAGGAGTTTGGAGCAGAGAGGGGCATGGCCTGACCTGGGTTGTCCCGGTCACTCCGGCTGCTGTGTGCGAAATAGATGGCCCAGGAAAAGAGGGGAGGACAAGAGAGGGGACAGCAGGCAGGGGCAAGTGAAGCATCCAGCGGGGAGGGGGTAGAGGCTGGGGCCAGGAGGGAGCCATGGGAGAGAGAAGGGGCCAGATTAGGGGTGAACTTTGGGGATGGGATTTACTGAAGGACTGGATGTGTGCGAGAGTGAGGCAGAGGTTTGGCCTAGGAACTGGAAGAGTGACATTGCCTTCAGCTGGGGTGAGGAGGGACTACTGAGGGAGGGCAGGGGCTTTGGGAGCACCTGCCAGCGGCCACCTACCCAGACTGTGGTGGGGTGGACACAGTGGTTAGTGAGGGCTTCCCGGCAGAGGTGACGCTTAAGCTGAGACTTGAAGGAAGGAGCAGGCTGGGGAGAAAGGGGTAAGAACAGCAGAGAGTAGGACTGCTGGGAAGAGCTCGCCGAGGATGGCTGGGGGAACTCTCAGTGGCCCCAGGGGGGCCCAAGGGTTACTGACGGGGAGGGGAGAGAGCTCCAGATGAGGCCAGAGGGGGCAGGACGGGTTCAGGCTGCTTACTCAGCACCAAGAGGGAGGGAGGCTTGGCCATGAGCAATCCAATCAGACCGAGAAATGGAGACCGGTAATAAATAGCCACAGATGAGTCATCTCAAGCCCCAATTCTGAGCCTGCCTCGCTGTTCTCCTCGGCCTGCAGCCTTCCTGGGAGGGGCCCCTGATTTCAGAATGACCAGGTCAGGCAGAGCTCAGCTCCCAGGGCCTCTGTGCTTGGAGCTCAACCCTGCAAGGCCCCAGGTGGCAAGGCAGCTTTGCCTCGTGGCAGCTGCTCCCATCGCCTTCCTCAGGACCCAGGTCAAAATAAGCAGCACACAGAAAACTTGTTTTATGTGATCATTGCTTCAAACTTGTTTTTTTAAAACCTAGTACTAATTAGCCAGGTATGCAGGACTAACACAGTGCTCACCTGCGGTCCTAGCTGCCTGGGAGGCTGAGGTGGGAGAATCACTTGAACCCAGGAAATCGAGGCTGCAGTGAGCTAGGATTGCACCACTGTACTCCAGGCTGGGTGACAGAGCGAGACTCTGGTATTTTTTTTAAATAAATAAATAAATAAATAAGCCGTACTAATAAAATGTAATTAGAGGTATCCAGATGTTGGGGGAAAAAAGGCATTTGGTAAAGTCAGAGAAAGCTGGGTTCAAATCCCACCTCTTACTGCAGCCACAGCTGAGCAACTTGGAGCCAGCTGGTTAACCTCCCTGGGCCTTGCCTTTCTTTTCCATCAAATGGAAATAACAATGGCAGTGACTTCACAGGGTTATGCAAAGATCAGAGATGCTAAATGCTTGGCACAGCGCTGAGCACACAGGAAGCTCCGGGATACCCAGCTATAATACCACAAAGACAGGGATCTATTCTAAATATGTGGCCATCTAGTCAGGGCCTGGCCACAGGACAAATGAGGCCACCATTTTCCCTCCAGGCCCCCAGGTCTCCTGGGCCTCAGATGCCGGAGCACAAAGCCTCACTGTATTTGCCCCCTGGAGGCTCTGGACTTGAGAAGGCAAGCTCCCTGAGGGCAGGGAATTTTGTCTAGTTTCTCGATGTTTTATTACCAGGGCTTGGCATAATAAATATTTATTGAGTTAATAAATATAGCAGGCTGGAGGCAGTGGCTCATGCCTGTAATCCCAGCACTTTGGGAGGCCAAGGCGGGCGGATCACTTAAGGTCAGGAGTTCGAGACCAATGTGGCCAACATGGTGAAACCCCGTCACTACTAAAAATGCAAAAAAAAAAAAAAAAAAAAAAATTAGCGGGGGGGGGGGGGGGCGCCTCTAATCCCAGCTAATCAGGAGGCTGAGGCAGGAGAATCGCTTGAACCCAGGAGGCAGAGGTTGCAGTGAGCTGAGATCGCGCCACTGCAGAGCAAGACTCCATCTCAAAAAAAGAAAAGAAAAAAAAGAATATAGCCATCCCAAATTAACAATAATAATAGGCCGGGCACGGTGGCTCACGCCTGTAATCCTAGTAATTTGGGAGGCCGAGGCAGGTGGATCACTTAAGGTCAGGAGTTTGAGACCAGCCTGGCCAACATGGTGAAATCCCGTCTCTACTAAAAATACAAAAAAATTAGCTGGGCGTGGTCATGGGCACCTGTAATCCCAGCTAATCGAAAGGCTGAGCCAGGAGAATTGCTTGAACCTGGGAGGCAGTGGTTGCAGTGAGCCAAGATTGTGCCACTGCACTACAGCCTGGGCGATAAAGACTCAGTCTCAAAATAATAATAATAATAATTTTTCAAGCAATTAGTTGGGCTTGCCACATTCTCATAGATTCAGATGCTAAGGAGACAGTGAGTCCAGCTAGGTTTAAAGGGTCACTAATGGCCGGGCACAGTGGCTCATGCCTGTAATCCCAACAATTTGGGAGGCCAAGGTGGGTGGGTCCCTTGAACCCAGGAGTTGCCCATCCTGGGCAACAAAGTGAGACTCCTCATCTCTACAAAAAAAAAAAAAAAAAATTAGCCAGGTGTGGTGGCATACTCCTATAGTCCCAGCTCCTCCGGGGACTGAGGTGGGAGGATGGCTTGAGCCCAGGAGGTCGAGGCTGTAGTGTACCATGATCACACCACTGCCCTCCAGCCTAGGCGACACAGCGAGACCCTGTCTAGAAAAAAATAAAATAAGGGTCTACTACCTACAGCCCAGCACGCAGCATGAGCACTGAATTTGCATTGGTTGCCCTTGCCCTTAAAGTCCCTTCAAGTAGGGTGAGGAGCCAGCCCAGCTTGATGCTGAGCACACACCGTAGGAGACCCCCAATCTCATTAGGGACTGCGGTAAACCTATTCAACCTCTGTCCTGAGAAGACATTGTCTTTATTGCCCTGAAATAGCCATCTCCTTAGGGGACAGAACGGAGTCCTTACCGTCCTGGAAAGTAAATACATCCGCTCTCTGGCCTGGTGGGAGATGCTGCCTCCAGCTTCCAAGACTGTTTGCTATGCAAACAATAATCACTGCTACCATTGATCAGCAGTTCCTAGGTGCCTACCGGCCACTGCAATAGCAGCCCCTGTATTAGTCCACTAGGGCTGAGTATAACAGAACAACACAAACTGGAGGGCTTAAGCAACAGAAATTCATTTCCTTTTTTTTTTTCTCTTGAGACAAAGTCTCGCTCTTGTCACCCAGGCTGGAGTGCAATGGCACAATCTCTGCTCACTGCAGCTTCCACCTCCCGGGTTCAAGCAATTATCCTGCCTCAGCCTCCCCAGTAGCTGGGATTACAGGCGTGTGCCACCACACCTGGCTAATTTTTGTATTTTTAGTAGAGACAGGGTTTCACCATGTTGCCCAGGCTGGTCTCAAACTCCTGACCTCAGGTGATCCACCCGCCTCAGCCTCCCAGTGTTGGGATTACAGGAGTGTGCCACCGCAGTCAGCCCAGAAATTTATTTATTTGTTTGTTTTTTTATTATTATTTTTTGAGACAAGTCTCGCTCTTGTTGCCTAGGCTGGAGTGTAATGGCACAGTCTCGGCTCACTGCAACTTCCATCTCCCCGGTTCAAGTGATTCTCCTGCCTCAGCCCCCTGAGTAGCTAGGATTATAGGCGCGCGCCACCACACCCAGCTAATTTTTGTATTTTTAGTAGAGACGTGGATTTCACCCCGTTGGTCAGGCTGGTCTCGAACTCCTGACCTCAGGTGATCCACCCGCCTTGGCCTCCCAAAGTGCTGGGATTACAGGAGTGAGCCACCGCGCCCGGCCCAGAAATGTATTGTATTATCATTCTCAAGGCTGTGAATCTGAGAGCAAGCTGTCAGCAGGTTGTTTTTTCCTGAGGTCTCTCTCCTTGACTTGGGGATGTCACCTTCTTGCTATGTCCTCGAGGCGCCTTTTCTCTGGGTGTGTGTCCTTTCCTCTTCTTAGGAGTGTGACAATCCCATTAGCTGAGAGCCTCACCCTTAGGACCTCGCTTAACCTTAATTACCTTTCTAAAGGCCCTGTCTTGGCCAGGCACGGTGGCTCACGCCTGTAATCCCAGCACTTTGGGAGGCCGAGGCAGGCGGATCACAAGGTCAGGAGTTTGAGATCCCCCTGGCCAACATGGTGAAACCCCATCTCTACTAAAAATACAAATATTAGTCGGGCTTGGTGGCACATGCCTGTAATCTCAGCTTCTCGGGAGGCTGAGGCAGGAGAATTACTTGAACCCGGGAGGCAAGACTCCGTCTAATAAAAAAGGCCCTGTCTCATTGGGGGTTAGGGCTTCAACCTATGAATTTGCTAGGGAGGAGCGGACACAGTTCAGTCCGTAACAGCTCTTCTCCACATGAGTTCATTTATTTCCCATATCCACAAGGAGGCTTACTTAGAAAGAGATGAAGTTGAGTTGCGAGGTGACTTGTCCAAAGTCACATGGAAAAAAGAAAAAAGCACCACGTCCTCCTGTTTCAGCGAATAACCGTGTCCTCTGTTCCTAGGCTCAACTCCAGAGAACTTGGAAGGAAGAGGGGAGTCATGGATTTGGATCTGAAAGGTTCCTAAGCAGGAAGAATCTGCTTCATCCTGGGAATTGTTCTAAGACTTTTTTGTTTTGTTTTTCTTTTTCCTCTTTCGAGACGGCTTCTGGCTCTGTTGCCCAGGCTGGAGTGCAGTGGCATGATCTCAGCTCACTGCAGCCTCAACTTCCCTGGCTCAAGCGATCCTTGCACCTCAGCCTCCTGAGTAACTGAAACAACAGGCACGCACCACCACACCCGGCTAATTTTTGTATTTTCTGTAGAGATGGGCGTCTCCCTATGTTGCCCAGGCAGGCTGGTCTCCATCTCCTTGGCTCAGGTGATCTGCCCGCCTCAGCCTCCCAAAGGGCTGGGATTACAGGTATAAGCCACCACACCTGGCAATGCTCTAAGACTTTTCAAACCTCAGGACCTACCTGACAATCTGCATACCTCTGGGTCACCCTCTTTTCCACGGGAGGGGACAGAGCACCTTGCTGAGTGACTCTGCTGACAATGGTGAAGCTAGACTTGAACTCAGTCTGAAAGACTTCACACAGCTGCAGGCAGTGGGTATAAATGCCAGCTTGGAGACCCCCAAACCTGATGGCTGGAAAAGGGGCAACACAGCTGGGGCTCCCAGGTGTCAGTGCCCCCGGGAGCCTCTGGGATCAGCTGTTGACCCCAACTTCCCCCGCAGGGGCTCCCAGCTGTCATGTCAGAACAGAATTCATCTGCCTAAGCACTAAAGAAACTCCAAGATGACGCGTTGGTGTTCTGGGGCGGCGGGGGGTGGGGCGGGGTAGGCAGGGGCCTGTCCGCAAACCCCAGCCCCTGTGGTGACGTCACTTCTCACCCCCACAGTCCTTTCTCTCCACCTTCCATCTCACAAACTGCTGGGCAAGCGCCCGGGCTGACAGGCAGGGAAGCCCTGGGCTTCTCCCAGCCAGAATAGACTGATCGGAGAGGCAGGTGGTGGCCCTGGAGGCTTCAGGTTTGAGCTATAGCCGCTGGTTCTGTTAAAACCACAAGAGATTGAAAAAAACTCCTTGCCAGTCAAAATGAAAAGAGAGACTGAGAGAAACTGAGTGAGAAGGTCTCTGCTAAAGAAAAGCCAAGCGTCGGCTTCCATGAAAGATACGCGGCCCAGTGGGTCATTAAATGACTAAGTTCTGGGGCCACACTGACAATGACAGGGCCTCCTGCAGCACTTGTGTGTGCATGTGTGTGTGCGTGTGTGTATGCATGTGCACACATGTGAGGGTGTGTGTGAGGGAGTGTGAGGGCGTGCAGGAGGGCTCGTGCCCTCAAAAAGTAGGGACATGTGGGCTCAAGGCTGTGTGTCCACAAGTGTATGAGAGTGGGGGGTGTGTATGAGCTGGTGTACACACAAGTGTGTCTAGGGTGTGTGTGTAAGTGTGTGTGTGAGAGCAGCGAGGGCTTGTGCCCCCGAGATTATGTGCGCATGCACGTGGTGTGTGTGTGTACAAGGATGTGTGTGTGAGGGTCTGTGTGCTTGAGGCTGTGTGCAAATGTGTAGGGGTGAGTGGGTGTGTGCATGTGGGTGGGCAGGTGTGTGCTCAAGGCTGTGTGTGTAAGGGTGTGTGTGTGCAAGTGTGCCAGGGTGTGTGGTCAGCAAAGCATTAAGATCCACTTCCCTCAACTTCACAGCAAGTGGGGTAGCGACCCCGCCTCTAACCCCTATCAGCCAGGGAGGAAGGGAAGGAAGGCCCAGAGGTTATGTAGTGCGGGGCCACACAGGAGCTCACTCAGCCCAATCCAGGCTTTGCCACTCCTCCTGGCTAAGCTGCCTCCCAAGGAAAATAGGAGTCCACCCAATGCCAGCCCAGGAGGAGAGAAATTTCAGCACTGATGTCTACCAAGGGGCATGGGATGCAGCTTAAAAGGATGGACTCTGGAGTTCAGGGTGGTCTGAGTTCAAATCCTGGCTTGGTCCCTTGCTAGCTGTGTGGCCTGAGGCAGGTCAGTTAACCTCTCTGTGCCTCAACTGCCCTATCTGTAAACTGGGGATAATAACCTTACCTTACAGGATGGTTTTGAGAACTCAAAGAGTAAGAGATGTAGAGCTCTTAGAATAGTGCATGGTGGGACCGGGCGCGGTGGCTCACGCCTCTAATCCCAGCACTTTGGGAGGCAGAGGTGGGCGGATCACGTGATCAGGAGATCAAGACCATCCTCGCTAATATGGTGAAACCCCGTCTCTACTAAAAACACAAAAAATTAGCCAGGTATGGTGGCACGTGCCTGTAGTCCCAGCTACTCAGGAGGCTGAGGCAGCAGAATCGCTTGAACCCAGGAAGCAGAGGTTGCAGTGAGCCGAGATCATGCAATTGCACTGCAGCCTGGGGGTAAGAGCAAGACTCCATCTCAAAAAATAAAATAAATAAAATAATAATAGTGCATGGCACATGACACGCACTATCTAAATCTTCCTCTTACTGGCCGGGCACAGTGGTTCACGCCTATAATCTCTGCACTTTGGGAGGCGGAGGTGGGTGGATCACCTGAGGTCAGGAGTTTGAGACCAGCCTGGCCAATATGGTGAAACCCCATCTCTACTAAAAGTATAAAAATTAGCCGGCGTGATGGCACGTACCTGTAATCCCAGCTACTTGAGAGGCTAAGGCATGAGAATCACTGAGCCTGGGAGGTGGAGGTTGCAGTGAGCCGAGATCGTGCCACTGCAATCCAGCCTGCGTTACAGAGCAAAACTCCATCTCAAATTAAAAAAAAAGAAAGAAAAGAAAAATCTTCCTCTTACTACTGTAAGTGATGCCTGCAAGCCATGAGCTCACGAATTTAGTACACCTAGGACAGATGAACCCCCAGGATTATGAAACCCTAAGATACATTAGATGCCAGAGTGGCCAGACACCAAGGGCCATGAGGCTGAGTCTCAGCTTGTCAGTGACCAGGGCAGAGGGTCGGGGGTGCTACCTGCTCTCCACCCTCCCATCTGTGGGAGACCTCATCTCCCCAACGTGTCATCTTGAGAGGCTGTTTTGGCCGGTAAGACAAACCTGCATTTACAGCTTGGAGCACTGAGGTCAAGCACGGGGACCTTTGGGGTTCAGGAATCTTAGGATGGAGGGCCTGGGATGGGTTCCCTTCCCCTCACTCCACCTCAAGCCCAACAAGGAATTTTCTGGCACGACGAGCGTGTTAGTCTGCTTAGGCTTCCATAAAAGTTCCGCAAATGGGAGGCTTAAACCACAGAAATTAGCTTCCTCGCACTTCTGGAGGTGAAGGTTAAGGCATCAGCAGGGCTGGGTTTTTTCGAGGCCTCTCTCCTTGGCTCACGGGTGGCCGCGTGTCGCTGTGTTCTCACCTGGACTTTCCTCTGTACGTGCACAGGTCTGTGGCCGAATTTCCCCTTTCTGTAAGGACACCGGTCGTATTGGATTAGGGTCCACCTGAAAGGCCTTGTTTTAATTGAATTGCCTCTTTAACGACTATCTCACAGGATTGTTGCATTCTGAAGTCCTGGGGGTTAGGACTTCCACATACGAATTTGGGGAGGGATACCGTTCAGCCCAGGACACTGAGGTTTCTGCTTGCCTCAGAAAATTAATTCCCAACTGAAACTAACAGTTAAACTGTGGACTTGACTGTGAGCAAACAGCTGTCACGTGGCCACCCCAGCATCTCATTAATCATTCATCCAGGCAACTGTGAACTGTATTCATTTCTTTTTTTTTTTTTTTTTTGAGTCAGTCTCGCTGTGTCACCCAGGTTGGAGTGCAGTGGTGTGATCTCAGCTCACTGCAACCTCCGCCTCCCAGGTTCAAGCGACTCTCGTGCCCCAGCCTCCCGAGTAAGTGAGATTTCAGGTGCATGCCATCACACCCGCTAATTTTTCTATTTTCAGTAGAGACGGGGTTTCACCATGTTGGCCAGGCTGGTCTCAAACTCCTGACCTCAAGTGATCCACCTGCCTCAGCCTCCCAAATTGCTGGGATTACAGGCATGAGGCACCGCACCCAGCCTGTGTTCATTTCTTAGGGCCGCTGTGGTAACTGCTCAGTTACTAGAAGTTACTAGAAGTTACCACTGTGGTAACTTCTAGCCTCTAGTTCTGGAGACTGCAAGGCCAAGATCAAGGTGTTGGCAGTCTTGCTTCCTTCTGGAAGCTCTGACAGAAAATCTATCCCTCCTACGCCTCTCCCCTAGCTTCTAGCGGCTGCCCGCCATCCTTCATCAGTCCTCTCTGCCCCTGTCATCATGTCCCCTGCTTTTTTTTTTTTTTCAATGAGATAGAGCCTTGCTCTGTCGCCCAGGCTGGAGTGCAGTGGCACAATCTTGGCTCACTGCAACTTCCACCTCCCAGGTTCAAGCGATTCTCCTGCCTCAGCCTCTCGAGTAGCTGAGATTACAGGCACGTACCACCACACCTTGCTAATTTTTTTTTGTATTTTTAGTAGAGACAGGGTTTCGCCATGTTGGCCTGGGTGGACTCAAACTCCTGACCTCAGGTGATCCGCCCACCACGGCCTCCCAAAGTGCTGGGATTACAGGCGTGAGCCACCGCACCTGGCCCGTGTCCCCTACTTCTTTGTGTCTGTGTAGTGTGTCCTTTTCTGTATCTTATAAGACACCTATTATTGGATTTAAAGCCCTCCCTAAACCAGGATGCTCTCATTTTGAGATAATTACCTTACCTTAATTACATCTGCAGAAAGGCTGGGCACAGCGGCTCACACCTGTAATCCCAGCACTTTGGGAGGCCGAGGTGGGTGGAGCACTTGAGCTCAGGAGTTCAAGACCATTCTAGCCAACATGGTGAAAACCTGTCTCTACTAAAAATACAAAACATTAGCCAGGTGTGGTGGTGTGTGCCCGTAATCCCAGCAGCTCGGGAGGCTGAGGCAGGAGAATCACTTGAACCCAGGAGGTGGAAGTTGCAGTGAGCCGAGAGTGTGCCACTGCACTCCAGCTTGGGCAACTGAAAAAAAAAAAAAGAAAAGAAATTTATGTTGCTTAAGTCCTGCAGTCTGTGGTGTTCTGTTATGCAGCCCTAGTGAATGACAGGGTGAGACTGTCTCAAAAAAAAAAAAAATTATAACTGCATAGACCTTTATTTCAAATGAGGTCATACTCTGAAGTTCTAGGTGGACATATCTTTGGGGGGCTGCCTCTGAACCCACATCAGGGACCCAGAGAAGATGCTGGGTCTCCCGGATGTCAGTGGCCTTGGAGTCCTTTGGTAGCTCAGGCCCACAGGGAGGATCAGCACCTGGGAGACCCTTATCCTTCAGGAGGGCCCAGGCCAGCAAGGCGAGAAGGCCCAAGGAGCCCACCCAGCCCGGTCAGGAGAACCACAGGAGGGTTTTACGGAGATGGGGAGTCCACGCGGCCAGGCAGGGAGACTGAGGAAAGGTTTGGGCAATCCAGCCTGAAGGTGGGACTTGAGCAGGTCTTACCCTGCAGGAGGAGTGGAATGGAGGTGTGGGTAACTGCCCCCATCCTGCTCTGTTCCCACACCGTGTCCTACAAGGTCCTTAGAGTGCCCACCCAAAGATTCCTGGAAGGGCCTGAGTGGTTTTCAGGCCTCTGACCCTCCCAGGCACGGAGGCCCACAAGGCCCTACTCCAGCACAGACACTGGGCCAGTGCCCTGTGTCGATCATTTCATGGAGAAATCACCTAAAACTTCCCCTGCTCCCACCCCCCTCATTCCTTACTATGTATCAGGCCAGATGGGGTGGACCACCCAAAGACAGGATCCTCATCTGCCAGTATGCACACAGGTCCTGGTTTCAAATAACAATGTTGCACATTTATTAGGCCCAGTACTGCACTACACATTTCATCTCCTGATCATCTCATCTCATCCTCTAAAAACCCCAACCCAATAGGTAACATTCTTGGTTTTCTGGGGTTTTTTTCTTTTTTCTTTTTTTTCTTTTTTTTTTGAGACAGGGTCTTGCTCTGTCACCCAGTGGCTCACTGCAGCTTCCAACTCCTGGGCTCAAGTGATCCTCCTGCCTCAGCCTCCCAAGTGGCTGGAACCACAGGTTCATGCCACCACACCTGGCTAGTTTTTTAAATTTTTTGTAGAGACGGGGTCTCCCTATGTTGCCCAAGCCGATCTTGAGCTCCTGGGTTCAAGCAATCCACCCATCTTGGCCTCCCAAAGTGTTGGCATTACAGGTGTGAGCCACAGTGCCCAGCCCAGTAAGTAGCATTCTAATCCCCATTCTACGGATGAGGAAACTGAGGCTCAGAGAGGCCCACTGACTTGTCCAGGAGCAGCAGCCAACACTGGCCCCCAAGCTGAGGCTCCGGGTCCCGTGCTCTGTAACACACAGCTGGCACCTGGGGCTGCTTCCTCTCCTGGGTGAGCCCAAGTAGCAAATGTAAGAAGCAATGTTTGCTCATTTCTGCTTGAGTGGATTCACAAGCACCTGGCTCTGTGACAATGGGCAGCTGTCTGGAGGGATGCTTTGAAGACAAAACAGAATAGAGCCCGTGTGTCTTGCATGAGTCACTATATTCCTTGAAAGACAAATGGCCCCAGCCTTGCTTTTTTCTACACGTAAGATACCTTCTGGTGGGGTTAGTGATTCTGCCGCCACAGTCGATTTAGCAGATGTGCTTTAGTCATCTTCAGCCAGATGTACTCTATACCCAAACCTCGACGTGATTTTGTACGTATGACAGCTTTACCACCTGTGCATAAACTGTGAACTGAAACGGTACCAGAGTTGCCTGGTAGAACCCCTCCACAGGGCTGCTCTCAGGCAATAGGCTTGGTCTATAGTCCTGGTAAGATTTTGGAATAAAAAGAACTCTTAAGTTTCTGTTTTTTTTGTTTTTGAGACAGAGTTTCGCTCTTGTTGCCCAAGCTGGAATACAACGGCGCGATCTCAGCTCACTGCAACCTCCGCCTCCTGGGTTCAAGCGATTCTCCTGCCTCAGCCTCCCGAGTAACTGACATGACAGGCCTATGCCACCAGGCCCAGCTAATTTTGTATTTTTAATAGAGACTGGGTTTCTCCATGTTGGTCAGGCTGGTCTCAAACTCCTGACTTCAAGTGATCCGCCCACCTTGGCCTCCCAAATTGCTGGGATTACAGGCGTGAGCCACTACACCTGGCACTTTTTTTTTTTTTTTTAAGACATGGTCTCACTCTGTTGCTCAGGCTGGAGTGCAGTGTTGTGATCACCACACACTGCAGCCTCAGACCTCCCCGGGCTCAGGTGATCCTCCCACCTCAGCCTCCCAAGTAGCTGGGACCACAGGTGCATGCCACTATGCCTGGCTAATTTTTTGTATTTTCAGTAGAGATGGCGTTTCATCTCTACATGTTGCCCAGCTGCTCTCAAACTCCTGGGCTCAGGCAATCCACCGGCTTCAGCCTCCCAAAGTACTGGGATTACAGGTGTGAGCCACCACACCCGGCCCAAACTCTAATTCTTCAGAAGCTTTTTATTTTCTTTAGTTGACACCTGGCAAACTTCCACCACAGGAGTCGGGGGTGTTTGTCAGAATTTGCTGGGAATGGGATGGAGGGGCAGCTAGTTCTCCCTCAAGGCTGGGGTGTTCCGTAACCCTCAATCCTGGTGGACAGCAAGGGTTCCCCCACCAAATCTAAGGTCTGGGGAATTCTCAAAGCCCTCGCTCTCCCATTCTCCACTGGCTGAGATCCCCTGAGTACTGGCTGGCCAAGAGAGGCTTCCTTGCCTTGGAAGCTGGAGGCCCAGAGCGCCTGGGTCCCTCTGGTATCCCATGAACAATGGTGGGAGATAGAGGAGGCAGGGCTGCGGGAAGCGGAGGGGTGTCTACTGAGTTTCAGAGGCTGTGTTGCCAACCCCTTAGCCACAGATAAAGAGGGCCAAAGAGAGTGTGGTCAGAGCTCAGCATGGTGATGCCATGACAGGGGATGTCCACAAAAGCCACCCAAACCATCATCAGGCACTCTTACGCCACCCCAACTGATCACATCATGATCCTGTGGGCCCAGCTTCCTCTCAAAACTTCCTGCAAGGCTTCAGCCATCCACCCTCACAGCCTCAGCGCTGGCCCCAGGGAGGGCCCTGCCCACCCACATCCCTCCTCCCTCCCTGTCCTCAGAGCCTCCACGCTAATGAAACTGGCAAGAAGGCTGCTGCCTGCATAGGCTTCCAATAACAGCCCCTCCAGGAGCTGGGAGTGAAGTCCACTGGATCGAAGGACTCCATGCCCTGTTTCCATTCCCTCTTATTGTCCTGGGGAAGGCATGAGCTGGAGCGAACTCGGGCAGCAGGTTCCATTCCAGGCAATGGGATGGCATCAATCTTATGACGGAAGAGCTGATGACAATTTTTTTTTTTTTTTGAGACAGAGTCTCGCTCTGTTGCCCAGGCTGGAGTGCAGTGGCCGGACCTCAGCTCACTGCAAGCTCCGCCTCCCAGGTTCACGCCGTTCTCCTGCCTCAGCCTCCCAAGTAGCTGGGACTACAGGCGCCCGCCACCTTGCCCGGCTAGTTTTTTGTATTTTTTAGTAGAGACGGGGTTTCACCGGGTTCGCCAGGATGGTCTCGATCTCCTGACCTCGTGATCCACCCGTGTCGGCCTCCCAAAGTGCTGGGATTACAGGCTTGAGCCACCGCACCCGGCTGACAATTTTGTCTTATCATTTATCGCAGCTCCTCTCCCCATCAGACCATGTGGCCGGATCTCTGCAGGTCGAATCTGGTTCACCTCTTCCTGGAGTTATCACCCATGTACAGATGACAAAACTGAGCTACATACAGAAAGGCTAAGTGACACGCCTGCCGTCACGTGTCAGTGGGTGGCAACACCGAGGGTGGGTGTTCGGAGCTACACTCTGTGTCCTCCCACAGATTAGGCTGAAAAGTTCAGCGAACCTACGGCCAAGTCTGCACTGAGCCAGTGTGCATTCTCAGAACACCTGAATGCCACTTTCCAAAGGCAGAGGGGGAAATCATTCTGGAAAATCCAGCTTTGTGTGTGTTTCTGGGCCATGCACGCTTCACCTCATGATGAAGTGGGAGTGGAAGGGCCACTCAACCCCTTCAGGGACAATGCCCCTTTGCAGCCTCCCTCTCAGAGGGTGGCAATCAGTTGCCAATGGGTCCTTCTCTTGCCTGGGATGTTGAAAGTGGCCTGAAGGAGGGAAGGTGGGGTTATTTCCATATACTCCCATCTGCACGCCAAGGGACTGGGCCCTGCAGCTGCCAATGGGCGACGGACATAGAGTTTCCCAGATGAATATGTTTCAGCTGCCCCCAGTCACTCCCTACCGTCCACCCCAGGGGTCTAGACTCTCCTGGGAGACTGGTGCAGAGCTGAGACCCCACAATCTGCCTGAGGCCTAGGGCAACAGATGCACAGAAACCAGCGCAAGCCAGAACAGCAGCAGCTCAACCCCAGTGCCTGATTCCCAGGAAACATGAACATCGGATCTCAGGGCTGCCAGGCCTGCCTTCCCAAGACCTGTGAGCTCATTTACTCCATCGTTCATTCAACATTTATTTGTTGAACGTCTATCATATGCCGCATGCTGTACTAGGCCCTGGGGATAGCGCCGAGGACAGGACAGGCTTGGTTCCTGCTCTCGAGGAGCTTACAGTCAAGTGTCACAAAGTCTACAATGGGGATGCTGCAGAACCTAACTCCAGGCGCCTTGGCCAGTTCAGTAGGATTAGGGAAGGGCTCTGAGGAGCGGAAACAGAAGCTGAGGCCTGAGTAGGTGTTCTTTGGGAGGAAGACAGCTTTGGGCAGAGGCAATGGAGTGGATAAAGACCCAGAGGCCGGGGGAACCTGCAGGTTTAAGACCCAGAAAAAAGCTTCAGCAGAGCTGGAGACTCGCCTGGGAGGGGTGTGGGAGGTGTGAGACGTGGGTCAGGGAAGTGTGGTCGGGCCGCTCTGGTTTTCTTCCCAGCACTTCCCACCACCTGACACATTTTCTATTTACTGGCTTATTTCAGACTGTGCCCCCACCCCCCCACCCAGCAGCAGGGAAGCTCAGGGGGCAGGCTCCTGTGGCTGTGGGTGCTAGCGTTGTCTGCTTCACTGCTGCATCTGCAGAGCCTAGAATGGTGCCCAGCACACAGTAGGAGTCGAACACGTGGCTGGTGAATGAATGAGTGAGTGGGGGATGTTGGAGGCGTTACAGACTGTATCAGGGACTTGGGTTCCATTTGGAGAGCATTCATCAGCTCTACACCTTTTTTTTTTTTTGAGATTCATTCTCACTCTGTCACCCAGGTGCAGTGGCGCAATCTTGGCTCACTGCAACCTCCACCTCCCGGGTTCAAGCAATTCTCCTGCCTCAGTCTCCTGAATAGCTGGAACTATAGACACGCACCACCACGCCCAGCTAATTTTTGTATTTTTAGTAGAGGCGGGGTTTTACCATGTTGGCCAGGATGGTCTCAATCTCATGACCTCATGATCAGCCCACCTCGGCCTCCCAAAGTGCTGGAATTACAGGCGTGAGCCACCACACCTGGCCAGTTCCACGCCTTTCTGTTGAGGAATCCATCTCCCTGCCTCATTAGGTGTGGTGGTGCTCGCCTGTTGTCTCAGCTATTCAGGAGGTCTCGATGGTCTCGATCTCCTGCCTCATGATCCGCCCGCCTCAGCCTCCCAAAGTGCTGGGATTACAGGCGTGAGCCACCGCGCCCAGGCATTTTGTTCTTATTTCTAAATGACCAACACAAGACACTAGTTTTGGGAGAGGTAGGTGATGTTGCCTTTTTCCTTTGGGATTTACAGTACCTACTCAGAAGGCACAAAAAAAAGAAAAGAAAAGAAAAGAACGTTATCAATTTGGGAGAAGGGGTGCAGGTAAGGTGTTATCAGGAGTGTGCCCAACCACCAGGGTCCTTGCATGCAGAGAAATGAAAGCATTTGTCCAGTAACCTTCACAATACAGGTAAGAAACTAGGCTAGAGGGAAAAGCCAAATTCTGGAACACAGTTTAGCCGGTACTTTTGAAAAAGTACAATACAAAAGTATTTCAATGAAGAAAAACAATGCCAGCTCTGTTTTCAGGAAGCTACAATTCTCGCAGGGGAGAGAGCTTAGGCAATGCACCTCACCGTTAGTTACTTATAATACCACTCAGGGGCCTTGGGGAAGAGCAGGAAGGCAGGCTGTGTGATGGCGGGGGCAGATCTGAGAACCCAGAGGTTCAGGGAGGATCTCTTGAAAGAAGAGACACCCAAGCTGAGACGTGGATGGGGCAAGGGCAGGAGACAAGACGAGCATCCAGGGTGACCCCAAGTTGTAGGGGTGAAAGGCCCAGGAGAATTAAGAAGAGCGGGCCGGGCGCGGTGGCTCAAGCCTGTAATCCCAGTACTCTGGGAGGCCGAGACGGGCGAATCACGAGGTCAGGAGATCGAGACCATCCTGGCTAACACGGTGAAACCCCGTCTCTACTAAAAAATACAAAAGCTAGCCGGGCGAGGTGGCTGGCGCCTGTAGTCCCAGCTACTCGGGAGGCTGAGGCAGGAGAATGGCGTAAAACCCGGGAGGCGGAGCTTGCAGTGAGCTGAGATCCGGCCACTGCACTCCAGGCCGGGCGACAGAGCGAGACTCCATCTCAAAAAAAAAAAAAAAAAAAAAAAAAAAAAAAGAAGAGCGTGCAGGTACCTGGGAGGGTCGTGGGGACATTCACAAAGTGGAATTGTGTGGGTAACCTGGAGAGCTGCAAGACATGGGCTCTGCTCTAGAGGCCTCTTGCCTGGAACCTTCCTTCTTGGGTCCTCTTTTGGCTTGAATAAGCCTGTATCCCAGGCTGAAATCAGTCCTAAGAAGTGACCAGAGAGGCAGTCCCAGGCCCAGGGTTTTCTCAAGCACCTTCCTGCAGTTCTCAGGAGGCCAGGAGCAGTGGCTCACGCCTGTAATCCCAGCACTTTGGGAAGTCAAGGCGGGTGAATCACTTGAGACCAGGAGTTCAAGACCAGTCTGGCCAACATGGAGAAACCCCTTCTCTATTAAATTACAAAAATTAGCCGGGCATGGTGGCAGGCACCTGTAATCCCAGCTACTTGGGAGGCTGAGGCATGAGAATCGCTTTAACTCGCGAGGTGGACGTTGCAGTGAGCTAAGACTGCACCACTGCACTCTAGCCTAAGCGACAGACCCTGTCTCAAATATTAAAAAGAAAAAGAGTTCTCAAGTGCCCCGCAGGAAGGATCTGGTTCAGGCTGTGATCTTCCTACCCCTGCCGATTGCTCCAGATGGCCCCAAGGAGGCTGCCTTCTGAAGAGAAAGCCGGGAATAGGCAGAGCACAGAGGTCAGTAGGTGGGAACACAGGAGTTATTTGTTGCCACACAAAGAGGCTTTCAGGCTATAGCGCCAGGTTTCATTCAGCACAGCGTCTACAGACTTTGGGCTGTGGTTCTTGTGCATGAAACTGACTTTGGGCTGTGGTTCTTGTGCATGAAACAGGAAGCAAGCAAGCTAGAAGTCTTTCAGAGTTTCCAAAGAGCTGTTTTTCCAGAGAAACCACTCACCCTGATGCATTACGGGCCCCGTGGCAGCATTCCAGCCTGTATGGTGATGGGAAAGAAGCATTTCTCTCTGGGTTAGGCTGTTGACGTTTTGGACTTCTAAACTTTGCAACCTTTTTTTTTTTTTTGAGACAGAGTCTCGCTCTGTCCCCCAAGCTGGAGTGCAATGGCACTGTCTCGGCTCACTGCAACCTCCACCTCCTGGATTCAAGTGATTCTCATGCCGCAGCCTCCCAAGTAGCTGGGATTACAGCCATGTACCACCATGTCTGGCTAAATTTTTTTATTTTTAGTAGAGATGGGGTTTTGCCATGTTGGCCAGGCTGGTCTCAAACTCCTGACCTCAAGTGATCCGCCTGCCTTGGCCTCCCAAAGTGCTGGGATTATAGGCGTGAGCCACGGCACCTGGCCTAAATTTTGTAACTTTTTTTTTTTTTTTTTTTTGAGACAGCGTATCACTCTGTCACCCAGGCTGGAGTGCAGTGGAACCTTCCGGCTCACTGCAACCTCTACCTCCCAGTTTCAAGCCACTCTCCCGCTTCAGCCTCCCGAGTACCTGGGATTACAGGTGTGCATCACCATCACCAGCTAATTTTTGTATTTTTAGTAGAGATGGGGTTTCACCATGTTGGCCAGGCTGGTCAAACTCCTGACCTCAAGTGATCCTCCTGCCTCGGCCTCCCAAAATGCTGGGATTACAGAAGTGAGCCACCGCACCCAGCCTAATTTTGTACCTTTTGTTTGACAGAAAGGCTTTGAATTCTCTTCTCCCTCTGGCCAAAGAATTTCTAAAGAAACCACTGTCTCCCACAGGTTCTCTGACTCAAAATTACACGTGGAACAACAACAAAGCAAATCTAACTAAAATATGGGACAAAGGACTTGACTTCTCCAAAGAAGATATGCAAACAGACCGGGTGTAGTGGCTTGCACCTATAAAATCCCAGTGTTTTGGGAGGCCCAGGTAGGAACAGCCTGAGGCCTGAACAACATAGCAAGACCCTGTCTCTATTAAAAATAAACAAACTAATAAAGATGTACTCCTGAACTTAAAAGTTAAAAAAAAAGACTATTAATTATTGTTTAAAAGATACACAAATGACCAATAATAAGCACATTAAAACATGCTCAACTTCACTAATCCTTAAAATAAAAACCACAATGAAATACACTTCACAGCCATTAGGACAGCTACTATAGAAAAACCAGAAAATAGCAAGTGCTGTTGACGAGGAGGAGAAACTGGAACTCTTGTGCATCACTGGTCGGAAAGTAAAACAGTATAGCGGTTCCTCAAAAAACTAAAAATAGAATTATTGGCCGGAGGTGGTGGCTCACACCTGTAATCCCACTTTGGGAGGCTAAGGTGGCGGATCACTTGATCTCAAGAGTTCAAGACCAGCCTGGGCAACATAGTGAAACCCCTTCTCCACAAAAAGTACAAAAAAACTAGCCAGGCATGGTAGCACGTGCCTGTAGTCCCAGCTACTGGGGAAGCTGAGGCAAGAGAATCACTTGAGCTTAAGAGGTCGAGGCTGCAGTGGGCAGAGATGGCGCCCCTGCACTCCAGCCTGAGTGACAAAGTGAGATCCTATCTCAAAAATAAAAAACCACAGAATCACCTTCTGATCCTGCAATTCCACTTCTGTATAGCCAAAATAATTGAAAGCAGGGACTTAAAGAGACTTTGTTTCTCCAGAGAGAAGGAAAGGTTTTTTAGCTTCATAAACTCCAGGAAAAAGCCCCAGGACAGCACAGCCCAGTTCCATCTCTAAGCCGAGAAACCTCAGAGAAAGTTCATGCCTCGTTTCCGCATTTATTCCATTTATAAAAACAGAAATTTCGTACTATGCAACCAACACATACAAGAGGTGAAAGACAGGGTGCTGCCTACTCTCCCAGACTGGACATCTGGGTGCTCTGCTAACCTTGCCTCCGACTCACTGCCCAGCCCTCAGTTTCCTCATCTGTCCCTGCTGGGGCTCTGAATGACCCACGGCTCCCAGGGCTGGGTGGAGGAGCCATGTGACCCCAGGGACTTCCAGAGAGCACTTCTATCAATGGATCCCAGTTCTGGGACCAGGAAGGAGAGAGCTGAATCATTCAACACGACTCACGGCTTCAGCAGAGGCCCTCGCTGAAACGACTTTTTTTTTTTTTTTTTGAGATGGAGTCTCGCTCTGTCACCTGGAGTTCAGTGGTGCGATCTCAGCTCACTGCAAGCTCCGCCTCCTGGGTTCACACCTCAAGCCTCCCGAGTAGCTGGGACTATGGCACCCGCCACTGTGCCCTGCTAATTTTTTGTATTTTTAGTAGAGATGGGGTTTTACCGTGGTCTCGATCTCCTGACTTCGTGATCTGCCCGCCTTGGCCTCCCAAAGTGCTGGGATCACAGGGAGTGAGCCACCGCGCCCGGCCTGAAAGGACTTTTTAATAACCTTGGCCCAGCCTGCCTTGGGGACCCCCCTCCCCCATCTGGTGGAGGCCACTACCCAGAGCTGGGGATGTGCGGAAGGAGCCACCCTCGTGACGCATGCACACTGCCCAGTCCCAGTGGTCGCAATGTCTTCCTTCTGCAGGTGCCAGGAGGGCAGGCTGAGAGGCCAGAGTGCCTTCTGGGCCCCAAGTGCATGAGCAGGATGGAACCAGCACACGTGGGACTTGAGCTACAGAGCACTGAGCTTTATTTTAAAATTTCCACAGAATCCCTCACCCTCCACCCCAGGGTCCTTCCTCTCTGGAACCCAGGCAGCAGACAAGCCTGGGCCCACCCACCCGCCCAACCTAGGACAGCTGGGCCTGAGCTGGGCGGGCAGTGGCTTCCATCTCCTGGGTGTGCCTGCCGGAGGTGAGAGGCTGGAGGTGGCGGGAATGCTGTCCTCCTCCAGGAGTCAGTCCTCAAGGTTTCTGCCGTGGGACGTGGGGCCGAGGGACCTGGGGCACTGACCAGATGGGGGTGGGGGGCGGCACCTGCATTGGCAAGGCGTGGATGGGGAAGAGGGAAGTTTCAGGGGGTCCACTTGAAAGGGACAGGTCATCTTCAGTTCCACACATTCCCTCCTGGATCTTGCAGTCAGGGTGGCCTTCCTAGGTGGAGCAGTGCAGGCGGCAGGGAGCGGAGAAGTTCCGAAGGATGGCTAGGGTCAGGGCCAGAGGGCTGGACCCCTGCAGAGAGACACCCCCAGGCTCCATCCTCCCCACCCCAATCCTACACCCCAGGGGGCTCTGCAGTCCCCAGGCCTGCTCCAAGGTCTCTGTCCCTGTGGGGGGCACCCCAGGCTAGGATGTGATCTGGGCCATACCAGGTGAAAAGGGCTGGTGCCTGACAGCTTCTGGTGCTGGACCTCAGTGGAGACAGAGGACCAGAGGTCCAGGTTCTTGGGGGCTGAGCTTTTCTCAGACTTTGGAGGGAAAATGTCCCAGCCCAGCAGGCAGTGCTGTGGAAGGCAAGGGGTTAAAGGTGCCTGACCACGGACAGGCTCCCCGCTGACTGGCCAGACCCCCATCAGGGAGGGACTGTGCCCCCCATTAGGAAGGAGGCCCCCACCAGGGCAGGACCTGTGTCTAGCCACAAGATCACCCCAGGTCTCTCCTTTTTTATCCTGGCACATCCAGCCATCCCTGGGGCCCTAAGAGCTGAAACAGGAGGAGGACAGGATGGTGACAGTGACACTCACAGGGCGCTTCCTGCTGTGGGCTCTCCAAGCGCCCGCATGAATTGCTTCACTGAACAGCCCCACCTCGCCACCAACATCCCTGAGGATGGCGCTGTTATGTCCATTTCATGGACCAGCAAACTGACTTTCCTTTGCATCCTTCTCCTCCTCTGACCCCAGCTGCCCAACTCTCAATTTAGGAGTCAGGGGGAGTTGCCACTGGGCCCCCATCCTGACCTGGAGACACAGGAAAGGACTTTTTTTCTCTTTTTTTTTTTTTGAGATGGAGTCTCACTCTGTCATCCAGGCTACAGTGCAGTGGCGAGATCTCGGCTCACTGAAGCCTCCGCCTCCCGGGTTGAAGTGATCCTCCCATCTCAGCCTCCCAAGTAGTTGGGACTACAGGTGGAGGTTGCAGTGAGCCAAGATTGTGCCAACTGCACTCTAGCCTGGGCAGTAAGAACAAAACTCGGTCTCAAAAAAAAAGCAGAGACCTAGGTTCAAATCCCAGCTCCTCCAGCAAGGCACCTACCACTCCACTTCGGTCTCCCCACCTGCAGGGTGGGGGTACAGCAGTGCCTGCCCTCCTGGCTGCTGTGGGGGCTCCCTGAGATAAGCCCCCTAAGGACTATGCCTGCAGTACACAAGAGTGCAATAAACAGGGCCCGTTCATTTCATGCCAGCCTACAGGCAGACCACCCTGGAAGCCCCGGGGTACATGGAGCGGGGGTCCTACCTCCCTTAGGAACAGGTGTGGGTGATGGAAGAGGCCCAGCCTGTGCTCCAGAGACTTGGGTGCTCACCACTGTCGAGCCCAGCCTCGCTCTGTGACCCTCCCTGGGGACCTGGGCCAGTCTGAGCCAGCCCCGCCCTCATCACCATCCAGCCCCACGTGGCTGCTCACCCGGGGCAGGGCCAGTGTGTCGGAGGCATCAAAGCTCTTCCGCCGGTGGATGCGGTATCGGTGCGGGGGTTCCAGGATCGACAGCGGGATGCTCACCCTGTGCAGGGGTGCAGTGGGGGACCCCTGAGGAGCCTCCCGGTGGTTGGGGGCCCATGCCCAGGCCCATCTTTACTCCTCTTAAAACCAGTGGTTCAGGCTCTGTCCCCACAGGTGTCCCAATACTCTGGTTACTCACCTGACCTGCGCCGGCTGCGTCAGGGTCCCAGGGCCCTGCTGGTCTCGCGGTGTCCTACACAGGCGGCAGGGGGTGCCGGGATCCACAGGCACGGGGAACAGGCGCCGGTTGACACGGTAACAGTACACGCCTGCGAGGCCCATGAGAAGCCGCAGGTCCCCCTGAACCAGGAGCCCAGGTCCCCAGGTCCCCAGGCCCAGTGCTGCCCCAGCGGCCCCCAACCACACAGGCTGCCAATCCTCTGGGAAGCAATGTCGGCCCATTTCCTCCTAACCCCTTTCCTCCCAGAACCTGGGGCCCACGCCCTAAGGGGTGGGGAGGGACATCCTCCCGGGGCTCTCAGGAGCTGGGATGGAGTCCCACCAGCACAGAGGCGCTGCTGGGAAGGTTGGGATGGGGCCACACAGGGCAGCCCCTAATTCAGAGGCCAGGTCTTAGCTCACCCCACCCCTACCAGGGCTTGGCCACCCTGTCCAGACTGCAAGCCTCCCTCCATGAGTCTCAACACCTCAGGGGCCTCCCCAGGCCCCAAATCTCAAATGGAACTGCTCTGTGGCAGGGGAGGCCAGGGCAGCGCGAGGCTGGACTACTCAGTGGCCTACCGAGGGCCCGCACTCACATTCATGGTCTTCCTCCACGCCGCTGCCACTGCTGTCGCGTAGGCCTAGGACCTGGGGTCTGAGAGGGCGAGGGGGATGAGCAGGCCGGGGGATGGAGCCGGGGATGGACCTCGCCCACCCTTGCCCACCCCTGCTCACTCAGGATGGCTACAGATACACTCCTCCTTGTTGGTTTCCCGAAACTCCTGCAGCTTTGAGAAGAAGGCCTCAGGCTGGTTGGCGATCGAAGAGTTGGTGTCCAGAGATCCTGGTGTGGGCAAAGCACCAGGCAGCTGACGGGAGAGGGGCTGGGGGCTGCTGTGTGGCCATCGGCCAAGGCTTGGAGAGACAATGAGCCCGGCACCCCAGGCCACCTGCTTCACCCCTACTGTGCCTCAAACAGGCCAGGAGGGCCCCTCCAGTCACTGGGACTGTTGGTTGGTTTCAGTGTCTGTCTACCCTGATGCATAGCCAACCATCCATGGAAAAAATATCGACAGAGCCCTTATAACAGGGCTAGATGCTGTTTCATGTACCAGGAACTGGATAGACAAAGCCCCCGGCCTTAATGAGGCTTACACTGTAAGGTGGCAAGAGATGAACTAGCCACCAAAAAAAATCTGTGATACAAGACTGAATGGTGACACCTGCCAGAAAGCAAGAGAGCAGGGTCAGAGCCTCGTATGGCAGGGCAGCCATACCAGGGAAGGCCTCTCCGAGTGAGACGACCCTGAGCAGAGACATAGAAAAGCCACAGAGACCTCCCAGGAAGGACATCACAGGCAGATGAAAGAGCAAGCGCAAAGGGTGGGCACGTGTGTGGTTCAGCTGAGTAACAGCCAGGAGGGGAAAGTGGCAGAAGAGAGTAAGGGTGGAGGAGATGAGGTTAAGAAGCCCAAGGAGGGTTTGAGGACCGGGAGGGACACAATCACGTAGGCCATATATTTTTACAGGACTCCTCCTCTGGCTGCTTCAAGGTGAGGGGAAGTAGAGGCATCAGTTAGGATTCAGCTGGGGACAGGTAGGGGCAGCCCCCAACTCACCATGATTCGACTTACGATGTTTCTTTTTTTACTTTTTTGAGAGAGAATCTCACTGTGTTGCCCAGGCTGGAGTGCAGTGGAGCGATCTCGCCTCACTGCAACCTCTGCCTCCCAGGTTCAAGCGATTCTCATGTCTCAGCCACCTATGTAGGTGGAATTACAGGTGTGCGCCACCACGCCCAGCTAATTTTTGTATTTTTAGTAGAGAAGGGGTTTCACCATCTTGGCCAGGCTGTTCTCAAACTCCTGGCCTGATCCACCTGCTTTGGCCTCCCAAAGTGCTGGGATTACAGGCGTGACCCACTGCCACACCTGGCCAGAATTTTTCAAGTTATGATTTATCAACTTTACAATGGCACAAAAGTGATTACATTCAGAACATCAGTAAGTTACATGACACATTCAACACTTCATTATAAAAAAGGCTTGTGTTAGATCATTTTGCCCAACTGTAGGCTAATGTCAGTGTTCTGTGCACATTTAAGGTAGGCTCAGCTAAGCGAGAATGTTTGGTGGGTTAGGTGTATTAAATGCCTTTTTGTTTTGGTTTGGTTATTTTTTTTTGAGACAGAGTCTCACTCTGCTGCCCAGGCTGGAGTGTGGTGGCGTGATGTCGGCTCACTGCAACCTCCACCTTCGGGGTTGCAGCAATTCTCCTGCCTCAGCCTCCCAAGCAGCTGGGATTACAGGCAGGTGCTACCACACTCAATTAATTTTTGTATTTTCAGTGGAGATGGGATTTCAGTATGCTGGCCAGGGTGGTCTTGAACTCCTGACCTCAAGTGATCCGCCCGCCTCAGCCTCCCAAAGTGCTGGGATTACAGGTGTGAGCCACCGCGCCTGGCCTTATATGCCTTTCCTTTTTGACTAAACAGTACTTTCAACTTAAGTTGGGGAATCAGGATGTAGCTATATGGTAAATCCCGCAACATCTATAATCGGATTCTAAAAGTATGTTGAAGGCAGGGTCAACAGGATGGTATGAAAAGGAGGGGGGAATTAGGGTCGATCCCAAGGTTATGGCCTGACCTATTTAGTATGTGGAGTTGCCATTTATGGGACAGGAAAGACTGCAGGAGGAGCACAGCAGATGGCGTGGAAATCAGGACCTTGATTTCGGACAGAAGGTTAACAACTTCATGGTGATGTGGAGAAGACAGCGGGATATACAAGTCTGGAATTCGGAGGAGAGATGTGGGCTAGAGATACAAATGGAGAAGTAGAGAAAGTGTCAAATGCCTTAGCACTTGGGAGATCATAGAGGGAAGAGGGAAGACAGAGAGGAGTCAGGGAAGACAGAGAGGAGTCAGAAGACTGAGTCCCAGGCCTAGGGGTGTCGTGGTCAGAACAAGGACCTTTCCTTCCCCAGGAGCCTGGAAAGGAGCAGCAACAGAGATGGGGGAGAACCAGGAAGCATGTGGCTGGAAATCTAGGGGAGAAAGTGCTTTAGGGAGGCAGTGACCACTGTGTCCCCTGCTGCTCAAAGGTAAGGAAGGTGTGGATGAGGGCTCAGCTGGGGAGTTGGCACCACGGAGGCCACTGATGACCCAACTGAGGGCCACGTTGATGAAATGCTGGGAGCTGAAGCCTGATTTAAGAAACAGTAGTGGAGGCCAGACACAGTGGCTCATGCCTGTAATCCCAGCACTTTGGGAGGCCAAGGCGGGCAGATCACTTGACATCGGGAGTTAAAGACCAGACTGGCCAAGATGGCAAAACCCTGTCTCTGGCTAAAAAGTAGCTGAGCGTAGTGGCACATGCCTGTAGTCCCAGCTACTTAGGTGGCTGGAGGCAGAGGTTGCAGTGGGCCGAGATCACTCCACTGCACTCCAACCTGGGTGAAAAAGTGAGACTCCATCTCAAAAAAAAAAAAAAAAAAAAAATAGTAGTGGAGAGAAATTAAAGGCAATGAGGCTAGACAGCCCTTTTGAAGAGGAAGTTTTGTTATCAAGAAAATAGGCAGTCACTGGAAGCAAATGTGGGCTAAAGGTAGAAATGTGGCATCGGGATGAGAAATAACAGGCTGCGGCTTTACCCCGATTGGATGTGAGCCACTGGTAAGATTCTGTCTCACCTGGCCTCAGCCTTCCCATCTGTGAATGGGCACCATGGTGGCGCCTATCTAATAAGCTTATTGTGAAGGGCAAAAGAGTCAGCGGGAGGAACAGGGAGCACAGCTCGGAGCGGTGCGTGGCGCAGGGAACATGAGATACAACCAGCTCCCAGAATGCTTCCTGTACATTCATGTTCATGCTGAGGGGCAGGATGAGGATGCAGGACAGAGAGAGAGAGGATCACAGGAAGCAAACCCTGGAGGAGCCAGAAGCAGAGGGGCGGAGCACGCTGCAGCAGAGCCAGGGCCCAGGTGGCAGCGTGGACGGTCACCTCAGGAAAGGCAGGGGAGCAGAGCGCATGGACCAAGAGCAGGCACTGGGACAGGCGCCTCCATTTTCCCAGAACCAGGGAGGGCAGTGAGCTGAGAGTTCAACAAGTACTCAAGGGCAGGGCCTGTGTCCCCGCCACCACTTGCTCACAGCAACTCCACAGTGCACCTGTCTTTGTTTTTTGAGACAGAATCTCACTTTGTCACCCAGGCTGGAGTACAGTGGCGTGATCTCTGCTCACTGCAACCTCCACTTCCTGGATTCAAACAATTCTTCTATCTCAGACTCCTGAGTAGCTGGGATTATAGGTGCCTACCACCATACCCAGCTAATTTTTGTATTTTTAGTAGAGACAGGGTTTCACCATGATGGCCAGGCTGGTCTTGAACTCCTGACCTCAAGTGATTCGCCCACCTCGGCCTCCCAAATTGCTGGGATTACAGGTGTGAGCCACCATGCCTGGCCGTGGCCTCCTTTCTGGTCCTGCCACGCCTCTGGTCACCCCATTATGCGTGTAATCCCAGCACTTTGGGAGGCCGAGGTGGACAGATCACCTGAGGTCAAGAGTTCAAGAGTTCAAGACCAGCCTGGCCAACATGGTGAAACCCCGTCTCTACTAAAAATACAAAAATTAGCCGAGCATGGTAGTAGATGCCTGTAATCCCAGCTACCTAGGAGGCTGAGGAAGGAGAATCGCTTAAACCAAGGAAGTGCAGGTTGCAGTGAGCAGAAATCACACCACTGGACTTGACTCTGGGCAACAGAGCAAGACTTCATCTCAAAAAAAAAAAAAAAAAAAAAAAAAAAAAAAAAAAAAAAAGAGGCGGCCACGAGGCTGGAAGAAAGACGAGAGGTCACATCATCATGGGGCCAGTAGAGGCCAGATCATGTCTCATAAGTCTAGAATGGGATTTTGGATTTTACAGTAAGTGCTGGGAAAAGTCCATGGGGAGTTTTGAGCAGGGGAGTGACATGATCTGATTTTCATGTTTAAAAATATCCTTTGGCTGCTATGTCAAAAATGACAGTGCACAACCATGTCCCTGGCAGCATTACTCCCAACAGTCAAGAGATGGAAACCACCCAAGTGTCCATCCATGAATGATTGGATAAAAATGTGGTATCTATACACAACGGAATGTCACTCAGCCCTAAAAAGGAAGGGAATTCCAGCCAAGCACAGCAGCTCACACCTGTAATCCCTGCATTTTGGGAGGCCGAGGCAGGAGAATCACTTGAGTGCAGCAGTTCGAGACCAGCCTGGCCAACATAGTGAAACCCCATCTCTACTGAAAATACAAAAATTGGCTGGGTGTGGTGGCACACACCTGTAATCCCTGCTACTCGGGAGGTTGAGGCACAAGAACCATTCCAACCCAGGAGGTGAACGTTGCAGTGAGCCAAGATCACACCACTGCACTCCAGCCTGGGCAATACAGTGCGACTCTGTCTCAAAACAAAACAAAACAAAATAAAAGGAAAGGAATTCTGACACACACTACATGAATAAATCTTGAGGCCATTATGTTAAATAAGCCAGTACAAAAGAACAAATGCTGTATGATTTCACTTATATAAGGTCCCTAGAGGAGTCAAATTCATATGGACAGAAAGTAGAATGGTGACTGTCCAGGGCTGGAGGGAGGGGGAATAGGAGTAATTATTTAATGGGGAGAGAAGTTTTTGGGAAGATGAAAAATTCTGGAGACGGATGGTAGTAATGATAGCTCAACAGTGTGGACATACTTGATGCCACTTAACAGTCCCCTTAAAAAATGCTACAGGTGGCTGGGCGTGGTGGCTCATGCCTGTAATCCCAGCACTTTGGGAGGCTGAGGTGGGCGGATCGCCTGAGGTCAGTTCGAGACGAGCCTGGCCAACATGGTGAAACCCTGTCTCTACTAAAAATACAAAAATCAGCCGGGCGCAGTGGCTCAAGCCTGTAATCCCAGCACTTTGGGAGGCCGAGACGGGCGGATCACGAGGTCAGGAGATCGAGACCATCCTGGATAACATGGTGAAACCCCGTCTCTAATAAAAAATACAAAAAAAACTAGCCAGGCGAGGTGGCGGGCGCCTGTAGTCCCAGCTACTCCGGAGGCTGAGGCAGGAGAATGGCGTAAACCCGGGAGGCGGAGCTTGCAGTGAGCTGAGATGCGGCCACTGCACTCCAGCCTGGGCGACAGAGCGCGAC
>NW_016808946.1:2551648-2577934 GCF_001698545.2 Rhinopithecus bieti | reverse complement strand
ATTACAGGCGTGAGCCACTGTGCCTGGCCTGTCTTCGCTTAAAAAGCGGAAAAAAAAAAAAAGGCCGGGCATGGTGGCTCACATCTGTAATCCAGCACTTTGGAAGGCTGAGGCGGGCAGATCACCTGAGGTCAGGAGTTCAAGAGCAGCCTGGCCAACATGGTAAAACCCCATCTCTATTAAAATACAAAATGAGCTGGGCGTGGTGGCACACACCTGTAATCCCAGCTACTTGGGACGCTGAGGCAGGAGAATCGCTTGAACCTGGGAGGCAGAGATTGCAGTGAGCCAAGATCACACCATTGCACTCCAGCCTGGGCGACAATAGTAAAACTCTGTCTCAAAATAAATAAATAAATAAATAAATTAATTAATAGGCCAGTCCAGTGGCTCACGCCTGTAATCCCAGCACTTTGGGAGGCCGAGGTGGGCGGATCATGAGGTTAGGAGGCCAAGGCGGGCAGATCACGAGGTCAGGAGATGAGACCATCCTGGCTAACACGGTCAAACCCCGTCTCTACTAAAAAAAATACAAAAAAATTAGCCAGGCATGGGGTTGGGCGCCTGTAGTCCCAGCTACTTGGGAGGCTGAGGCAGGAGAATGGCATGAACCCGGGAGGCAGAGCTTGCAGTGAGCTGAGATCGCGTCATTGCACTCCAGCCTGGGTGACAGAGTGAGACTCTGTCTCAAAAATAAATAAATAAATAAATAAACAAATAAATAATCAAACAAAACAAAAAAAAACAAAAAAAAAGAACGTGGCTGTGGGGAGCAGTGGCTCTCTCCTGTAATCCCAGCACTTTGGGATTCCAACGTAGGTGGATATCTTAAGCTCTGTAGTTTCAGACCAGCCTGGCCAACATGGGGAAACCCCATCTCTACTAAAAATACAAAAAATTAGCGCGGCGTGGTGGTGCTCGCCTGTAATCCCAGCTATTCGGGAGGCCGAGGGACGAGAATCACTTGAACCTGGGAGGTGGAGGTTGCTGTGAGCCAACATCACACTACTGCACTCCAGCCTGGGTGACAGAGTAAGACTCCGTCTCAAAAAAAAAAAAAAACTGGGTGCTCCCCAAGGAGGATGGCATCGTCGTCAGAGAAACAAGCAACAGCACCGGGTGGAGGCTGAGATAGGAGCATGGAGGAGCCCAGGCCTCCATCTCCCACTTCCAGGCCAAGTGTGTACCGGCCAGCAACAGGCCTTACCTGCAATCCAGTCATAGCCCAGGTATGGCCTAAGGCGCCAGCTCCTCTCAGGAACTGCAGACTCCTCGGAGAAGGTCACCCTGGGCTGGGGAGGGAAGCACAGAGGGGCAAGGACTAAGCCAGGAGGCCTGGCCCAGAGGAAGCCGCAGCTCGAGGAACAGAGAGACTGTGTCTCAACTTACACCCTGACTTGGAGCCCAGGGCTCAGCCAAGGGCACAAGAGCAAGAAGGGAAATGTCTGACCCCACTTTATGTGTGGCTGTGAACAAAGCCTGGCCTCTTCTCAAAAAGTGCTGAGAAACTCACAGCTACCGCTTAGCAAGCATTTAGGCTGAGCCAAACCCAACTCACAGTATCTCCCAGAAGCCTCTTGTTCTGCAAGGGAGGCTGCCCACACGCACATGTGTCAGATAGGGAAACTGAGGCCCAAGGAAGCTCCTCCCATCAGCAGATGTCCCGCTCTCCCACATTACCTTGGACAGCTTGCTCTGTTGAGCCAGGATGGACCTTGGGGCCTGTGCTTCCTGGGGTCCTGGATCACCTAGCCCCACTGAGGGCTCTGGGTCCCTCAGGCTTGAGGTGCCCAGCGAGGGTGCTGAGTGGGGTCTCGGTTGGCCCAGGAACTCCTGGTGCTGGCATTTGGCAGGTGGGAGAGAGGCCACCCCCGATCTGACCACATCACGGGGGTCCCCTCGGCAGGCATCTGGTGAGCTCCACACAGGGCACCGGCCCCGTGGCCAGGAGGTGCTCAAGGAAGTTGAGGACGTCTCTGGGGTCAATGGAGTCTCTGAGTTGTAGCTGCTGGATTCCAGGCTTGACTGGAGAGAGGGGCCGGGTCACCCAGGGAGTGGCTGCCAGAACATACCCACGGGGCCTACGCCAGGTACCAAGGCCTGTGTCCTCATCCTGCTCTAGCCTCAGTAGTGACCAAGGCCAGTCTCTTCCCTCCCCAGCCCTCAATGTCCCATCATCAGTAAAATGGGTGTGTTGAACAAGATGAGCCCAGAAGCCTGGATGCTGGCCTGAAAGTCAGGTAGCCACTTCCTCTGGGGTTCCCAAGGCAGGCACGTACCTCTGAGGCTGCCCTGGTCACTGACCGCCGCACAGCATCCTGCCCCACCCACAGCTGCCTCAGGAGCTCCAGGTTGAGCAGCCGCAGCTGCGCCAGGTCCTCAGCCTCCACCATCCTGGGCCTCCTGCAGCAGGTGTCACTTGCCCCTGGGCCACAGGATGTCCTCAGGGCTGGGTTCCAGCCCCAGCTCTTCTACCTGAAGTCACGAGAGCAGGACACGGGGCTCAGTAGGGTGCCCTGTGGTGCCAGAGACCCCCATTTGACACTCTTTAACTGTACTGCCTAAGGCAAGTTATTTAACTTCTCTGTGCCTCAGTCTCCTCATCTGCTGGAAGACAACAGTACCTACCTCATACGATTGTTGTTAGAATTAAAGAAAGCATATTAAGCCTGGGCAACATTTGTAGAAACATTCTTTTTCTACAAAAAAAAAAAAATTTTTTTTTAATTAGCTAGCCGTAGTGGCACTCATCTGTGGCCCCAGCTACTCGAGGATCGCTTTAGCCCAGAAAGCCCAGGCTGCAGTGAGCCATGGTCGCATCACTGTAAAAAAAAAACAAAAACAAAAATACAAAAAACAGGCCAAGTGGCTCACATCTGTAATCCGAGCACTTTGAAAGGCTGAGGCAGAAGATCACTTGAGGTCAGGAGTTTGAGGCAAGCCTAGCCAACATGGTGAGAGACCCTGTCGCTACTAAAAATACAAAAATTAGCCGGGCGTGGTGACGCACGCCTGTAATCCCAGCTACTCGGGAGGCTGAGGCAGGAGAATCACCTGAACCTGGGAAGCGGAGGTTGCGGTGAGCTGAGATCGCGCCACTGCACTCCAGCCTGGGTGAGGGGGTGAGACTCCATCTCAAAAACAACAACAACAACAATAAAACAATTAGCCAGGCATGGTGGTGGGCGCCTGTAAGCTCAGCTACTCAGGAGGCTGCTGAGGCAGGAGAATTGCTTGAACCTGGGAGGCAGAGGTTGCAGTGAGCAGAGATCACACTATTGCACTCCAGCCTGGGTGAGAGCAAGACTGACACACACAAAATACAAAAAACAAGGTACTTAGCACAGTGCTTACTTAATACAGTGCTTACAGTGGTACATAGTAAGCATTCAATAAACGTCTATTATTACCAAAATGGCAAGGGCATGCGTCCTTTCTTTTTTTCTGGGCTCACTGTAGCCTCCACCTCCTGGGCAGTGGTTTGGACAACTTTGCTTTATAACTGGTGAACCCAATACAAACCAGGCTTCAAAAGGGATTCTTCCTCCTTTCCTGCCCTCCCTTCCTCCTTCACTTTCTTTTTACAAATGAAGAAACCAAAGCTCAGAGAAGTTAAGCAATTTGCCTCAAGTTACACAGCTAGCAAGAGGCAAGAACCAAATTTGACTCCAGGGTAGATGAGTTCAGGTTTCCTGGAAAGCCTTTCCCTGGAAGTGTGGGGGAGCCTGGGAAAACTCCGCCTCCTCCTCCCAGCCCTTGCCCCCACCTCCAAGTATCCTCAGGATCGGGTGCAAGGTCTGGAGCAGAAAGAAGCCTACTACCCTGGGACCCTCCCACACGTATATGACCCCACAGGGCTGGGGGGCACGGAGATGCAGTCAAGGGGGGCCAACTGCTTGATTCGCAGGACTAAGATCCCGGCCCCCACCCCTAACTGACCAAGTAGCTCTGGGCCACACCCCCTGTATCAGAGGGTCGTCGTTTTCGCACGGGGTCAAAGGGCACAGCTGGCCTTGCCTTCCCCTGACCCCGGTCGCGCTTTGGAAAGGGAAACGCTGAGCAGAGGCACCGGGAAAGCGACGCTCCAGAAACACCAGGGCCGCAGAAGTAACAGAGGCCAAGCGGGCGGACGCCGAGGCGGGACCCCGGCAGAGGCAGACGCAGCCTCCCCTTCTTTTCCACTGCAGCCCCTGAGCCCCTCGCGGGAATGCACGTGGAGCCTCCTGCAGAGCCCTTCCGCTCCACCTCAGTGCCGCCTCCCCGCACTCACCCGGCAGAATCCTCCGCTCTGCCGCCGCCCGGGGTCGGGTGAGGGGCGCCGCCGCCGCCGCCGCCCGGGGTCAGGTGAGGGGCAGGGCCAGGACGCCTAGCGAGCGTTACTCCGCGATCCGAAGCGGCAGTTTCAACATGGGGGCGGGACCAAGAGCGGAACTGCACAACCGGTTGGTCAATTTTCGAGGCCAGTCCGGAAGTCGATTCCTGGAAGGGGGCGGGCCCCGGAAGGGCGGGCTCCGATTGGTCAGCTGCGGGACTGGGATACGCGTTCAGGAGCTGCAGTTTCCGTCAGGCTCGGTGGCCTAGGCTCCGCGCAGGCCGCAGTCTGGAGCTGCGGGGTAGGTCTGGCAGGCGGCGGGCGACTCATTGCATTGTACTCATCGTTTCATAATTTTTGTTTTGTTTTGGAGACGGAGTCTCGCTCTGTTGCCCAGGCTGGAGTGCAGTGGCGCGATCTCCGCTCACCACAATCTCTGCCTCCCGGGTTCAAACGATTCTCCTACCTCAGCCTCCCGAGTAGGTGGGACTACACGCTTTTTTTTTTCTTTAAGTAGAGACAGGGTTTCACTGTGTTGGCCAGGCTGGTCTCGAACTCATGACCTCGTGATCCGCCCGCCTCGGCCTCCCAAAGTGCTGGGATTACAGGCATGAGTCACCGCGTCCAGCCTGCTTTATACTTTCATTCAGGTTTTTAGTGAGTGCCTGCTTTGTGCCAGAAGATAAGGACTATACAGTAAACAAGAAAATGTAGTATTGGGGCCGGGTGCGGTTGCTCACGCCTGCAAACCTAAAAATACCAAAATTAACCGGGCGAGACCGGGCGCGGTGGTTCACGCCTGTAATCCCTGCACTTTGGGAGGCCGAGGCGGGCGGATCACGAGGTCAGGAGATGGAGACCATCCTGGCTAACACAGTGAAACCCGATCTCTACTAAATATACAAAAAATTAGCCGGGCGTGGTGATGGGCGCCTGTAGTCCCAGCTACTTGGGAGGCTGAGATGGGAGGATCACCTGAGCCAAAAAGGCTGAGGCTGCAGTGAGCTGAGATTGCACCACTGCACTCCAGCCTGACTGACAAAGAGAGAGACCCTGTCTCAATAAATAAATAAATTAAAAAAGAAAGTATAGTATTGGCGTCCAGATAGACGAATAGATCAATGCAGCAGAATAAAGAGTTCCGATATGTGAGCAATTAATTTTTGACAAAAATGAAAGCGCAATTCAGTGGAGAAAGGATAATGCCTTCGGCCCAGAGCAGTGGCCCAAGCCTGTAATCTCAGCGCTTTGGGAGGCCGAGGTGGGTGGATGGCTTGAGATAAGGAGTTACAGACCAGCGACACCCAGCGCCCCCCCGCAAAAAATGTATTTTATCAATAATGTGTGTGGAAACTTGGAAAAACAAGAAAAGATGGTGTCTTCAACAAATGTTGCAGGTATAATTGGATATCCACATACTCATCCAAACAAAACAAAAAAAACCCATATGCAAAAATTAACCTAGAATGGATCATAGCTCTAGTTGTGAACCTAAACTAGAAAACTTAGAAAAACTGGGGTCGGGCGTGGTGGCACATGCCTGTAATCCCAGCACTTTGGGAGGCCAAGGTGGGTGGATCACCTGAGGTCAGGAGTTCAAGACCAGCCTGGGCAACATGGCGCAACCCCGTCTCTACTAAAAATACAAAAATTGGCCAGGCACAGTGGCTCACGCCTGTAATCCCAGCACTTTGGGAGGCCAAGGCAGGCGGATCACCTGAGGTTGGGAGCTCAAGACCAGCCTGACCAACATGGAGAAACCCATCTCTAATAAAAATACAAAATTAGTCGGGCATGGTGGCACATACCTGTAATCCCAGCTACTCGGGAGGCTGAGGCAGGAGAATCGCTTGAACCCAGGAGGTGGAGGTTGTGGTGAGCCGAGATCACACCATTGCACTCCAGTATGGGCAACAAGAGGGAAACTCTGTCTGAAATTAAAACAAACAAACAAAAAAACAGAATGAAAAGAAGATAGGTAGCCCCTCTACCTCCGGAAGAGCCGAGAGTGATAACACCAGGCACCGAACTAGCAGGAACCCCTCCGACTCAAGAAGATGGCTGATCCTTGGCAGGAATGCATGGATTATGCAGTAACTCTAGCAAGATGAGCTGGAGAGGTAGTTTGTGATGCTCTAAAAAATGAAATCAGGCTGGGCGCCGTGGCTCACGCCTGTAATCCCAGCACTTTGGGAGACCGAGGCGGGTGGATCACGAGGTCAGGAGATCGAGACCATCCTGGCTAACACGGTGAAACTCCGTCTCTACTAAAAATACAAAAAACAATTAGCCAGGCGTGGTGGCTGGCACCTGTAGTCCCAGCTACTTGGGAGACTGAGGCAGGAGAATGGCGTGAACCCAGGAGGCAGAGCTTGCAGTGATCCGAGACTGCACCACTGCACTGCAGCCTGAGCGACAGAGCAAGGGTCCATCTCGAAAAAAAAGAAATGAAATGAAGGTTATACCGAAAGATTCTCCAGTTGATTTGGTAACTGCTATGGACCAAAAAGTTGAAGAAATGCTTCTCTCTTCCATAAAAGAAAAGTATCCATCTCAGTTTCATTGGTGAGGAATCTGTGGCAGTGGGGAGAAAAGTGCCTTAACTAACAACCCCACATGGATCATTGACCCTATTGATGGAACAACTAACTTTGTACATAGATTTCCTTTTGTAGCTGTTTCAATCGGCTTTGCTGTAAATATAAAAATATAATTTGGAGTTGTATACAGTTATGCGGGAGATAAGATGTACACTTTCAGGAAAGAAAAAGGTGCCTTTTGTAATGGTCAAAAACTACACGTTTCACAAGAAGAAGATATTACCAAACCACTCTTGGTGACTGAATTGGGCTCTTCCAGAACACCAGAGACTGTAAGAATTGTTCTTTCTAATATGGAAAAGTTTTTTTGCATTCCTGTTCATGGGATCCGGAGTGTTGGAACGGCAGCTGTTTGCCTTGTGGCAACTGGAGGAGCAGATGCATATTATGCAATGGGAATTCACTGCTGGGCTCTTGCAGGAGGTAGCATTATTGTTACTGAAGCTGGTGGCATGCTAATGGATGTTACAGGTGGATCATTTGATTTGAGGTCACTAAGAGTAATTGCTGCAAATAATATTAACAGAAAGGATAGCCAAAGAAATTCAGATAGTACCTTTGCAATGAGACGATGAAGATTAATTACAGCAGCCTCATAGTCAATTCCGGTTGTTTTTCCCCAGATTTGCTGACTCGCCGATGGATATGTGTTTTGGAAGTATGATATGCTTGGTTTTAATTCTCTTTGTCCAGATTAAAAATTTGGAACTTGTTCCATTTTTAGAAAAAAATAAATGAAAAGACAAACCACAAGATTGGAGAAAATATTTGCAAATGATGTATCAAAGAATTTATATCCAGATTACATAAAAAGCTGTCAAAACTCATAAAACAGCCCAATTTTTAAAATGCGCAAAATAATTGAACAGACATTTCAGCAAAGGAAAATACAGATGACAAGCACATAAAAAGATGCCGAACATCATAAAAACTGAGGCTTGCCAGAGACTCCATACAGCATCCTTATCCACCACGAATGCCTCTAGTTCTAGCTTCCATCCCAGTCTGCCTAAGTTTTCTCCTGCTCTGGGATCCATTCACTAGGCCTTTCTAAGTTTTCTCCTGCTCTGGGATCCATTCACTAGGCAAATGTAAATTAAATCCACAATGAGATACCACTACATATCGATTTATATATCTAAAGTGATGGTGTGTAAAGTTAAAGATTCACTGTAGGCCAGGCACAATGTCTCACACCTGTAATCCTAGCACTTTGGGAGGCTGAAGCGGGTGGATCATTTGAGGTCAGGAATTCGAAACCAGCCTGGCTAACATGGTGAAACCCTGTCTCTATTAAAAATACAAAAAAATTAGCCAGGCATGGTGGCAAGCGCCTGTAATCCCAGCTACTGAGAGGCTGAGGCAGGAGAATGGTTTGAACCTGGGAGGCAGAGGTTGCAGTGAGCCACGATTGCACCACGGCACTCCAGCCTGGGTGACAGAGTACTCCAGCCTGGGTGACAAGAGTAAGACTGTCTCAAAACAAAACAAAACAAAAAAAAAACCGTGTATAATATATATCTATATAATAATATATATATATATATACTATATATGAACCCACGTGCATTACTAGCGGGAATATAAAACAGTATAACCACTTCGCAAAATCTGTAGAAGTTAAACATAAATTTACTATATGGCCCAAGTCCAGCCTGAGATATCTACCTGCAAAAAATGAAAACATCTGCCTACACAGAGATTTGAACACTAATGTTCCTAGCAGAAATACAATGTTGTCTAAAAGATCACCAAGATGGCTAAATAGTAGAAAGGAGCACTTTCTTGTTGATACTTGTTTGCAAACCAGGAAGAGACGGTCTGCAGCGTGCACCAAAGGTGCTCTCTTCCAAGAGAGAAAGGACAGGTTGGGTTTTATGCCTCACAGGGCCCGTATTCATACATATTTAGCAAGTTTGAGAGAAAAGCTGTATACATATTTATGAGAAGAGGTGAGCTCATGTGCAATGGCTAAATAGTTTGTTCACAGCTTCTGTAAGCTGGCTGAAACTAGCTTAAGTTCTGCAGTTGCTTATCAGAAAAGAATGTTTGTTAGCTGGGTGTGGTGGCTCATGCTTGTAGCTCCAGCACTCTGGGAGGCTGAGGCGGGAGGATCACTTGAGCTTGGGAATTCGAGGTCAGCCTGGGCAACACAGTGAGATCCCATCTCTCTTTTTTTTTTTTGAGACAGCATCTCCCTGTTGCCCAGGTTGGAGTGCATTGATGCCATCTCAGCTCACTGCAGCCTCCACCTCCTGTGTTCAAGTGATCCTCCTACCTCAGACTCTGGAGTAGCTAGGACTACCAGTGCACACCATCATGCTGGGCTCATTTTTGTATTTTTGCAGAGACAGGGTTTTGCCAGATTGCCCAGGCTGGTCTCAAACTCATGAACTCAAGCGATCCTCTCGCCTCAGCCTCCCAAAGTGCTGGGATTACAGGCATGAGGCACCATGCCCAGCCAACATACATTCTCTATTTTAAAAATTAAATTAAATTTTAAAAAGAAAAAGAATGTTTGTGTCCAGGCATGGTGGCTCACGCCTATAATCACAGCACTTTGGGGAGCCTAGATGTGAGGATCAGTTGAGATCAGGAGTTCGAAACCAGCCTGGGTAACATAGTGAGACCCCCCTCGTCTCTACAAAAAACAAAAAAATTATCTGGGCATGGGCGGCGCACACTTTTAATCCCAGCTATTCGGGAGGCTAAGGTGAGAGGATCACTTGAGCCTGGGAGGTCAAGGCTGCAGTGAGCCATGACAGAGCCACTGCACTCCAGCCAACAAAAATCTATCTCAAAAAAAAAATGTTTGTAAGAACCAGTCCTCTATGTAATCAGACGCATAAGGGTTTGGTTTGTAAATCAAGACTTGGGATAATTCTCTGATGACTCCTGATGTTAGGGAGTTTTGCGAATATGTTGTTTTTCTTTGTAATTGAAAAAGGTTATTAATCAGTGAGTGAGATTTCTGTTGTTGTTTTGAGAGGGAGCCTCCCTCTGTTGCCCAGGCTAGAGTGCAATTGCGCGATCTCGGCTCACTGCAACCTCCATCTCCCAGGTTTAAGCAATTCTCCTGCCTCAGCCTCCCTAGCAGCTGGGATTACAGGTGCACGCCAACAAGCCTGGCTAATTTTTGTATTTTTAGTAGAGATGGGGTTTCACCATGTTGGCCAGGCTAGTCTTTAATTCCTGACCTTGTGATCCGCCCACCTCGGCCTCCCAAAAGTGCTGAGATTACAGGTATCAGCCACCATGCCCAGCTCGAGGAAGATTTTTATCCACCTTAGTTACTGCTATATTCCCAATGCCTAGAACCATGCTTAGCCCAGAGTAGGTGCACAAATATTTTGCTGAAATAATGAACTTCCTCATTTGAGGAAATTAGGGAAAACAGACCATTGGATTTTGAGATTAGGGCTCATGCATATGAATGTCTGACACATGCTAAACTCAAAAAAAAAGTTGGCTGTTCTTATCTCAAGCCTAAAAGTCCCACTAAGAGACAGGAAACCATCCACTTGAGGACCCAGTGAACAACTTAGCTGACATCTGCGAGGAGGGCCCTGCTTCTGAAGCCATGTATGAGCCAGATGCTCTGAGAGAGCTGCCTGGGCTGTCACTCCAGTGCTTGGGACACAGTGATACATTCCTGACTACCTACTTTTTGTGATTAAATGGGGACATTGTTACCAGAGGGTTAAAACTTCCAGCCTCTCAGATTCCCCAGTGGACAGATGAGGTAGTCAGAGAAAGCACAGGAATGAGGCGAGCCTTGACTGGGAATAACTAAGCAGCATTTGCATAAGGCAAGAAGACCTTTTTTCCAACTATGGCTCATCACCCAGGATGATGGTGGTGTGAACAATTTAGTGGGTTGTACGTAACATCTTGTTGATGACAGAAACTACTTGTTTCGTGGATTGCAAAAAAAAAAAAAAAAAGATGATTCATTTTTTTTGTTACCTAAGAAAGTCTTTGGCTGCTGCCTTGAAACAGCCACAGGATGGCAAGGATAGGCGGGGCCAAGGCAGGAGCAGGAACCTGGATCCGGGCTGATGGTTTTGATGGAGGCGAGGAACTGGGCAGGGTTAATAGACTTGGAAGACAGCAGGTGATAGATTAGGTGCAGCACGTGTGACTGCAGACTCATGGGTGATGCCCCAAGTGTGTGGCCTGGGAATCTGGAAGGATGAGGTTGCTATCAGCTGAGCTGTGGCCTCTGTGGGAGAGCAGGGCGGCCACTGGGCGGCAACCAGAGCCGAGAGGACAGCTGTAGGGGTGGGGAAACTGACTAGCCACCCCCGTATCTACTCCTGTGGACTCTTAAACAAAAGAAAAAGGCCGGGCATGATGGCTCATGCCTGTAATCCCAGCACTTTGGGAGGCCAAGGCGGGTAGATCACAAGGTCAGGAGTTCCAGACCAGCACGGCCAAGATGGTGAAACCCCATCTCTACTAAAATACCAAAATTAGCCGGGTGTGGTGGCAGGCGCCTGTAATCCCAGCCACTTGGGAAGCTGAGGCAGAGAACTGCCTGAACCCAGGAGGCGGAGACTGCAGTGAGCTGAGATCATGCCACTGCACTCTAGCCTGGGCGACAGAGCGTGACTCCATCTCAAAAAAAAAAAAAAAGAAAAGAATGGTCGCAACCAAATTCTCAGAAGGCAAAGCAGGATGGAACAGTGAGTCATTTACTTTTTAAGTGAAAAAATGGTCTGGAGTTACAGAGAAATCTATAAAGAAATCAGTCTCGATTTCCTGATCCTTAAAGATCAGTTACACCATTTGTTCTTTTGAGAGTATCAAACTCCTTCCAAGAATAAGGAGCCACATTATAGTGGGAACTATAGTTTTGGTCACTTCAGAACACAGCTGGCCATGTCAAAGAGGAGTTTGTACAAGAACCCGAAAAGATGGAGATCTCACAAAGGATTTCCAACTAGGTTTTATTTTAGTTTCCAATATTATGAGAATGATACAGGAGTAACTCAGGCAAATACATCACCTTAAATACATCAGAGAAAACTCACTGTGTCAGCACGTCTTGTGCTCCAGCAAATGAACGTAAAAACAGAACAATGTCAGCAGCATTACGTGCCTTTGGCCAGACTTCTTTCAGAAAGGGTCTCTCCCTCAGTGGTCTTAATTTAATTTTACTTATTGAAGAAGCTCAAAATTTCATTCATTCCCCAGGGGCTACATTGAAAAAAAATTCATGTTTATGCTAAATAATTTTTTTTTTCCCCCAAAAAGAGCACAAAATCCACTGGAATTGTGTGACACTGATTTTCCCTGACATGCTGTGAGGTGGCCCCTATCCATTCAGGCCCGGCACACACCGGGAACACCCACCCACAGCACATCCACCTGGCAGAGTCCATCACTTTGCCCCACACAACAGGACAGACTGAGGGTTTTAAGTACAAGCAGGTATGTGAACAGGACATCACCTGTGATGTGGCCACCAACCAGTGCACAGAGGCCACCAACTAATTTCCTCAAAGATGAGTGATGGCTGGGCTGCTGGGCCCCCGCCCTGTGGGCTGCTTTTTGGGAGAGGTGTTGCTTATTTCTAGGAAGTGATCCAACTTGTGCCACACAGGATTTGTCACCCAAACTGCTTTTCTCACACAGTCAACACCTTGGTGACAGGCATCTGCCCCCACTTCAACGAGCAACAATCCCAAAACTCAACATCAGCATAAGGATAAGGGGGTCAGTCGACGTTTCTGGGGATCAGGGAGGGTAGAAGGATGGGCACTGGATTTTCCACTTTGTCCCCTGGCCAACTGCAGTCACTGGTGCAGGAAATTTAGTCCAGGGCACTTGGGGCAAGGTTGGGGGGTGGGGTGGAAACATGTCTCTTAAAGAGCACAACAGGGATGCAATCAAGCCTAGTGGGTGGGGGCTCTCAGACCCATGAGCCCCTTGAGAACGAGGTCAAGTGGACGGCCCATTCTCCAGCTGTCTTGTGTGGGGCCCACACTCCTCAGCCAGCTACCAAGGTCCCCACCTTCCACCATCCTTCCTTCTACTACATCCTTCAACCACCTAGACCAAGCCATCTTCCAAAACACATCCACACAAAACAGGCCTGCACAAGTCCAGGACTGACACTAAAGCAGGGGGCACAATAATGAGAGGCAAGTCCCTCCTTGTCCCAGTGACTGCCACCTGCTCTGCCAGCTCCCCATACATCCAACAGCCCTCTCCTCTGAGCTACGCCCACTCCTCCAGCTGCCTCGGCCACAGCACAGGGCCCACCTCAGCCTAAGCCCAGGGGTAACTGAGCCTCAACACCAAGACGTGTCTGAGAGGCTCTGCAAATGGGATAAAGCACTGAGCCAACAGGCGAGATGAACACAAGCCACAGTCCTTCTGGGATAGACTCTCTGGGAAGAAACTCCAATCATCCCTTACACATGTAGGTGTGCTGGGCTGCAAGGAGGGCAGGTGCGCACAGGCTGGAGAAAGGTGGGGGTGTCTGCGTAATACCCTCAAAGGCTTCCATGAGGCGTTGTGCAATGCTGAGATCCCAAGGCCTTAGCAAGCACTCAGATGAACCCAAGAAAGCTGGAAAAAACCTCAACTTAACTCCTTGGTACCATGCTGTCCATAGCTGTCATTGAAAGTGTCCTTTAGGGGTATGAGCCAGATCTTCCTGCAACAGCAGGCAAAGGAGGGGGAAAATAACTAGTGCTGGAGGGCTCAAAATGGTACGAGACTGGGTGCTTCATTCTCTTGGCGGTGGCCAGGGGCAGGAGCCACACGTGCCCCTGGGGGAGCCCACACGGTACTCAGGGCTGGCAGCACCGCCCCTCTCCACGCAGGCTCCGCCTCAGGTGCCCACTATCTGCTGGGCTGCAGGTACTGGTGTGTGAACATGTTGAGCTCACTGTCCAACCAACCGGCTTTATTCCTGCAAAGAAATGTTTCTTTAGTAACCATGACAGCTGATGACAGGCAGTATTAGGACTACCCACCAGGCACCATCCTAAGGACACTTGACACACACCCTTACGTAATCCTCCAACAATCGTATTTATTCCTGTTTCACAGATGGGGACAAGGAGGCCCAGAGGGGTTAAATAACTTCCCAAGGCCACATGGTTAATAAGCCAGGGAGCTGCAAGACAGGCTTTTCTGATTCTCAAGACCTGTGTTTGCTTCACCAGGACCACGTGCAAGTCTCTGAGCTGTCAGGAACTCAGTTTCCCTGCCTGCCAAGGAAGGGGTTGAGGTGCTGACAGGAGACCCTTTCCAGGTTCAACCATGTCACTGTGGCTGACAAGCAGCAGTTCCCCCCCCCCCACCACATTCCCCCTTTTTGAGAGTCCCCAGAGGGCAAGCAGTGTGTCCCTAGGAAGCAGCTGTCCCCAGGTGGGGGTGGGGCGGGGGGGCACATCCGCACAGTCAAGGGCAGGGAAAACCCACTGAGCTGGTGACAATTGGAGCTGACACCCTCTGATGCATCTCCCCTCTGGCTCTGCCACCCTGCAGGCTCTGACGTCAGGGGTGAAGGCAGGAAGTGGAGGGTCCCCATGTACTGATGTTATCACGGGCTGGGCAGGCCGAGGACTTCTGCAGGGTCCCCGTGTGCTGATGCTATCATGAGCTGGGCAGGCCAAGGATTTTTGCAGGGCACTTTTACATTCAGTCGTGCAGCTGTGTCATGAAATCTTACTCCCATTTTACAGATGAAAATAATGAGACATAGCAGAATTAAGAGCTTGAGCCAAACATGAGTGGTTGGAGAGAACCCAGGACTCCAGATTCATCAGACTGATGCTCTTTCCAGCAAACTGTTAATGAAAGCTCCACAGAGACTCCCTGGAGATCTGAGTTCCAATCCCAGTTCTGCGAGTCCCCAGCCAAGTAACCAGCTTCTCTGTGGACAAACGGGGGGCTATGCCCTCTTCATGGGTCCAAAGAGCGGCAGGTGTAAGGAGAATCAGAGTGCAGGGGCTGCTGGAGCCAAGTACACCTGGGCTCCCCTCCTAGCCTGGCCATTTTCTGAGATGCCAGACAAGTTCCCCAATTTTTCTACGTAGAAAATGGAGGGATAGGGAAGACCGAGTGAAATAGTACACGTAAAGCACTGTAGGCCCTGAGGTTCGGCACAGGGCGCTGTGAACTGCAGTCTCGCAGTACTGTGATGCCATCATGCCTTCAGCTGCAAGTGCCTTGAAAGCAGTGACGCTGTGTCTTGTTGAGCCTCCAGCACCAGCACCATCTGGCCCCCGTGAGGTACATGGTACACATCATTTTTTTTTTTTTTTGAGAGAGTTTTGCTCTTGTCGCCCTAGCTAGAGTGCAATGGCGCAATCTCTGCTCGCTGCAACCTCCACCTCCCGGGTTCAAGCCATTCTCCTGCTTCAGCCTCCCAAGTGGCTGGGATTATAGGCACACGCCACCACGCCCAGCCAATTTTTGCATTTTTAGTAGACACAGGGTTTCACCATGTTGGCCAGGCTGGTCTCAGACTCCTGACCTTAGGTGATCTACCTGCCTCGGCCTCCCAAAGTGCTGGGATTACAGGTGTTGGCCACTGTGCCTGGCCCACGGTACACATCTAACACAAATAAATTAAATCCCCACCAGAGCAGTTTGTGCCCACACCCAAGACACAAGCCCAGCAGCTGAGCCCCAGTGTGCCTGTGCTGCACCCTGGAACCCTCCTTTGGCCACCCAGGCCAGCCTCACCTGAGCAGCTTTGCTTTGCTCTGAAGTGAGTCAAGAACCTCAATTTTCTTGTTCATGGTGGCAATTTCCTGCTCCAGGTTCTCTCGGGTGATGTCAACTTGCTGGCACAGATGAGCAAAGGTCCCAGACAGTTCCCTGGGGAGGACAGAGAAGGGATCAGTTGGGGTGTGTGGAGCAAGATGGCACTGGTGGCTTAACCCACCCAGAGTGGAAAGCAGCTGGCCCCGTCGATATCCCTGCCAGCAGCTCTGCCCTGAGCCAGCCCTGGTTTGGCAGAATCTCCTACATCCTGCTGAGGCTGTGAATAATCATAACCAAACACACTTGGCATCACCACGGCCTGAGAAGCAACAGCACGCAGAGATCCTGACTCTGCTGCTCATCAGCCGAGTAGCAGGGAACACGTGACTGTTTTTCAAATCTCAGTTTCTTCAATTTGAAAAAGGAGATGCCTATAAAACAACATTAACCTCAAAGAATCAGAGAAATACATAAATTAGATGCAAAATGTCTAGAGCAAAGGGTCTGCCACACACAACCAAAAAAAGGAAGCCAGCATATTCGTGCAGACCACCGCAGATTAAGCAATAGATTCCCACCTGACCTAAGATGTGCACGAAGATCAGGCTGGGTTCAAAACTTCAAAGCTACATCCACAGCCCAAGCTCTTCAAGGCAACCTCTAAAACTCATACTAGGAATATTTCTTTTTTTTTTTGAGGCAGAGTCTCGCTCTGTCGCCCGGAGTGGAGTGCAGTGGCCGGATCTCAGCTCACTGCAAGCTCCGCCTCCTGGGTTTACGCCATTCTCCTGCCTCAGCCTCCCGAGTAGCTGGGACTACAGGCGCCCGCCACCTCGCCCGGCTAGCTTTTGTATTTTCAGTAGAGACGGGGTTTCACTGTGTTAGCCAGGATGGTCTCGATCTCCTGACCTCGTGATCCGCCCGTCTCGGCCTCCCAAAGTGCTGGGATTACAGGCTTGAGCCACCACGCCCGGCCAAGGCAACCTCTAAAACTCATACTAGGAATATTTCTTGCCTTCCCATTTCTTCCTCACCAAGGGGCCCAGAGGCCTACCCAGTCCCAGCCCAAGACAAAAAGTGTCCCTGGGAGACCCCTCTCCCCATCACTGGCCTCAAAGCTGGCCCTGCACACCTGAAGGCCCAGGGTCTATGATGCTCAGGACCCAGTGGCTTCCAGGCCAGGTTGGAAGAGAGATGGGGAAGGGAGATGGGGCTGACCCTGCCTAAAGGAAGTCTCCTGCTGGGCTCCGATGGGGCCACTCACTGCTGGACTTGGTGGCTGCAGTTGGAGCCAGTATAGCTGATGACGAGCTGCAGCTTCTCACTGGCATGCTCCACAAACTGGCGCTTGAAGGCCCTCTCCTTGGCCTTGGTGGTCCAGGTCAGACGCTCATAGACGTAGAGGAGGCCATAGAGCCCAAAGGAGAGGGCAATGAGCCGCCAGCCCACTGCCTTCCACACCTGCAGAGCACATGGTCAGGCTGGAGGACAGCCTCTCCGTGGCCCACCCTCCTTTAGGGTCCATCACTACCAGGGCCGTCTGAAGGGCCCCAGACAACGAGCCCTCATGTTTCTACTCTTTTTTTTTTTTTTTTTTTTTTTTTTTTTTTTTTTTTTTTTTTTTTTTTTTTTGTGAGACGGAGTTGGCTCCTGTCACCCAGGCCCCTGCCAGTGGCGGTGGGCCGGATCTCAGGCCTCACTGCAAAGCTACGCGCCCCAAGGTTCCAACGGCCCATTCTCCCTGCCTCCGCCTCCAAAAAAGGTAGCCTGGGAGCTAGCAGGTCCCCGCGTCGAAGCGCTCCGTCAACCCGGCTAGTTTTTTGTATTCTTTAGTAGAGACGGGAGTTTCACGCGTATTAGCCAGGAATGGTCTCGATCTCCTGCTGGGTGATCCGCCCGTCCGGCTCCATGTGGGCTGGGATTACAGGCCTTGAGGGCCCCGCGAGAGAGCTCCGGCCAGAGCCCTCCATGTTCCTACCTCCTTAAGTTCAGTTCCTCTCTATGTCTCCTTTGATCCCACTGAGGCCAGAAAGACTGGGACCATCTCCAGAGGGAAGTGAGGGAAACTTGGTGAGGGAGTAAGCGCTCCCCATGCCATCACAGTGAAGAGTCACTGAGAGGAGAAAGTATAGAGTAGACTGTAGAGTGTGGCCCAACGCAGGGGCCACCACGGGAACCCAGCCCTCAGGCCCCACCCACCTGCCCTCCACCCCCACCTTCCCAAGCTGAACTGGTCACTGACCACTCCTCCAACAACAAGAATGCCCATGGAGGTCCTGGATGTCAGGGAGGCCAGGCCGGTAACCATGGAAACCATGAACTCCTCCTGGGTGAGCGAGCCCTGTGGCAGGGGGGGCATGCTGGGGTTGGCTGGCGTCAGAGGGATAGGACGCTGAACCTTAGGAGAGAAAAGATGAGAGGGGTGAGAGGGACGTGGTGAGTCTTTGATTCACGTGAACTCTCAGTGTCACCCTAGTCTGGGGAACAGGGACATAGAGTGGCTCTTCAATTTCCAAAAGGCAAAAAGAGGACAACTAGCTTCAGATGTAGCAGAGACCCTCAGGTGAACACCACAGGATGTGCACAATGTGAGCAGGAGTCATCCTGGCCCGCCTGGCAGCTTCCCCGAGCGTGGGATGTGTACAGAGGGCAGTACGTGTGACAACTCAAGTGGTTTAGAGATGAATGTTTTTAAAATCTGAACTTTAAAATAGTTGTATGTAGGTGGTTATTTTTAAAGTCATCTATTTTAATAGTTACATACTTTAATATGTATTAGAGAAAAATACTAGCATCTGTCATTTCACAAATATCACTGCTTAGAACAAATCAGCTCAATCAGCAGCAAAAATTCTGACTGTGGTGTACTGTGTGGTGGGGCACACCACCACAGCTGCTGACCTTTACCCCGTTTCAGAATGGTTCCTGTGTCTGGAGGCGGGGTACAGACTGACCCCCCACGATGCCCCTGAGGTGAGGAGCTTTGCTTGCCTGGTCATTGTAGCCCATCAAGGCCCGACGGCTGTTCTTGGGGCCCAGGAACCTATTCACCAGCATGGTCCATCCGAGAGAGAAATGGAACTCAATGTCTTCCTGAAAGTCAGCACACAGCTTGTCACAGTTCAGGTCATAGTTGAGGGAGAAGCACTGGCGCGGGACCAGCATATCTATCTGACTCCGCACAGACACGGGAAGGAGGGGTTTCAAGCCATCTATCGGGGGAGAAAAGGAGGAAAAGCTTATCAGCTCAGCCCTGCACCACAGCAGCACCAAGCCTTGGAGATGGCTCCACCAGCTACTGCCAGGCACGCTGAACAGCTTTGCCTGGGAACCACAACCCGGTCAAGTTGGCCCATGAGACTGAGCATGCCTCACTTGAGGCCAGCTCCCCCAGGGAAGTGTGGACCCAGATGCCATACTGCTAACACTTCTGCCTCACATAGACTTATAGGAGCAGGCCCAATTCTCAGCCTAGGATAGACCCATGTAGTAGCACAAGATGGGCTCCCCAACCCTGTGTACAGAATGAGTTCACAAGGCCAGGCCCCGTGGCTCATGCCTGTAATCCCAGCACTTTGGGAGGCCAAGGTAGATAGATCACTTGAGGTCAGGAATTTGAGACCAGCCTGGCCAACATGGCAAAACCCCATCTCTACTAAAAATACAAAAACATTAGCCAGGCGTGGTGGTCATGCCTGTAGTCCCAGCTACTCGGGAGGCTGAAGCAAGAATCGCTTGAACCTAGGTGGCGGAGGCGGCCGTGAGTCAAGATCATGCCACTGCACTCCAGCCTGGGTTACAGAATGAGACTCTGTCTCAAAAACCAAACAAGAATGAGTTCACAACATGTACCCAGAACCTGAAGGTAGTGAGTTGAATCATCATGAAAAGTGACAGATAAGGAAAGTCTTGATTTCTTTAGCTTGGCCTCTGTATCTGATCTTTGGGCAGCCCAGGCCACAGCTCCCCAGTTCCCTATGGGCACTGACCTATCATGTCCTGCTGCATGGTCTGCAGGGAGTTGGTGATGGCCGTGGAGCAGCGGTCGGACATGTTTCGGCCCAGTCCTTCCTCTATGTGGCGGTGCAGTTCCTGCCACCAGAAGAGGAAGGTTAAGAGAAGAAGCACGTCCATCAAAATTCCCTTCAGGCCACATCCACCAGGTGACCCCAGAAAGCTGACGGAAGCCTGGGCCTTGTCTCTGTGGCTTCCACTTTCACTGCTGGGGGGCCCTGACCCAGACCAGTAGGGGCTGAATCACTTTTGGGGGCCTCCTGCCAAGAGGACCTGTTGCTCCATGACTCACATTCTTATAAACTTTGAGGACTACTGGAGAAGGGTGGAAGTCCATCTGGTAATCATCCACCAGCACAGAGAGGCGCCTGATCTCCTCGGCCATCGCAGTTGACACCTACAGCAAAAGGAAGCACACTGTTAAGTATCAAGGAAGACCAAAGTTCAGTCCTGCAGCACCAGGAGAGATCCCAGCAGACGGCCTATCTTTCCTCTCAACCCAGCAGCCTCCTCAGCTCCTCTATGGAGTTAAAGCCTCTGAGGTGAGAGGGCCTGGGAAACTGGCTGACCAAACGCTCACGTGATCTGTGGAGGTCCAGAGGAAGGGGAACATGCCCTGCATCACACAACCCAACAACGGAACCCAAAGGGAAGCTCTGTATTCTTGAAGCAGGGCCACAACTTCCTTCTGGAAGGCTGGGAAGTCCCTAAGAGGAGGTCTGCTTTCTTCTGGACTCTACTCGGTAGTCCAAATCTCCCCAGAATGCTTCCTCCTCATTTCTCACCTGCCTCTCCACTTCCTCCGTAATCTGCTTAATTCGCAGCTTATAGTCTTGAGCCAAGAGCTCCAGCTGTTTGTCAATAAATTTCAGTCGGTCTTGCCGCTCTTCACGCATTTCCTCGCAGTAAACCCTGAAAGCAGAGAACTGGTGAGAAATCCATGTTCCTGTCTGACTAAGCAGAGGAGCAAGAGGGGATACCAGAAAGTCCAGGCCGCCTCGCCCGCTCTCTTGCCTGGCAGGGCTGCACATACACACCCAGGGGCGTGAGCTTTCCCCTTCCCAGGTAAGAAGGGAGCCCCACAGCCAACCATGCACTCCTCAGTCTTCCATGTGGGACAGGCGGTGGGGACAGAGCAGGGAGGGCGTTGTAAGGGGGTTTAAACAAATTCTGCCAATTAACATAGGGAAGAAAGCTCAACCTCACTAGTAATCACAGAAATGAATTTTTTTTTTTTTTTTTTTGAGATGGGAGTTTCACTCTTGTTGCCCAGGCTGGAGTGCAACGGCGCGATCTCCGCTCACTGCAACCTCCGCCTCCCGGGTTCAAGCAATTCTCCTGCTTCAGCCTCCTGAGTAGCTGGGATTACAGGCATGTGCCACCACGCCCAGCTAATTTTGTAATTTTAGCAGAGACAGAGTTTCTCCATGTTGGTCAGGCTGGTCTTGAACTTCTGACCTCAGGTGATCCGTCCGCCTTGGCCTCCCACAGTGTTGGGATTACAGGCGTGAGCCACCATGCCCAGTCGGAAATGAAATTTTTAAAGGCACAATTTTCTACCAAGGCCTGGCAAAAATGACCAGGCCTGAAGTTCTGGTGAGAGCTGAGGAAATGGAAGGCCTATGGACAGTACTGGTCATGCAACGAATGGGTACGGCTGTTCTGGAGAGCAATCAAGTAAAACTGACTAAAACTGGAAACACGTGTACCCTAAAACAGAATTGCCACACCCCTAGGAATTCACCCCAGGAAGACTCTTACAAAGGTGCACAAGGGGACACGCGAACACATGTCCACTGCAGTAAGGTTTCCAATAGCAAAAAAGAAATCTAAAATTCCCTTCACAGGAAAATAAGGCATATTCACAACGGAATATACTACAGCAGTTCCTATTCATAAACTCAAACTACACATACTAATAAGGATAAAGGGAAAAACGACATTGAGTAGAAAGTAAAGCCAGGTACAGTGACAGTGTGATGCCACATCTGTACGTCTGAAGCATGTAAAAACCTGACATATTCTTCAGCATTTATGTAAAAGTACTGTTTGAATGGGTGATAGAACAATGTAAACTCATGATTATGGTGCCTCTGGGCAGAGTGACACTGGGACAAGTGCAAAAGAATCAAAAGGGAACTTAACTTTTTAAAATTTTAACTTAATATAAACAATTGAGGCCCGGTGCGGTGGCTCACACCTGTAATCCCAGCACTTTGGGAGGCCAAGGTAGGTGGATCACAAGGTCAACAGACCATTCCGGCTAACACGGTGAAACCCCGTCTCTCCTAAAAAAATACAAAAAATTAGCTGGGCGTGGTGGTGGGCACCTGCAGTCCCAGCTACTCGGGAGGTTGAGGCAGGAGAATGGCGTGAATCTGGGAGGCAGAGCTTGCAGTGAGCCAAGATCGTGCTATTGCACTCCAGCCTGGGCGACAGAGCGAGACTCCGTCTCAAAAATAAATAAATAAACAAAATAAACAATTGAGAAAGTCAATTCTGTGTGATAGAAGCAAGGTGTTTTCATATTATTCTTTAGTGACAGGGTCTCACTCTGTTGCCCAGGCTGGAGTGCAATGGTGCAATCACAGCTCACTGGAACCTTGAACTCCTGGGCTCAAGTGATCCTCCTGCCTCAGCCTCCCAAAGTAGCTGGAACTACAGGTGTGCGGCCACCACGCCCAGCTGATTTTTAAAATTTTTGTAGAGATGGGGTCTTACTATGTTATCTGGGCTGGACTCAAAACTCCTGGCCTCAAGCAGTCCTCCTGCCTTGGTCTCTCAAAGTGTTAAGATCACAGGTGTGAGCCACTGCTCCTGGCTGGAATGTTGTTTTTTAAAATGTGTTCAGGCTCTGAGATGGCTGCAGAGCTCAGCAGGGCATGGGTCAAGGCCTCCAACACAGGGACTCGTGCTGCACAGACTAGGTGGGGTGATGAAGCACCCAGCCGCCCTCCTCACCAGGCTGTCTATGTGGCTCTAACATGGTCTGGTGGCCAGGGAAAGGGCCCTGGATGGGAGCCCAGAGACTCAGCCCTGCCATCAAGGCGTGTCGTAACTGCCCAAGGCAGGAGGACTACCTCATCTCGGCAGCCCTCTCCACCTATCTGCAGTCTTGGACTCTTACTGCTGCTCCCGAGCCGCCACGTGCAGCGAGTCCATGATGAGTCGAACCGCCTCTGCAATCTGCTTGGCCCGGACCGTGTGCTGCTCAAACTTGGTCTTCACTGCAGACTGGGAGATGCACTCCTGGAACACACAAAGGCACGGAGGGCGGTGGGAGCCACCAGGGGCCTACAGCCAAGGGCCAGACTCTGGCTTTCACTGCCAGGGACACAGCCAGTGGGAGCTGGGGAGGCACAGAATCACCATATACCAGAATCAAAGGACTCACCTCAAACCTCCTCTCAAAATTCTGAAACTCAAACATCCTCACTTGAAAGCCTTCTGCGAGAGCGCCCCCTGGGAGAATTGTACTGCATTAGCCCAGAAACAACTTGGCAGCAGAGGAAAACAATGAAATCCCCAGAAACCAAGCCACTGGCTGAAGAGTAAGAGCCTCTCACTCTGCTCTTCTCAGCAGCCCTTTCTCAGAAGGATTTTCTACTGACAGACTCAGCATGAGACAAAACGTCTCAAACATCAGGGAAAAGAAGGACATCTGTTCTCATCATTACCTCCTTCGGGCATGCCCTGGGCTTTCTGAATCCTGGCGTTGAGCACCTCCTTAGCAGACACAAAGAAGATGCGGTCCCCGGCCTGGGATCGATCCACCACACCCAGCTCATCCACTAGGAAGCTGGTACAACGCTCCATGTGCTGCCGCCGCACCTGGAGCCCAAACAAATGTGTCCAGAGTGGGTGCAGGTGGCCCCACAGCCCCCACCTGCCTCTTTCATTAAAAGAATAGGTCATAAGAGGCTGGGCACGGTGGCTCACGCCTGTAATCCCAGCACTTTGGGAGGCCACAGCAGGTGGATCATTGAGGTCAGGAGTTCAAGACCAGCCTGGCCAACATGGTGAAACCCTGTCTCTACTAAAAACACAAAAAAATCAGCCACACATGGTGGCGGGCGCCTGTAACCCCAGCTACTCAGGAGGCTGAGGCAGGAGAATCGCTTGAACTTGGAGACGGAGGTTGCAGTGAGCCAAAATAGCGCCACTGCACTCCAGCCTGGGCAACAGAGTGAGAAAAAAAAGAACAGGCAATATATTCACATGGCTCAACAGCCAAAGGCACAAACACATACACAGCACAATGTCTCCCACTATTCTGCTCTCTAACCACCAAGTTTCCCAGACCAATGTGTGGGGGTTACTTGGTGTAGAGCCTGCCAAAGATATTTTATGCATATACAAGCAGAAATGCTTAAACGTGCCCTAGACTGCCTCTTGTTAAGCTTATATAGTGCCTCACTTTTGTGCCCTGGAAGGACAGGAGCCCTGGGGTCAAGAAACCTAAATCTGGGAGCTATACTCTGACAAGCCGTGTCCTCCTGGGGCATTGTTTACAAAAAGAGTGGGCATCACTAGAAAATCCCTCCTGGCTCTGACACCTGGGGTTCTACTGATAAAATGTGACAACAGCTTCTTGTAGACACCTACCATGTGTCAGGTGTTTTTGACAGATTTCATCCTCTCAATAAGTCTATTTATCACACTGGTGAGGAAATTGGATTTACCAGAAGGGTCAAGGGATCTGCCAAAGTCACACTGCCTGCCTAGTGTCAGTCAGAATTTGGACTCTGGGCCGGGCACAGTGGCTCATGCCTGTAATCCTGGCACTTTGGGAGGCCAAGGCGGGCGGATTATCTAAGGTCAGGAGTTCGAGACCAGCCTGGCCAACATGGTGAAATCCCATCTCTATTAAAAATACAAACATTAGCCAGGCGTGATGGCAGATGCCTGTAATCCCAGCTACTCGGGAGGCTGAGGCAGGAGAATTGCTTGAACCCAGGAGGTGGAGGTTGCAGTGAGCCGAGATTGTGCCATTGCACTCCAGCCTGGGTGAGCAAAACTCCATCTCAAAAAAAAAAAAGATTTTGGACTCCGGCCTATTGACTGCAACTGCATGTTTTATCATCCCATATTATCAATCTTATTACCCTTTATTTTTTTGGAGATAGCGTTGTACTATGTTACCCAGGGTGGTTTCAAATTCCTGGTCTCAAGGGATCCTCTCTCAGCCTATAGGTGTGCACCACCATGTCCAGTTTGTCTTTCATTTCACATATTTAGAGTTGTGAGGCCAGGTGCGGTGGCTCATGCCTGTAATCCCAGAACTTTGGGGGGCTGAGGCGGGTGGATCGCTTGAGCTGTGGAGTTCAAAACCAGAGTGGGCAACATGGCAAAACCCCGCCTCTACCAAAAATACAAAAATTAGGCAGCCTCATAACCCAGTCTCTAAATAAATAAGTAAACAGCTAAGAGTTGTGAGTCACCAGTTAGAATCAGTATTCTCCATTCCTCTTTCCAGCCTCTTTCACAGAGGCCTCCTTAGAGCTGAGCCTGTTCCATACTAATTCCTCAGAAACCAAACTGAGCACTGGCCCCGAAGATGCACTAATGCTGCAGGGATCCTTTTTAAGCATAGGGGAGAGTGGCTTGAAGAGAGGGTGCGTCCAGCAAAGTGGATGGCAGGGGGGAAAAGCCACCAGAAGATACCATAGAAGAGTATTTGGAGAATTATTTGGCAATAAAGTTAATTCAGGGAAGTCACTAGATCCAGGAGGGCATGAAGTGGCCCTAGTGGCAGGCAGTGCTCCCTCAGGGTGGCATTCCCCAAACTGCCAAACAGAGGCACTAACCTCCTCCATGTACTCAGGCTCTGAGGCGGATGCATCCCAGCGGTTGTTCAGGATGAAGATGTTCGGCCGGGAGAGACGCTCACTCACCTTGTGGAAGAAGTGCTTTTCCTAGACAAAGGGTAAGACCTCGATGGAACAGGAGCCTGACAGCCAAGGGCCCATCAGCTGCCTGCCCAGGGGGTGTGGGAGCTTGGGAGAAGGCAGAGGAGGAGTTACCGTCTGCATCAGGGTGGACTCTGAGTTGGCCACCAGCACAAACACATCAGCATCCAGGCAAAACTTGTCAATCCAGCTGTCCAGCTCTGTGGTGACATCAATACCAGGGCTAAAGGTGACAGGAGTAAACCAAATCATCAGGCAGAGCAGGAGCCCTATTCTTCCTGCTGAGAACAGACCTGGGACTTGTGAGGCAGGCAGGTCATGGAGGAGAAAGCCAGCGATGGGAGAGAAATCAGGACCGGCCCTCATTAACCGATTTTTACTTTCCATTTCCTAGCCTTCCAGATTGCCTGGAAATGAGTGTTTTGGTTTTTTTGTTTTTTGTTTTTTTGAGACGGAGTCTCGCTCAGTCGCCCAGGCTGGAGTGCAGCAGCGCGATCTTGGCTCACTGCAAGCTCCGCCTCCCGGGTTCATACCATTCTCCTGCCTCAGCCTCCCAAGTAGCTGGGACTACAGGTGCCCACCACCACACCAGGCTAATTTTTTGCATTTTTAGTAGAGACGGGGTTTCACCACGTTAGCCAGGATGGTCTCGATCTCCTGACCTCGTGACCCCGTCTCTATTAAAAATACAAAAATTGGCCGGGCGCGGTGGCTCAAGCCTGTA
>NW_016808946.1:2523209-2550986 GCF_001698545.2 Rhinopithecus bieti | reverse complement strand
AAAAAAAAAAAAAAAAAAGATACACAATTAAGGTGAAGGTGTGACTTGATGTGAGTCCAGGTAAATGCTACAATACTGTACTTCTTGGTATAGTTAGAACCTGTCCACCAAGCCAGGGCAAAGTGTTTCTTCAAGGGAGATAAAATACACCTCTGACTCCGCCACAACTCCCCACCCCCAGTACATGTGCTGGCACTGGGCTGAGGTTGAGAACCTCCCCAACTTTTGAGCATCCCTCCTATCTCTTACAGACCATCCCTGGGACATCTGCAGGGTACTGGTAAACAGGTATAGGTACCAGACTCTAGAGGAAAGCCAAGAGGCCAGAGGATTTGGTTGAGCCCATCCGAAAGGCAGCAGTACTTAAGCAGAGCATGGATGGGGCCCAGGGACTCTGGCCCGGATTACTCAGAAATGGAAACCTGGCGCCTCCCGGTTTGGACCTCCTAGGAGGGTACCTCCCTCTTACCTGTCCATCAAAACGAGATCATCCTTCAGAAGTGGGCACTTAGAGTTGGGCCACATCACACTCACTAGGCTGCCGGCATGGAGCTGCTTGTCCTGGTGGAGGGCATGAGCCAGCTGGTTCACAGTCTGATGGCAGAGGAAGGAAAAAAAAAGAGGCTGAGGAGGAAACACCAAGCCAGATTTCCTGTGCCGCTGCATCACAGCACAGTGGCTGGGACTGCTGCCCATCTGCTACCCTTTCTTCTTCCACATATAAAAAGTTAACAGCTGGGAGCTGTCAGTTAAGAACCCACTTTCTTCACTGCTCTTTTGGTTTCTTTCCTGGATATCATGCTAAAGTCGTCTGTTCTGCATTGATTCTTTTTTTTTTTTGAGACGGAGTCTCACTCTGTCACCCAGGCTGGAGTAGTGGCGTGATCTCGGCTCACCGCAACCTCCACCTCCCGGGTTCAAGCAGTCCTCCTGCCTCAGCCTCCCAACTAGCTGGGATTACAGGCGCCTGCCACCACGCCCAGCTAATTTTCGTATTTTTAGTAGAGACAGCGTTTCACCATGTTGACCAGGCTGGTCTTGATCTCCTGACCTCAAATGATCCACCCGCCTCGGTCTCCCAAAGTGCTGGGATTACAGGCCTGAGCCACTGTGTGTGGCCGATTGATCCTTTATGAAGCAAATTGAGCATCTGGCCCCAAACAAGAATGCAGCTGCCTCTCAGAAAACTCACAGTGTCGGCCCCTGAATGATAGGTCAGAGACACAGAGCAAATGCAGGAATCCCTCTCTGGCAATACCCCAAGGAAGAACACAGCACATACTGTCTTCCTTCACTAGTGAAGAGAGGCCAGTGGCCACTCAGAGCTGTATGAGGAACAGCAGGGTCCTCATTCTTGGTGATCCACGTTTCTGGAAACCGCCCCCGCCAGCCCCCAGAAGCTCTCACATCCTTCAAAAAGCTCGTCTAAAATAGGGTCTCCCACTCACCTACACAGGGCAGTGCTGCCCTCTCCCTAGAGGTGAGGTCAGCCATGTCACAATGGAGGACTTGCTCCGCCAGCAGGCACAGGGCTGACAGCCAGCCTGGCACCCTCACCTTGGCGCTCCTCTTTTCCTCTGAGCCCTCGGTAAGGAGAAAGGCCTCATGGCCATCTGTGCCCTCTACCCGCAGGAAGCAATTGGTGGTGTGGCCAATCCCAGAGGGCAGAACTTTGTCCCAGAGCATGGCATTGATCACGGTGCTCTTCCCATTGCTCGTCCTAGAAGGAAGTAACAGCTGTCAGCAAAGCCACCAATATCTGACCTGAATTACTTTCACAATGCAGATACCAGCCTGGAAGGCCAAAGCCCTATTCACTGCAATGTTGCCAGTGCCCAGACAGTGCTGAGACACAGAGTAGGCACTGTTTATTAAAATGAATAAACACCCCCAGGCCCAAAGCTGTGACATACCCCTGGTTCATCATTTCAGATCAATCTGCAAGAGGCTCACTGCGCACTGTCTGCCCCTTGAATCATACAGCCACGCTCAGCATCACTTATAGACTGTCTGAGACAGTCAGACAGTCTCCAAAGTTTAACTCAGGCCTACCTGAAACACCGACTCACCACCCCCAAAGCATCTTTCTCAGTCTAAATGACCCCAGTGTTTTCCACACAGGGCATGTTTCACTGCTTTTCTCCCATGATGCTCCTCCTTACACATGAAGCTTCACCTTGTCAGTCCCAGCTGACAACTGCCAGGCTAAAGGGAAGATTACTTTCTCATTCTTTGTTTTTATCATTATTTGAGATGGAGTCTCGCTCTGTCACCCAGGCTGGAGTGCAGTGTCATGATCTCAGCTCACTGCAACCTCCGCCTCCTGAGTTTAAGCGATCCTCCTGCCTCAGCCTCCTGAGTAGCTGGGGCTACAGGTGTGTGCCACCATGCCCAACTACCTTTTGTATTTTTGGTAGAGACAGGGTTTCACCATGTTGGCCAGGCTGGTCTCGAACTCCTGACCTCAGGTGATCCTCCCGCTTCAACCTCCTAAAATGCTGGGATTACAGATGTGAGCCACCATGCCCAGCCTACTTTCTCATTCTTACCTATCACACCCCTTTCATGTAATCTGGTGGGGGTTTTTTGGGTTTTTTTGATACAGGGTCTTGCTTTGTCGCCCAAGCTGGAGTGCAGTGGCGTGTGGCATGAAGAGAGCTCACTGAAGCCTTGACCATCAGGGTTCAATGATCCTCCCACCTCAGCCTCCCAAGTAGCTTACACTATAAGTACGTGCAACCATGCCCAGCTAATTTTTAAATTTTTTGTAGAGATGGGGTCTTGCCATGTTGCTTGGGCTGGTCTCAAACTCCTGGGTTCAAGCAATTCTCCTGCCTCAGCCTCCCAGTGCTGGGATTACAGATGTGAACCACTGCACCCGGCCATTTCTGCTTCTTGAGAATAGCTCCACTCAGCAGACTCATCTGCTCTGAGTCTCAGAGCTTTCAACCTGTGCTAAATACAGCGTTTCTGAGTTAAAGTTTCCCAGCCACATCACTAGAGCAGAACTACAATGACCTTACCTGCACCCACTGAGACAGGCAGCTCACTAGCTCACCTAAGTAGGGGTCATACCTCCCAGGTGAGGATGGAGAAATGATAGTTCAGCGGAGTAGAGGACCACACCTGAGGTTACAGGTCATCAGGGACAAGACTCTAGGCACAGTGCCTATTCCCCAGGCTACCACTAGGTGCCTAGCATACAATCTGTCTAGATGTCTTTTTTCCTGTATTAGATGTGTGTGTGTGTGTGTGTGTGTGTGTGTATACACACACACATATATATATACATATATATATACACACACACACACATTTGTTTTTTTCTTTGAGATGGAGTCTCGCTCTGTTGCCCAGGCTGGAGTACAATAGCATGATCTCGGCTCACTGCAACCTCTGCCTCCTGGGTTCATGCCGTTCTCCTGCCTCAGCCTCCCAAGTAGCTGGGACTACAGGCACCCGCCACCATGCCTGGGTAATTTTTTTGGATTTTTAGTAGAGACGGGGTTTCACCATTAGCCAGGATGGTCTTGATCTCCTGACCTTGTGATCCACCTGCCTCAGCCTCCCAAAGTGCTGGGATTACAGGCGTGAGCTGCCACACCTGGCCATTATACCAGTTATAAATGTTTGGCATAGTACTTTGGGTACATTGTGGCTTCACAAGGGCCAGTGTTAAAATTGCTTCCATGTCAAAGCAAAGAAAACTGCCTACATACTGGTTTGTCCTGGTGGGGAATAAAAAGGATCACTGGTTCCAGTCACAGGAGTAGTAACTGTGGATACCTTAAGGTTTGGGGCACTTACAAGGCTGTGGTAGAAACAGATACCCCATGGATATCACATGTTAAACCATGTGTATCTGTGGAATACTCAATCTCAATGTGCACACCTTTGACTACCGCTGTGGAAGCGTTTCTTTAGACAAAGCTGTGACCCATTTTACTCTGGATAAGGGCAGAAACGGTTCACATTTCATTATTTGTAAAGTTATCTGCTGTTAGCTTTCATTATTTTTGCTACACTCATTTTATTTGTATTTAAAATGCTTTAGGCAACCTAAGAACAAATGTATAAGTAAAGATGCAATAAAATGAATTGCTTGATATTCATTACTTCATGTATATCAACAAGCATAGCACTAAAATAAAACAAAAAAAATGTATTTAACTTATTTTAGGTTTTATGCTTTTGTGATTTTTTTTTTTTTGATGCTTGCCTAACATGCATGTGCTGTAAAAATAGTTAACAGGGAAATAACTTGAGATGATGGCTAGCTTTGTTTAATGTCTTATGAAATTTTCATGAATACAAGCATAATTGTTAAGAACATGGATATTAAATTCACGTAAGTGGAATAAGTTTTATGAATGGAGAAAAAAAAAAAAAACAAGTACTGTATGATTCCACTTACGTGAGATACCTAGAATAGTCAAATTCATTGGGACAGAAAGTAGAATGGTGGTGGCCAGGGCGAGGGACATGTGGGGACAGGGAGTTATTGTTTAATGGGTATAATACAAGCTTCAATTTTGCAAGATGAAAAAGCTCTGGAGACTGGTTGCAAATATACCTACTAGTGAACTATATGCTTAAAATGGTTAAGGGGGTAAATTTTATATTAGATCCTTTTAACCACAATCAGAAAATAAAAAAAGTAGTCAGGCTTGATGGCGTGCACCTGCAGTCCCAGCTACTCAGGAGGTTCAGATGGGAGGATCACCTGAACCCAGGGAGGTCAAGGCTGTAACGAGCTTCCAGCCTGGGTGACAGAGAACCTTGTCTCAAAAATCAAATAAATAAAATATAAATTAAAAGGAAAGCAATGAATTTTGAAGCGTGTCCCTGCCCTGGAACGTTCTGTGGGCTTGCACAAAGTGCCTCCCTCCCTCCTAACCAGGAAGAAAGAAAGGGTGGGTGCCACAAGGACATACCGGCCAAAAAAAGCCACTTTCATGTGCCGCCGAGCCAGCACCTCGCTGATGCCTCTCACTTTGGATAGGTAACCTTTGACGTCCAGAACCTGTTCTTCTGTGGTAACGGGGTCCAGTTCTGCATTCCTGTAGGTGTCTGGAGGTGAGGATGGAACATGGGTCACCACATGGTCAGAGGAGTTCCACAGTCATAAGTCTGGAAGGGCCAGAGCAACGCCCTGCTTACCCTAAATGAGTCCACCTCTGGCTCCCTGCAGCCGACAGGCTGAGTTCCAGATCCTTTATGGTGGCCCCACGGTGTGGTGGTTAAGAACATGGCTCAGGAGCAACACTGCCTGGTTTTGAAGCTGGTTCTTACCACTTTCTAGCTCTGTGGCCTCAAGCAAAAGAACCTTTCTGGGTCTTAGTATCCTTAGGCACAAAATGGAGATAATGACAATATCTACTTCATGAGACCACTGTGAGGATCAAATGAATTAAAATACAAATGCTGTCAATGGCGGCTGGTATAAGACAAATACCTGAAAGTTAACTGCCATCCTTGTTTATTTTTTCTTAACAAATATTTACGAAGTTCTTACCACATGCAAGGCACTGTTCCTTTCACTTTTCAAATTCTTTCTCTCCTTTGGTCCTCTTTATTAACGTGGCTCCAGAGTTAGTAAAAGGCAGAGCTAGGATTTGAATTAGGCAGCCTGGCTCTGGAGTCCAGGCTCTTAACCACTCTGTGTCACTTCTCGAGGCCCTCCCTGCCCTGGCCCTGTTGGCCTCTTGCCACTCGCTGCCTCACAGTCCTCCCTCACCGTATCCCCAAACTCACCAGCTTCCTCGGCACTCCGGCTCTGCTCCCTGCTGCCCAAACCCCTTCCCACTCTCTGAAGAACTGACACACTACACTGCCTTGGGGCAGCTTGACTCATTCTCACTTGACCTCGAGTCTAGCTTAGACAGCACTGCCCCCAGGAAGCCTTCTCTGACCACCCCTCCAACCTGAGTCAGGACCCTGGACCCCTTCTCTTTGTGCCCCAGCACCCTGCACTTCTCCCATCTCAGCTCTCACCTCACCATAAGTTAACTGTCCAGCTCACCTGTCTGTGTCATCGACCTCATGAGGGCCACGCTATCTGATCCCAGCACCCAGCAGGTGCACAAATGTTTGCTACGTGAGCAGACCTTTAGATCACGGCACTGCTTTTTTCCAGTGCCCTTAACGGGAAGATGGCCACCAAATTACTCCATACAGGAGCAACTGAGTGAGATCCCACCACTGTCCTGTCTAGGACTCGCACCAGACAGGCTGGAACACAGCCAGGTGTTTAGCCCCCCTGCACACTCCTGGGAACTACGAGGCTGACAGGCCCCAGCCCTGAGAACACTCCCAAAGCATGTGAAGCATGACGAGGGCCCGCCCAGTGAGTTTCCCCGCAGGCAGCGCCATGAAAGGAAGTGACCAAGTCAACAACACCCCCATCTCCCCGCCCGCAATGTCCACCGGTCACCTCTGCCCCAGATGCATCAATATTCCTCCCTTATATGGGCAACTGGGCATGGCCTTTGGAATGTCCCTCAGAGGAAGCTGGTTCTCAAGCATGTGACTACACTTAAAAGTGAGAGCCAGCAGGCCGACAAGCTCTTGTTACCTGCCCATTAGAAACAGTCCCCAGGCAGGAACCATTCCCTCCCTGACCCAACACAGCTCAGGATCACTCCAGCTCTTTCCCTTCCATTTAAACAACAGGGAGGCCTCATGTTTTCACACAGAGAGAAATCAAAGCATGCATCACATAAACATCTGCATTAAGCATGTGTCTGTCCACAACGTCATCGGAGTAGGTGACTCAGAGCTTCCAAGAGGGTTACTCTGGGCTCCCAGAGGGCAGCGGCCTGATCTACCCCATCTCTGCATGCCCAGCACCTGGCACAGGGCTGGCACACCACAGCCACTGATAAACAGACAATGAGTTGGGATTATTTCAACTACCAATCATACTACTTTAAAATTCAGATTTTAGTTCAACAAGTATTTAGGAAACACCTTCTGTACATCGAGTGCCATGCAAAGGGCAGGGCACAGATGAGGGCATGAAATTGGACAGTCTCTTTCTTCAAAGGGAGCCTCGTGTAGCAGCCTGGCGTGTAAAACAACGAGAAGCCAAGCTGCTCTCATTGAAAGCAGAATGGAAAGAAGGTGGCCCCCCTGAGCCAGGGGCCAACCCCGGAAGCATCACCACTGAACGTCTAGGGTTCTGCAGACTAGAATCTGAAACCACTGTTCACACCTGAGTCCCCCTTTCACAAGTGAGGAAACCAAGGGCAGGTAAGACTCAGCTACTGGGTCTCCACAGACAATCTCAGGACCTGGCGCCAAAGTGCCCTTCTAAAGAGGGAGCCTGAGGAAGCAAGCGCTGGAGTTGTCACTCAGACGAGCGGGGCCTTGGGAACCAATCCTTCTCTGCTGATAGACAAGGAACTAGAGGTTGGGCTCAAATTAGTAACTAGTAGAAAAGGCACAGGTGACACGAGTTTCCTATAGTTCTGTCACCAATCTAAAAATATAAAAGAGAGGGCGCCCCGGTCAGGGATCACTGACACCCAAACAGTGCCTGGTATTAATGGCAGCCAGAACTAGGCAAAGGAAAACACGTGGGCTCTGGAGTTGGAGACACCTGGGTAAAGCCCTGATCTATTACTTACAAGGTATCCAACAACTCTCAAACCTCAATTTGCTTGCCTTGTAGATGGGGTAAGATTCACCTATCTTTCACGACTAAATGAAACGAAACCTGTGGACTTCTAAAGTAATTACTAAATGGCAGTTCCCTTGTCTTCCTGGCCTAATTTCCCCAGACTCCAATTCCACATGATTTCAAGAGCAGAGCATTTTTGAGGCTATCTGGGCATGAGTTCCCTAGGAGCAGAGCTATACTTCCCCACCCACAAATCCCACTAGCTAAATATCTAAACAGGTAAGAGTGGGCCTGGCTGAGCAGGTACCCCCTTACCTTCAAGGAAGGTGGCACTCTCCTGGATGTAGGCCCCCAGCTGCTCAAAAATGCCATTGATCTTCTTCTTGGCAGTGACAAAGTGCTTGAGTGGGGAAGCATTCACCTCAGCCATGTGTCTTTTATCTTTCTTGACTGTGACGATAGAGTTGCATCGAGAGAAGAGCAGGGACATTGCGCTGCAAGAGAAGCCAATGTGAGCGAACCCAGCAACACCTACCTCGGGACATCCTGCTGGAGGGATGGTGGAATGCTTGGGGGACAATCAAGAATATGGGGATCTCAGGTCACTGCAACCTCCAGGACTAGAACAAAGGATGGTGAGATAAGAACGGTGTCTCAGGTTGGGTACGGTGGCTCACCCCGGTTTCTCAGAACTTTGGGAGGCCGAGGCATGTGGATCACCTGAGGTCAGGAGTTCAAGACCAGCCTGGCCAACACGGTGAAACCCCATCTCTACTAAAAATACAGTAATTAGCCAGGCCTGGTGGCACACACCTATAATCCCAGCTACTCAGGAGACTGAGGCAGAAGAATCGCTTGAACCTGGGAGATGGAGGCTGCAATGAACTGAGATCACGCCATTGTACTCCAGCCTGGGTGACAGGGTGAAACTTTGTCTCAAAACATGAAATAAAATAAAATAAAACTAGCCTGACACAGTGGCATACATCTGTAGTCCTAGCTACTTGGGAGTCTGAGGCAGGAGGGTCACTTGAGCCCAGAAGTTTGGGCTGTAGTGACCTATGGTTGGTCCACTGCACTCTAGCCTGGGAGACAGAGCAAGACCACATAAAAACACTATTGGTTAGGGGGCGGGTTCAGTGCCTTATACCTGTAATCCCAGCACTTGGAGAGGCCAAGGCAGGCAGATCGCTTGAACTTAGGAGTTTGAGACCAGCCTAGGCAACATAGGATCCCATCTCTATTTAAAAAAAAAAGAAAAAAAAACCAGCCGGGCATGGTGGATCATGCCTGTAATCCCAGCACTTTGGGAGGCTGAGACAGGTGGATCATAAGGTCAGGAGTTCAAGACCAGCCTGGCCAACATGATGAAACCCCGTTTCTACTAAAAATACAAAAAAATTTAGCTGGGTGTGGTGGCGGCCATCTATAATCCCAGTTACTTGGGAAGCTGAAGTACAGGATTGCTTGAACCTGGGAGGCAGAGCCCTCCCAGCCCAGCCCTCCCACTATGCCCCACCTCTTTTGACCTTTGACCAAAGACCTCTAGGACTTTGGAGTCAAGTCTCATGACCTCTAAAATGTTATTCTTATATGAAAAGATAAGCTACAAAGATGTGTGGGATTGAGTGAGAGCAAGAGAGACAGTCACACAAAAATAGACTGTGATAATATGGCCGGGTGCAGTGGCTCACACCTGTAATCCCAGCACTTTGGGAGGCTGAAGCAGGTGGATCACTTGAGGTCAGGACTTTAAGCCCAGCCTGGCCAACATGGTGAAGCTCTGTCTCTACAAAAAATACAAAAATTAGCCGGGTGTGGTGGCACGTGCCCGTAATCCTTGCTACACAGGAGGCTGAGTGAGACAGAAGAATCGCTTGAACCTAGGAGGTGGAGGTTGTAGTGAGCTGAGATTGCACCACTGCACTCCAGCCTGGGTGACACAGTGAGACTCTGTCTCAAAAAAAAAAAAAAAAAAAAAAACTTATAATAAACAAAGTGTTGGGCCAGGCACGGTGGCTCAGAAATGTTGGGCCGGGCGCAGTGGCTCATGCCTGTAATCCCAGCACTTTGGGAGGATGAGGTGGGTGAATCATTTGAGGTCGGGAGTTCAAGACCAGCCTGACCAACATGGTGAAACCCCACCTCGACTACAAATACAAAAATTAGCCAGGAATGGTGGCAGGCACCTGTAATACCAGCTACTCGGGAGGTTGAGGCACGAGAATTGCTTGAACCCAGGAGGTGGAAGTTGCAGTGAGCTAAGATCACGCCATTGCACTCCAGCCTGAGCAACAGAGCAAGACTATCTCCAAAAAAAAAAAAAAAAAAAAGGCTCAAAAAGAGGCAGACACACCAGAAGGTAGTGCCCAGGGTAAGACTGGGAATTCTGACCCCAAAAGTGGTCAGGTGCCTCAGAGTTCCCACCATGGCGAAAGGTACTTCTTGAGCAGAGCCCACCGATCCTAGAAAGTCAAAGGGCAAAGGCCCTCCTGGATGAGGGGGCATGTGCACAGCTGACTGTACCTGGGTCTGTCACTGCCTCCCCAGCCACCCTAGTCTTAGGGCCCTCAGTTCTCCACCCAGCAGAAAGCTCACTCTCTCTAGATGGGAAATGAGGTGTTGCTCCCGAGCAAGCACACGAGAAACTTCCAAATGGGACCAAAGTACATTGCAGAAGGTCCTGAAAAGCAGAAAGAACACCCAGAAGAGGTACATGAAGACCAAATGCCAAAACGGACGTTTAGGAACTAATCATCCCAAAGAGTGGGCAGAAGACAGACCGACCCAAAGTGGGAAAGGGACCCACATGTGTGCCCAAACCAACAAGTTCTTGTGCAATGTTAATGATTCCTCTGGAGATGAGGGAAGGAAGTGACCCCACCTCCGTTTCTACATTCCTCCTCAGCATCACGCCACAGCTATGAGAGACGTTTTCTCAGCATGGAAGCCATATGTGCAGGGCTTAAAGACAGTACAGCTCTGAGAAAGGAAACTGCAAAGAAAATGCTACTCTCACTCTTCCAAAGCAGCAAAGGAAAAGTGCACTGAAATCAGGCTTGCCATGGCCTGACAGATCAGACTGTTCGAGAAAGACGGGATGTGACAGGCACAAGAGGAAAGCCACCCAAAAGGAAAAGAAAAGAGATCAGGGGCCAGGCACCGTGGCTCATGTCTGTAATTCCAGCACTTTGGGAAGCCGAGGCAGGCAGCTCACCTAAGGTCAGGAGTTCAAGAGCAGCCTGGCCAACATGGTGAAACCCCATCTCTACTAAAAATACAAAAAATTAGCTGGGTGTGGTGGCGCATGCCTGTAGTCCCAGCCACTCCAGAGGCCAAGGCAGGAGAACCACTTGAACCTGGGAGGTAGAAGTTGCAGTGAGCTAAGATCTCACCACTGTGCTCCAGCCTGGGCGACAGAGCAAGAGTCTCTCTCTTAAAAAAAAAGAAAAAGAAAAAAGAAAAAAAAGGGATCAGGGATGGGGCATGATATAGTACTACCTATGACAGGTTTTGTAATCAGGCAGAGCCAGGTTCAAATTGTGACTATATTATTTCTGGGTTGCTTAAACTTAAGCAAGTTATTTCATCACAGAACCTTGGTTTCTTCATGTGTACAACAAACAAGACACCTATTGGAGAGAAAAACTGTCTCAAACTGTCTTTTTTCTCTACTCTCACACCATAATCAACACAAGAGACTTCTGTGACCAAATGTGAGGGGGTTTCTTCCCCACACCAAGCAGAGGACACCAGCTGGGTGTCCTCTCCCTCAGTTCCCACACTGTCTACCCGGAAAGAGTGTCAGATCCCACGGGTTGAGGGCTCAGTCCCCAGGACTGCCCCACCTCTCCACCATCATGCCTCAAACATACCAGTCGCAAGTCTGGGCCTCCAGAACTTCTGACTGACTGGCTTTAGGCTGGGGTTCCCATGACCCCCTCTTTGAGTTCGACTAATTTGATGGAGCAGCTTACCTAACCCAGGGAAACACTTACTTATGTTTACTGGGTTATGACGGCTATCGCAAAGGATACAGATAATGAAACGCTTAGGGCGAGGTACGGGGGAAGAGGCGTGTAGCTTCTGTGCCCTCCCTAAGCAGGCCTCTCTCCAGGAACCTCCGCGTGTTCAGCTATTTGTAAGCTCCCTCAACTCTGTTCTCTTGGATTTTTATGGAAGCTTCATGACATCAGCATTCCTTCCCCCAGGATACAGGATCCAACACTCTCAGGGGAGGGTTTTAAGGCCCACAATCAGAAAGGTGGGGAAAGAATAGGGTGGAAGGAGAGCCGAAGAAGGTCAGAGGCCTACCACATCTAACATTATAACACAAAACCAAAACAAGGGCTATAGATAGGAGTTACAGGCCTGGGTCCATGGATGAAACCCATATCCTAACACCACAATACCATCTCAACTGTGAGAAGACTAAAGCTGATGATGCAAGCAACGTGCTTCACACACAGTAAGAGCGAAAAGCAGCTTTACATGTTATAAAGCAGTAACAACAAACTCTACCAGCAAGATCACAAGACTCTCCATGAACACCCAGACTTCAGGCAGGGTAGAGGTAATTCCGCCAACTCACCCCACACACACCACTCCCTTACCCGCTACCACGGAGATCAAATACATAGGTCAGCTGGGGAAGGATCAGCGATACCCCACTCCAGAAGTGACTTGCTGCAGGAAGCAAGTTCCCCACTATCAGAAGCAGATGCCTTTAAGTTCTGGTCAATGTTTGCAAGCCCAGGGGATATAAAACCAAAAGCATTAGTGCTCACTAACTGCAAGACTCAACAGCGTGTACACCAGTAGAAGCTTGGGAGCTCCAGGTTACAAGGTCTGCTGGGAGCTCAGCCGATCCAGGAGCCTCCCTGCTCTCACCAATAACCAGCCTGTAGCTGCCTCCAAACCCCTGGCGTAAAACCTACCATCAACCTCTCCAAACTCTGCCTCATTTATCTGGCTCTGCTAACTTGCAAGCTGAGAGTCCACATTTGTGTTGCATGAGCTGCTTTCTGCCTGGAGTCCTCCTTCCTTTTCCACCCATTTGGCATACTCCTACTGTCCTTCTACACCCAACTCAAGTGTCACTCCCTGCATGAAGCCTCCTCTGATGCCTCATAGAGAACAAACGACACCACAGACCCGGTTTTTATCACATCCTGTGTCCCCCAATTATCTCAAGGCTTTGAACGCTGACTCCCTACTCCTCCGGAGTGATGTGGGGCAGCTGGGTTCCTGCTCCTCCTCTGGAAAGCCTTGATAATCTCTGCTTCACCACAGAGCTTGCCACAGGCACGTGGGGACCATCCCACAAGCATAGCCTGAGAGCCTGGCTCCAGTATCAGTTACACACTAAGCGTCACACCTCAAGCTGTGACTGCCTCATAAGTGCTCTGGAGATTCCTGTTTTGGATAGTCTCCGGCAGTACTTCCCAAAGTGTGGTCCACAGAACTCTACTCGCACCCAATATTCCATCTAAAGAAGCTTCAATAGTAGAATCAGCTTGTAAAACACCATATGCTACTATTCCCCTCAGTGGAGCACACGAGCACAGCAAAGAGTTTGCGAAGGAAGGCTTGCTGTAAAGACACTAGTTTAACTGCATTGAATTCAGCATTTCACAAATATATTCAATTAAAAAACCCTTCTGTGTAATAGCTTTTAAAATCCCGGGCCAGGTGCGGCAGCTCACGCCTGTAATCCCAGCACTTTGGGAGGCCAAGGTGGGCGGATCACGAGGTCAGGAGATCGAGACCATCCGGGCTAACACAGTGAAACCCTGTTTCCACTAAAAATACAAAAAATTAGCTGGGCGTGGTGGCGGGCGCCTGTAGTCCCAGCTACTCGGGAGGCTGAGGCAGAAGAAGCGTGAACCCGGGAGGTGGAGCTTGCAGTGAGCCGAGACTGTGTCACTGCACTCCAGCCTGGGCAACAGAGCAAGACTCCATCTCAAAAATAAAATAAAATAAAATCCCGAGGATCACGTTTTAGGGAAAGGCCCATTCTTTCTGGTACTCTCTCACCCCCACCCCCAAAAAGTGCCAGGGGCACAGTATTGACAAATAGTAACCTAAGACCAGAAATGAACCTAGTTCTAAATGGAAACTGCTATTAGCCCTCCAAGGTGGTCAAAAGTTTTGCCTCAACCTAGGCTATCAGTCAAGGAGTATTAGGTATCTCGGGAGTAGAGACAACAGTAGCAAAATTCACTGCAAGGTGTGTTTGGATCCCAAGCACAGTCCCTGAATCCACACCACCTCCTGACCAGTGTTATGTACAGCAACTCCTAGCAGGGAAAATAAAATGGATCCACAGATCGTCTGCTGGCACAACTGGAAAAGAGGAGAAGCTGAGAAATCGAAACAAAAGAGTATACAGGGTAAAGGGGACAGAGCAGAATCTTAGAAGAGCAGTGACAAGGAGCCAATCTGTGCTGGGCAGAGACGGGGAAGAGCCAGCACTGCAGAGAAGACCAAATGAGGGAACCAGAGACTAATTATTCAGGGAGCCCAAGAGATCCCAGCCACTTCCTGAACTGTCAGCTTTTAAACAGGCTCTCTAAGCAACCAGCGAAATCTTTCACGGAAGTAGAAAAGAGATACCACAGTTTTTCAACAGAAGTTAGAAAGCTGTGGCTCTATACAAAGAGGAAGCCATCCAAGAGACTTGCCACCAGAGGTCCAGGAGAGCACGCCCCTGTCCACGCAACTCAAATCCAGGGTGCCAGAAGTCACAGCTACTACTCACTTTTTTGGATGGTGAGAGATCTTCACAATGCAGGCATCATGGACATGGCTGGAGTCCAAAAGACAAAAAGATTCTGAGTTCTCTTCTGTCTTGTCTCAGGTTGAGGTTGGTTATTGATTGACTTGTGTTGACTCCACCAGTCCTGACTTATTAGAAAAGAAAAGGGAGATAGATCAGGTGTCCTCCCCCCCAAAAAAAACACTGGTGTACAAAACATGTCTAATCAGGTTTCAAGCCAAACAAACTCATCCCTGAGGGAAGCTTACTCATTGAGGTATTGTGGAGTTGCACTGGCATGTGAGGAAGTGCCCTGGGGGGAAAAAACGCAGAGGTGTGGGACCAATCCTGGCTGTGCACAAACATGTGTTCTGCCATGTGCGGGTTTGAGGTACCAGGGAGGTCCCTGCAGGAGCCCTGGGAAAGGTACATCTAGAGAGGGGAGAGCAGGACAGAGCAAAACCAGGAAAAAAACTGGGCTTGAGGATTGGGGAACAGCTGACTACTGAGCAACAGAAGAACTGACTGAAAGCCAACGTGTTCAGCTACTGTAAAGTATCTCACTTAATTCTCAACTCTATGGGGCAAACAGAGGGCTGGAATACTTGAAGATTTATAGACTGTTAGTCCATTGTCTAAGCTGGGATTTGAAATATTAGCTCCCTTTGACTCCAAAGCTCCTGGAGTGCAGTGGTGCGATCTCAGCTCAACCTCCGCTTCCCGGGTTCAAGCGATTCTCCTGCCTCAGCCTCCTGAGTAGCCGGGATTACAGGCGTGTGCCAGCAAGCCCGGCTAATTTTTGTTTTTAGTACAGACGGGGTTTCACCATGTTAACCAGGCTGGTCTCAAACTCCTGACCGCAGGTGATCCACCCCCCCTCCGCCTTCCAAAGTGCTGGGATTACAGGTGTTATCCACTGCGACCGGCCTCCTTCCTTTTTTTAACTACATTGAGCTGCCTTCCTCCCCCAAGCCCCAAACCTTGGGACACCAGAGGCGGATAAACAGAGCTTTTTTCTGGGTAGGAGAGAGAGAGATGATTGAGAATTTAAAGAAAGAGGGCAATGAAGGAGTACGAGAGGGGGTAACGGGCAGTTCTGCCTTCGTGCGTCTAAACAGCTATTTATTCAACATTTTCTGTGTGCCTTCTGTATGTGTGTCAGGCGCCACGTTAGGAATGGATAAGAAATAGTCCTGCCCTCCAGGGCCTTAGAGTCCGGTGAGAAGTCATACAAGTAAACAAGGTTGAACGAGAGGGCAGTAAGTGTCCAAAGTGGGGAGGGCAGGGCGCTCCCGCGGTGAACGTGGACACCTATCAGGTGCTGAGTAAATGCTGGCAAAACGAAGACTGGATGAAAAATAGAAAAGGGGCAGGGGTAGAACGTTGCCATGAAGGGTGGAAAGGCGGGACAATGAGACGCTACAGGGGAGCCCACCTCCCCGTCCCAGGTACCGTGGCCCGCCCCCTCCTCTCCGGGCCTGCGGCGAGGCCGGAGAGTGGGGACCCCCGCTTGACTGCATCCCAGAGCCCCGTGGCCCCAGAATCCCGTCGGCCCACGCCGAGCTGCTCAGGACTTGCCCGGCCGTGCCGGGCCAGTCCCCGCCACCCCGGCTTGCTCGCCCTCTCACCTTCACCTTCCCGGCCTCGCGGTGGCCATCACACTCACTACGTCACCAGCAAGCGCCACCGCGGGGGGAGCCGGGAGGAGGGAAAGGGACGCGCGCGTCACCAGTCGCCTCAGGATTGCCCCTCGACCCGGGTGAGCTGGTGGACCCTGAGCCCAGACGGCTCGCCCCGCCTACTCCTTACGCCCCTGCGGCCTCGCGACTCGGCACTTGGAGCCTGGCCTCAGCGCGCCACGCCTCCGCCGGCGCGTCCCAAGCCGATGACGCAGCGGCTCGGACTACCGCTGCATCATGGGGGCTGTAGTTCCGGTGGGCGTCGGCCGGAGCTGGGGGGCGGGGCAGAGCGGGGCGGAGCCTCAACCTGTCGAGGGGCTTTGAAAAACCAAGGGCGTGGAGTAGAGGTTCCCGCTCTTTCGCCGGTTGTCCTAGAGCCTGACCTTGGGGCCTCTGCCAGCTCTGGAATCCAGATTTGCATTCTGTAATCTTAGAGGAGTGCTCTCTAGAGGGCCAGGCCTAGGGTGAAGTGACTCATCGGGCAGACAGAAGCGAGCTTGGGCCTGCTGCCCTTCAGTCGCCTTTGAGCAAAGAACAGCAGCAACAACGGCGAATCAATGCTAGTGACTGAACTGCCTCTCTAACATCCACCGCTGTGTTTAATCTCCACAGCAGTCCCAGGAGACGGAGAGGGGAGGTTACCCAAGCTCACATGGTTACCCAGATCACCGGGCCCCAGTGATGCGCCAGACACTAGGAAACCGCAGCAAACAGGTCCCCTGCAGGACTTGGCCTCCACAGGGAAGGCTCTAAGCCTGAGCGTGCCAGAACAGTAGTCACTAGCCACATGTGGCTCTCGAGTCCGGAGCCAGTGCAAACGGAGATGCGCTATAAGACTTAGAACAGGCCGGGCGCGGTGGCTCAAGCCTGTAATCCCAGCACTCTGGGAGGCCGAGACGGGTGGATCACGAGGTCAGAAGATCGAGACCATCCTGGCTAACACGGTGAAACCCCGTCTCTACTAAAAAATACAAAAAACTAGCCGGGCGAGGTGGCGGGCGCCTGTAGTCCCAGCTACTCAGGAGGCTGAGGCAGGAGAATGGCGTGAACCCGGGAGGCAGAGCTTGCAGTGAGCTGAGATCCGGCCACTGCACTCCAGCCTGGGTGACAGAGCGAGACTCGGTCTCAAAAAAAAAAAAAAAAAAGACTTAGAACAAAAAGACTGTTAAACTATCTCAATTTTTAGGAAAAAAATATATCGACCGCGCGTGGTGGCTTATGCCTGTAATTCCAGCACTTTGGGAGGGCAGGGCAAGGCGGGTGGATCGCTTGAGGTCAGGAGTTCAAGACCAGCCTGGCCAACACGGTGAAACCCCGTCTGTACTAAAAATACAAAAATTAGCCAGGTGTGATAGTGCACTCGGGAGGAAGAGGCAGGAGAATGGCTTGAACACGGGGGGGCGGAGGTTGCAGTGAGCCGAGATCGTGCCACTGCACTCCAGCCTGGGCAACAGAGACTCCGTCTCAAAAAAAGAAAAAATATATATTTTTGAGCCAGAGTCTCACTCTGTCACTTAGGCTCTAGTGCAGTGGTGCAATCACGGCTCACTGCAGCCTCGACCTCCTGGGCTCAAGTAATCCTCCCACCTCACTCAGCCTCCCGAGTAGCTGGGAGCACAGACGCTGCAGCCATGCCTAATATTTATTTTTTGTAGACATAGGTAAGCATTTCACTTTGTTACCCAGGCTGGTCTCCTGAACTCCTGGACTCCTGGAGTCAAGCAATCTTCTCCTGCCTCAGCTTCCCAAAATGCTGGGTTACGGGTACCTGCCACAGTGCAGGGCTATTAGCTCATTAATATTTATATGCTGATTACATGTTGAAGTGATAATATTTTGGATCATTTGGGTTAAATACATTACTAAGATTAATTGCACCTGTTTCTTTTTACTTTTAAAAATGTGGCTACTAGAAAATGTAAAATTGTAGGGAAAAGAAAGAGAGATCAGCCTGTTACTGTGTCTATATAGAAAGTAGTAGACATAAGAGACTCCATTTTGTTCTGTATTTGAGATGCTGCCTACCCCCAACCTTGTCCTTGCAAGAGACATGTGCTATGGTGACTTAAGGTTTAAAGGATTTGCGGCTGTGCAGGGTGTGCTTTGTTAAACAAGTGCCTGAAGGCAGCTTGCTGGTTAAAAGTCATCACCATTCTCTTAATCTCAAGTACCCAGGAATATGCACACTGCCAAAGGTCGCAGGGACCTCTGCCTAGGAAAGCTAGGTATTGTCCAAGGTTTCTCCCCATGTGATAGTCTGAAATATGGCCTCGTGGGATGGGAAAGACCTGATCGTCCCCAGCCTGACACCCATGAAGGGTCTGTGCTGAGGAGGACTATCACAAGAGGAAAGAAGGCCTCTTGGCGGTTGTTGGCAGTTGAGATAGAGAAAAGCATCTGTCTCCTGCCCGTCCCTGGGCAATGGAACATCTCGATATAAAACCTGATCGTATGTTCCGTTTACTGAGAAAGGAGAAAACCGCCTTAGGACGAAAAGCGGGACTTGCTAGCGCAGTGCTGCTCTTTATGCACTANTAGGAAAGCTAGGTATTGTCCAAGGTTTCTCCCCATGTGATAGTCTGAAATATGGCCTCGTGGGATGGGAAAGACCTGATCGTCCCCCAGCCTGACACCCATGAAGGGTCTGTGCTGAGGAGGACTATCACAAGAGGAAAGAAGGCCTCTTGGCGGTTGTTGGCAGTTGAGATAGAGAAAAGCATCTGTCTCCTGCCCGTCCCTGGGCAATGGAACATCTCGATATAAAACCTGATCGTATGTTCCGTTTACTGAGAAAGGAGAAAACCGCCTTAGGACGAAAAGCGGGACTTGCTAGCGCAGTGCTGCTCTTTATGCACTAAAAAGGTTTATGGAGATGTTTACATATGCATATCAAGGCACAGCACTTTTCCTTAAACTTATTCATGTCACAAAGAACTTTATTCATATGTCTTACTGCTGACTTTCTCCCTATAATGATCCTATTATCCTGCCACTTCCTTTTCTTTAAAATGGTAAAGATAATTATCAATAAATACTAAGGGAACCAGAGACCGGTGCCGGCGTGGGTCCTCTGTATGCTGAGTGCTGGTCCCCTGGGCCCACTTCTTCTTTCTCTATACTTTGTCTCTGTGTCTCATTTCTTTTCTCCAGTCTCTCGTTCCACCTAACGAGAAGAGCCCACAGGTGTGGAGGGGTAGGCCCCCTTCAAAAATTACATAAGTAGCTTGCATTTGTGGCTCAAATTGTAATTCTATGGGATGGTGCTGCTGTATAACTATGGTAGAACAACTTCAATTTATTGCCACAAATAACCCCAAGAGGCAAATCAGTACTCTGATATCGAACTGACTGGTTTATCAGTCTCCTGTGAGGATGGCCAAAGGGAGCTGTCCTGCCCACACTGCCCTCTGAGTAGCCTAGTGCCCCGCGGGTCTGACTGTGTGTGGGGCCACACGCAGACTTGGCCTCAGGATGCAGACAGGGCCCTGTCTGGGATGTGGCATGTCTTGGGGCCTCAGTTGCTAGCTGCCTTGTTCTGGGGCGGATTGTTTCCTCCTCCACAATCTCTGGACTCCCTAAGGGAGGAACTCGAAATTCCACTTCCATTCTCTGAGGGCAGGAACTATAAATTCCATTTCCTTTTTTTTTTTTTGAGACACTCTCGCTCTGTTGCCCAGACTGGAGAGCAGTGGCACCATCCTGGCTCACCGCAACCTTCACCTCAGGCAATTCTCCCACCTGTCTCCCCACTAGCTGGGATGACAGGTGTGCACCACCATGCCTGGCTAATTTTTGTATTTTTAGTAGAGATGGGGTTTCACCATGTTGGCCAGGCTGGTCTCACTCCTGACCTCAGGTGATCCACCTGCCTCGGCCTCCCAAAGTAATGGGACTACAGGCGTGAGCCACCATGCCCAGCCTTCCTTTTCCTTCTTTAACATAATCTTGCCCAAGTCAGGTGGAAGCCTGGGTGTTCTCTCTCCTAAACATCTCTCCTGCCCACTCCCTCCTCTTCCCTTAACTTCCCTGCAAGCATTGGTCTAGGCTCTGGTCACTTGCCTGGACTGCTGTAGGAGCCTCTGAATCCATTCCCAGGCATTTAGTCTTGTACTCTGCCCAGCAGCTAGGCTCTCTCTGAAACACATCTGCAAACTTGCCCGGCAAGTAGAGGAAATCTCGCAGTTTGTAGATATGTTTCAACCCATCAACATGTGTTTCTCATTGAGATGGCTGAATTCTCGTTTCAACCCTCTGGATCACAAAACTATCCTAGCAGTGCTAAGTGTTATTGGGAATGGGTGCAGAGCACATTGATATATTGATGTACAACTCCAGGAGAGCTTTCTTACCTCACCTTGTTGTTGTTGTTGTTGTTTTTAGACAAGAGTCTTGCTCTGTCACCCAGGCTGGAGTGCAGTGGCATGATCTCAGCTCACTACAACCTCTGCCTCCCAGGTTCAAGCGATTCTCCTGCTGCAGCCTCCTGAGTAGTTGGGATTACAGGCATGTGCCACAAAGCCCACCTTATTTTTGTATTTTTAGTAGAGATGGGGTTTTGCACGTTGGCCATGCTGGTTGAGAATTCCTGGCCTCAAGTGATCCTCCCATCTCGGCCTCCCACCGCACCCGGTCCATATAACTTTTTTTTTTTGGTGACAGGTTCTTGTTCTGTCCCCCAGGTTGGAGTGTTGTGGTGCAATCTTGGCTCACTGCAACCTCCACCTCCCAGGTTCAAGTCATTATCCCAGCTCAGCCTCCCAAGTAGCTGGGATTACAGGCACCTGCCACCACACCTGGCTAATTTTTGTATTTTTTGTAGAGATGGGGGTTTTGCCATGTTGGCCAGGCTGCTCTCGAACTCCTGACCTCAAGTGAGCCACCCACCTCTGCCTCCCAAAGTACTGGGATTACAGGCGTGAGCCACAGCATACGGCCCCCCCATGTTACCTATTTTGTTTGACTTTTTCATGGTGAAGATGCATTTGTAATCAGAAAAAAGTTAACAGTTAAAAACAACCCTAGGCCGGGCACAGTGGTTCACGCCTGTAATCCCAGCACTTTGGGAGGCTGAGGCAGGTGGATCATCTGCGGTCAGGAGTTCGAGACCATCCTGGCCAACATGGTGAAACCCCGTCTCTACTAAAAAGACAAAAACTAGCTGGGTGTGGTGGCGGGTGCCCGTAATCCCAGCTAGTCATGACGCTGAGGCAGGAGAATTGTTTGAACCTGGGCGGCAGAGGTTGCAGTGAGCCAAGATTGTGACATTGCACTCCAGCGTGGGCGACAGAGCAAGACTCCATCTCAAAACAAAACAAAACAACCCTAATATACACAAATACACACACAGGCTTATGTCGGCACGAACCAGCTCAAGAATATTCAAAAAAACAGATGAGACATGGTGGCTTTCAGAGAGAGGAACTGAAGCAGCTGCGGGGAAAGGATGAGAGAAAGATTAAGATTTGTGCTGTTTGAATTTATGATGAGTCAAATTTGAAAATGAAAAGACTCAATTTTTTTTTAATTGAGATGGAGTCTTGCTCTGTCGCCCAGACTGGAGTGCAGTGGCCTGATCTCGGCTCATTGCAACCTCTGCCACCTGAGTTCAAGCGATTCTCCTGCCTCAGCCTCCCGAGTAGCTGGGATTACAGGCATGTGCCACCACACCCAGCTAATTTTTTTGTATTATTAGTAGAGACAGAATTTCGCCACGTTGGCCAGCCTGGTCTCAAACTCCTGATCTTAGGTAATCCACCTGCCTCGGCCTCCCAAAGTGCTGGGATTACAGGCATGAGCCACTGTGCCTGGCTTTTAAAAGACTTTCAGGTCGGGTGGGATGGCTCACACCCGTAATCCTGAGGTGGCTGGATCACCTGAGGTCAGGAGTTTGAGACCGGCCTGGCCAACACGGTGAAACCCCGTCTCTACAAAAATTACAAAAATGTGTCGGGCATGGTGGGGCATGCCTATAATCCCAGCTACTCGGGAAGCCGAGAAGCTAGCATGACCTTTCTTAAAGGCTGTAAAAAGAGGGCTCTTGGCTGGGCGCGGTGGCTCACGCCTGTAATCCCAGCACTTTGGGAGGCCAAGGTGGGTGGATCACCTGAGGTCAGGAGTTCAAGACCAGCCAGACCAACCTGGTGAAACCCTGTCTGTACTAAAAAAACAAAAATTAGCCGGGCGTGGTGATGGGTGCCTGTAACCCCAGCTACTTGGGAAGCTGAAGCAGGAGAATTACTTGAACCCGGGAGGTGGGGGTTGCAGTAAGCCAGGATCGCACCATTCCACTCCAACCTGGAAGACAGAGCGAGACTCTCTCTCAAAAAAAAAAAAAAAAAAAAAAGGGCTCTTAAAACCTCTCCCTGCAGACACTCACACCAAGATGCACGCACACCCACTCGCCCTGAGCATCTTCTCTTCAGTGGTTTAAATGACCTTTAATAGAAACTCTCCAGTTTCTGACGGTCTGTCCCTCTCTTCAGAGGCATCCAGGACAGGGTGACCCAGTACGGTGTGTGGACCTGTCACTCCCCTCCCACAGGCAAGTAGAAGATTGAGCTGTGAACAGATGCCTCTTCTGTCTCCCAAGAGGTTCTCTGCAGTCGCTGTCTCCAGGGGACTATAGTTTGCTCTCATGACCAGCCACGGAGGCAGAAGTCCCAAACTCAGGGCGGCCCTTGGAGTCTGATCCAGGCGTCTTTACCCCAAAACTTGAAGCAGAAGTCCCTGGTGCAACAGCTGTGCCTGGGAGAAGGCCTGGCCGTGGCTTCTCACACGCAGAGTCTTTCTGGGCAACTTGAAGAAGCCCCTGTTCTGCTCAAGTCTCACCCCATGGAAGAGGTGGAGGAAGGGGGGCTTGGTTTTTCAGGAAGACAGGTTGGAGAGGACGAGTCACTACAAAGCAGTAAAAGTGAACAGTGTCTCCAGGGGCTGGGTCCAGAGCACCACGGAGAGCCCCAGCCATGGAGGTGTGTTCCGTCTCTGGCCTACAGGAATCTCTCTGAATCTCTCTGATTGGTGGCTCCTAGAGCAATGGGAAGTCAAGAGCCAGGAGGCTGGACTGGGTTCCCCGGGACCCCGAGGTCCCAGAGGCTGCTGGGCAGTGGTTGTCAGCAAAGAAGAAAGGTCCAAGAGGGTCAGGCCTGGTCAATTAGGGATCGACAAAGGAGACTGCGATGTAGCGGGTGCCCCTGGTGGTGGGGAGCCCCTCGTGGTAATGCGTGAGTCGTCCAGGGTGCATGAGGGTCCAGCCCTTCCTCGGGGCTCGGATGGAACAGTTGTAGCGCAGGAACCGACAGCCCCCGCCCTGGGAGACAGAAAGCACCAGTGCCCTTTCTCCACCGCCCCCTGCCCGTCTATTCTCCCGTATGTCACGGCCAAGTGGCCCTCAGCACTGCCGGCCTTGGGATGCCTTCTGGAGTGACAGCCACAAGTGCTGCCTAAGGAAGACACTAAACAAAGAGTAGTGGCTGGGCGTGGTGGGTCACTCCTGTAATCCCAGCACTTTGGGAGGCCGAGGCGGGTGGATCGCCTGAGGTCAGGAGTTCAAGACCAGCCTGGTCAACATGGTGAAACCCTGTCTCTATTAAAAATACAAAAACCAGCTAGGCGTAGCAGCGCACACCTGTAATCCCAGTTACTCGGGAGGCTGAGGCAGAATTCCTTGAACCCAGGAGGCAGTGAGCTGAGGTCGCTCCACTGCACTCCAGCCTGGGCAACAGAGTGAGACTCTGTCTCAAAAAAAAAAAACAACAGGCCGGGCGCGGTGGCTCAAGCCTGTAATCCCAGCACTTTGGGAGGCCAAGATGGGCGGATCACGAGGTCAGGAGATCGAGACCATCCTGGCTAACACGGTGAAACCCCGTCTCTACTAAAAAATACAAAAAAAACTAGCCGGGTGAGGTGGCAGGCGCCTGTAGTCCCAGCTACTCGGGAGGCTGAGGCAGGAGAATGGCGTAAACCCGGGAGGCAGAGCTTGCAGTGAGCTGAGATCCGGCCACTGCACTCCACCCCGGGCGACAGAGCGAGACTCCGTCTCAAAACAAAACAAAACAAAAAAAAAACACAATAAAGAGTAAGTGATCAAAGGCTCTAGTCTTGGAGTCAGGCAAACATCATCTCCACTCTCTACTAACTGTGACCAACCTGAGCTTCAGTTTCCCCTTCTGTAACATGGGGGTTAAACAGAACAGGGCTGTGAGAATTAAACGAGATATTATAAATAAGAGCTGAGGACCAAGTTTCCCAACCTCACTGCTACAGACACTTTGCTGTGGAAGCCTGTCCCGGGCATCTCTGACTTCTACCCACTAGATGCCAGTAGCCCCTCACAGTTGTAAAAACCAAATATGTCTCCAGCCACTGCCAATGTCCCTTGGAGGCCACAATTGCTCCTGGTTGAGAATCCTTGGATTAGGGATACCTGATATGTTTGTTGTAAGCTCTCAAAAAATTATAGCTCCAGCCTGGGCAACATAGTGAAACCCCATCTCTACAAACAAGAAAAAAAATTAGCTGGGTATGGTGGCACAGGCCTGTGGTCCCAACTACTTGGGGGACTGAGGTGGGAGGATTGCTTGGGTACAGGAGGTTGAGGCTGCAGTGACCTGTGATCATGCCACTGCACTCCAGCCTGGGTGACAGAGTAAGACCCTGTCTCAAAAAAAAAAAAAAAAAAAGATTATAGCTGTTTTTATGGGCATTCTTCGTAGCACCCAGCCCAGGGCTAAGTTCAAAAAACCTCTTTTTATTTTTTTGGAGACAGAGTCTCGCTCTGTTGCCCAGGCTGGAGTGCAGTGGCACAATCTTGGCTCACTGCAACCTCCACCTCTTGGGTTCAAGAGATTTTCATGCCTCAGCCTTCTAGCCTTCTGGTAGCTAAGATTACAGGCGTGTGCTACCACGCACAGCTATTTTTTGTATTTTTAGTAGAGAGAGGGTTTCGCCATGTTGGCCAGGTTGGTCTCAAACTCCTGGACCCAAGCGATCTGCCTGCCTTGACCTCCCAAACTGCTGGGATTATAGGCATGAGCCACCATGCCCAGCCCAAAAATCTCTTAAAATAGTAGCTTAAGAGCCTGGCCCCTCCTCCTACTAGACTGTGACCCCTTCCAGGAAGCCCTCCCACAGACCCGTACCCTTTTTTTTTCTGGTTCCCTAGCACTGGTTCCCCAGGGCCCCTCTGCCTCAACCACCCTGAAGGCTCTCCCCAGTCGGCCCTCAATATCCCCACTGCTGGCCCCTTGACCCCGGCTGGCTCCTGCTCACCTCGTAATCTACCCCGACTCGGTTCAGGGCGATGTTGATGGTGAAAGTGGAGGCATCATGGTGCGGCATCAGTGAGGGCTGCTCATCAGGCTTGTAGCGGACAACAAAGGCCAGGTCAAACTGGGCCTGTACCAAGGCAGGGGGCAAGAGAGGCCATGTTAGTCAAGGAGGCCACAAAGGCCAGGAGAGGAGGGTGCACACATGAGGCCTGGTCTGGCCTGCTGCAGGTCAGCGTACAGCGGCCAGGTCTGCATGGGGCTGTATGCTCCAGTGCCTGCAACTGCCTGGCACAGAAAAGGTTCTCAACAAAAATGTATGGACAGAGATGAGAGAGGGAGGGAAGGAAGATAAGGGAAGGGAAGGAAGGAAGAAAGGAAGGGAGGGAGGGAGGGAGGAAAAGGGAAGACAAGAAACGAAAGGGAAGGAGGCCGGACATGGTGGCTCACACCTGTCCCATCTCTACTAAAAATACAAAAAATTAGCCAGGCATGGTGGTGGGCATCTGTAATACCAGCTACTTGGGAGGCTGAGGCAGGAGAATCGCTTGAACCTGGGAGGCGGAGATTGTAGTGAGCCAAGATTGCGCCACTGCAATCCAGCCTGGGTGACAAGTGCGAAACAACGTCTCAAAAAAAAAAAAAAAAAAAAAGGCCGGGCGCGGTGGCTCAAGTCTGTAATCCCAGCACTTTGGGAGGCCGAAACGGGCGGAACAAAAGGTCAGGAGATCGAGACCATCCTGGCTAACACGGTGAAACCCCGTCTCTACTAAAAACCATACAAAAAGCTAGCCGGGCGAGGTGGCGGGCGCCTGTAGTCCCAGCTACTCAGAAGGCTGAGGCAGGAGAATGGCGTAAACCCGGGAGGAGGAGCTTGCAGTGAGCTGGGATCCGGTCACTGCACTCCAGCCTGGGCCACAGAGCGAGACTCCGTCTCAAAAAAAAAAAAAAAGAAAAGACAAAAACAAAGGGGGGCATACAATCCTCACAACCCTTTCTGGCAGCTATCCAGGCTGGATTCCCTGAGGCAGGACCCAGGCACCTGGAGAAACCAGGGACCAAGGAAGGAACTGAGTGAGGACTGGAGAAAGCCAAGGCGGCAGTGGACAGACACATGAGTGACAGCACTGGAAAGAATTGTGAGAATTAACCAAGGCCAGTCAGGTAACGGGGGATCACAGGAAGCATTCAAGGGATGAATGACTGCTGTCAGTAACGGGAGTTCAGGGTTTTCCTCACTATTTTCCTCACTTCTTCCTCACATCCAAAGAAGGCTGCTTCGGATGAATCAGGGCCCAAGCATGGGGCACAGGCTTGCGGCTAGGGAGGCAGTGGGCTCGCTGGCCGGCTAAGGCGGGCGGGGGTGCTTTTGTGGTGGGCTGGTACAGGAGCCACTGAGGCAGGGTTAATGACAAGGAAGAAAGATTCAAAAGGGCTGAGGTCGGTCGGGCATGGTGGCTCATGCCTGTAATCCCAGCACTTTCGGAGGCAGAGGTGGGCGGATTACTTGAGGTCAGGAGTTCGAGACCAGCCTGGCCAACAAGGTGAAACCCTGTCTCTACAAAAACTACAAAAATTAGCTGGGCATGGTAGCACACGCCTGTAATCCCAGCTACTCATGAGGCTGAGTAAGACTCCGTCTCAAAAAAAAAAAAGGCCGGGCGCGGTGACTCAAGCCTGTAATCCCAGCACTTTGGGAGGCCGAGAAGGGCAGATCAGGAGGTCAGGAGATCGAGACCATCGTGGCTAACACGGTGAAACCCCGTCTCTACTAAAAATACAAAAAAAACTAGCCAGGCGAAGTGGCGGGCGCCTGTAGTCTCAGCTACTCGGGAGGCTGAGGCAGGAGAATGGCGTAAACCCGGGAGGCGGAGCTTGCAGTGAGCTGAGATCCGGCCACTGCACTCCAGCCTGGGCGACAGAACGAGACTCCGTCTCAAAAAAAAAAAAAAAATAACAGGCCCAGGCTAGAGGCCAGCTGGCCGGCCCTGCCTTCCCACACACTACTAGATGGAGGGGGTATGTGCAGTGAGACCTCACTCCTGCCTGGGGACCAAATATCCAGGCCTCTCCCATAAGCTGGGATGCTCCTCCACCCCTACTCCAACCCAACCCCTTCCCAACCCCTCCCCTTGCCAAACTCTCTAGCGTCCACCCACTCCTGGCCCTTCCACCCATGCCCCCCACTCCACCCTACCCCTCCCACCCCATCCCCCTGCCCCACACTGGCCTCCACCTCCTCACCAAATCCTGCCCCTTCCAGTCTCTCCACTCCCTCACCCCTGGCCCCCTTGCCCCTCCAGGCTTTCCATACCCACTCACCCTTGTCCCTCCCAGGCCCCCTACTCCTCCCCACCCCTCCCAGCTTCTCCACCACTTCCCACCCCACCCCTGCTCTTCCCAATCCCATCCCCACCCCTCAGTCCCTCCACCTCGTGCCCCACCCTTGCCCCTCCC
>NW_016808946.1:2520759-2522331 GCF_001698545.2 Rhinopithecus bieti | reverse complement strand
TTTTTTTTTTTTTTTTTTAGTAGAGATGGGGTTTCATCATGTTGGCCAGGCTGGTCTCGAACTTCTGACCTCAGGTGATCTGCCCACTTCAGTCTCCCAAAGTGCTGGGATTACAGGTGTGAGCCACGTGCCCGGCCACTAATTTTATTCTTTGTAGAGATGAGGTCTCACTATATTGCCCAGGCTGGTCTTGAACCCCTGGGCTCAAGCGATCCTCCCGCCTCCATCTCCCAAAGTGTTGGGATTACAGGCATGAACTACTGCACCTGGCTAAAGGAGGATCTTGAAGAGAGACTCTGTCTCTTGCTGGCCTTGAAGAAGCAAGTTAAGTTCTACAGCTGCAGGGGAATGAATTCTGCAACAACCAAGTGAGTTTGGAATGGAACCCTGGGCCTCAGATGAGACTCCAACCCCAGGTGACACCTCAATGACCCAGCTAAACTGGGCCCAGATTTCTGACCCACAGAAACCAGGAGATAACACATGGGTGTTATTCTGAGCCACGGTCATTTTTTACAGAGCACTGAAAACTTGTTCCAGGGCCAGAGTCAGCTGGAGTCCGATGTCTGGCCCTGTCACTGGAGCACAAGCATCAGCCAGCCCCCAGAATGCATGGGCTAGTCCAGTTCCTGGCTTCTGGAGATGAGCTCAGCAACCAAAGCATGTGGATTAGGAAGGTAACCAGAACTTCAGGTTAGTCCAGTTGCCACGTCAGAGGTTGGCACACAGGTCCAGGGTCTCATATGCCTTTAAAAATGGTGCCTTAAACTTGGGAACACACATTTCTGTTAAACAACTTAGAAAATGAGGCCAGGCATGGTGGCTCACGCCTGTAATCCCAGCACTTTGGGAGGTCGAAGTGGGTGGAGCACCTGAGGTCAGGAGTTTGAGACAAGCCTCACCAACATGGTGAAACCCCTGTCTCTACTAAAAATACAAAAATTAGCCAGGCGTAGTGGTGGATACCTGTAAACCCAGCTACTCAGGAGGCTGAGGCAGGAGAATCACTTGAACCCAGGAGGCGGAGGTTGCAGTGAGCTGAGATTGTGCCATCGCACCCCACCTGGATAACAAGCAAAACTCCGTCTCAAAAAAAAAAAAGAAAAAAATTATGCATGGTGGCCAGCACCATAATCCCAGCTACTTGGGAAGCTGAAGCAGGAGAATCGCCTGAACTCAGAACTCAGGAGGCAGTGGTTGCAGTGAGCTGAGATCACACCACTGCACTCCAGCCTGGGCGACAGAATGAGGCTCCATCTCACACACACACAAAAAAAGAACTTAGAAAATGGGAAGTGGGGAGCCGGGTGCAAAGGCTCACGCCTGTAATCCCACCTCTTTGGGAGGCTGAAGTGGGTGGATCACAACATGAGGTCAGGAGTTCGAGACCAGCCTGACCAACATGGTGAAACCCGTCAGTACTAAAAATACAAAAATTAGCTGGGCATGGTGGCAGGTGCCTGTAATCCCAGCTACTTGGGAGGCTGAGGCAAAAGAATCGCTTGAACCTGGGAGGCAGAGGTTGCACTCAGCCGAGATGGTACCACTGCACTCCAGCCTGGGTGACAGAGC